>NC_085136.1:196521515-196856972 GCF_035046485.1 Aedes albopictus
GGAACCAAAAAGAAAGGACTTTATCGGTAGAAAACGACAAGAAGAGGACAAACGGAAGGGGGTGACGACAGACAGGGGCGAACAACAAAACCAAAAGGCGGACAACGAAAACAAGGAACGTACTACATCAAACTCTGACATCAACACGTTTCAAAAACTGGTAAATCAGGTTCATGTATTCCAAATCAAGTCCTGCCAACACTTCTCTAACGGGTTTCTGTTGTTTTCCTCGGACCCGGAGAATTTCATGCAGCTCAGATCTGACCTCACGATACTCATTGCATCCCCACACGACATGTTCGATATCCTGGTAAGCCACGCCACAGACACAGAGATTGCTTTCTGAGAGCCCAACACGGAAGGTATGTGCGTTCAACAAATAGTGGTTGGACATCAACCGACACATTACACGAATGAAATCGCGGCTCAAATCCAACCCTTTGAACCATGGCTTCTTCGACACCTGTGGAATGATGGAGTGCAACCATCTACCCATCTCTCCATCTCTCCATTTGTGTTGCCAGCTGATCAAGGTCTCCTGACGGGCCAATTCAAAAAATTCGTCGAAGGCGATTTGACGCTCATAAATATCGCCTTCGCTAGCGCCCACCTTAGCCAGAGAGTCCGCTTTCTCATTGCCCGGAATTGAGCAATGTGAAGGGACCCAAGCTATGGTGATGATGTATGAGCGTTTGGACAAAGCACTCAAGACTTGGCGTATTCCTTTCAGGAAGTACGCTGAGTGCTTCATCGGTTTCATTGACCGAACAGCCTCCAGAGAGCTTAGACTGTCGGTAAAAATGAAGTAGTGCTCAGGTGGGAGAGTGCGAATGTACTCTAAGGTGTAGTGTATAGCCGCTAGCTCAGCAATATATACCGAACATGGCTTTTGAAGCATAAAGGTGGCGCTATGAAATTCGTTGTAGACACCGAATCCAGTCGAATCATCGGTTTTGGAACCATCTGTGAAGAACTGTCTGGCCCCGCTAACATGCCCGAACTTACTTGCAAAAATTTGTGGAATACCTATGGAACGAAAAGATTCCGGTATACCGGTGATCTCATCCTTCATAGAGAAATCAAAATCCACAGAGGAGCTGTCGAAGTCTGAGAAGTTGTCACGATTGGTGTTAACCGGAGATGGGCTTACCTCCAGCGTCATGTACCAGTAGTACACACTCATAAAACGAGTTTGGGGATTCTGTTCGAGCAGCTTTTCGAAGTTTTCTATGACCAACGGATTCACAACCTCGCATCGGATGAGGAACCGGAACGACAACTCCGCAAAGCGGTCTGTCAGAGGCTGTACACCAGCAAGTACCTCTAAACTCATTGTGTGAGTCGAGTTCATGCAACCTAACGCGATCCGAAGACAACGGTACTGAACCCGTTGAAGCTTCAGCAAGTGTGTTTTCGCCGCGGCTTGAAAACAGAAGCTACCGTATTCTAAAACCGATAGAATGGTTGTTTGGTACAGCCTGATCAGATCTTCCGGGTGTGCTCCCCACCATGTTCCGGTAATAGTTCGCATAAAGTTGATTCGTTTTTGGCATTTCTGTATCAGATACACAATGTGCTTCCCCCAGGTGCATTTGGAGTCGAACCAGACGCCGAGGTATTGTGAAGACATGCTATGAGTGATTGCCTTACCCATCAGAACGAGCGGAAACTTTGCCGGTTTGTGTTTTTTAGAAAAGACAACCATCTCAGTTTTCTCCGGAGAGAACTCGATACCCAGCTTGAGAGCCCAAGTAGACAAATTGTCCAAAGTATCCTGTAGTGGTCCTTGCAGATCGACTGCTATTGATCCCGTTACAGAGACAACACAGTCATCCGCAAGCTGCCTTAACGTGCAGTTTTCCATGAGACAATCATCTATGTCTCTAACATAAAAGTTGTAAAGAAGGGGGCTTAGACATGAACCCTGGGGGAGGCCCATGTAGCTAATTCGTGAAACTGTCAAGTCACCATGAGCGAAACTCATCTGCTTCTCAAACAGCAAATTATACAAAAAGTTGTTAAGAATTGGGGAAAGGCCACAGTCGTGTAGTTTGTCGGAAAGAACATCGACACAAACTGAATCAAAAGCACCCTTAATATCCAAAAACACTGAGCCCATTTGCTGCTTTTGAGCAAAGGCAAGCTGAATTTCTGAAGAAAGCAACGCAAGACAGTCGTTCGTACCTTTGCCTCTGCGGAAACCAAACTGTGTGTCTGACAACATGCCATTCGATTCAACCCATTTGTCCAGTCGAAAGAGAATCATCTTCTCCAACAGCTTCCGTAGACAAGACAACATCGCGATTGGACGGTACGAATTATGATCCGACGCGGGTTTCCCGGGTTTTTGAACAGCTATCACCCTCACTTGTCTCCAATCATCCGGAACGATGTTGTTATCCAGGAACTGATTGAACAAGTTCAACAAGCGCCTCTTAGCGACGTCGGGGAGGTTTTTAAGCAAGTTGAACTTGATTCGATCCATTCCTGGAGCGGAATTGTTACATGAAAGCAGGGTTGACAATCGTCCTTCTCGTCACCACTGCGTGAAGATAACAATAAAACAATCTTCGTCCGAAAGAACAACGGCGACGATTAGCCTTTTCGTCGCCGACTGCGGGCTTCACGACGAAGCTCAATCATAAATAGTTATCCACCAACTTTTTCGTCGTCCTCTTTGTTCCCTGAAAACGAGCGACGACGGACAAGCGAACGCCAACTGGGAATAGCTTTTATTGGCGTTTCGGCACTTACGGTGGTGTGAAACCTCAGTAGCTCAGTTGGTAAGAGTGCTGGATTGGCAATCTAGAGGTTCGTTGTTTGATTCCAGGTGCAATTATTTTTTTATAAAAATCTTTTTTTTTGTGTGTTGCTGGTGGCAACATTGACTCCGTCGGCTAGACGCACTTGGACGAAGAACGAAACAAAGCGAATGAAGATTTTGTTTTCGTCACGACGCAAGCCCTTCACGACGATTCGCTGGCTTGACTGAGTCATCCGATGTGGAACGAGCAACGATGACGATCTAGTTTTCGTTCTCGTCGTCGACTTTTTTGGTCGTACGGCGACGATTTTCAGCCCTGCATGAAAGAAGAGCAAGTGAGAATTCAATCATTGAAAACGGCCTATCCATGTCGTCCCTATCGTCGGAAACATCACGAATTATTCGCTCCACGGGCACGGAATCTGGACAA
The DNA here is from genome assembly GCF_035046485.1 of Aedes albopictus. Taxonomy (NCBI): domain Eukaryota; kingdom Metazoa; phylum Arthropoda; class Insecta; order Diptera; family Culicidae; genus Aedes; species Aedes albopictus. The sequence goes on from NC_085136.1 coordinate 196,524,710, forward strand.
ACTTTTTTTGCGAACTTGAGGATCCATCGAGGAGAGCTTTCTCGATCCTCGTTGACCGACGACGCGTTACGCATTCTTCTACCGACGTTCCAAAGAGTTCTCATCGAAGTCTCGCGCGACAAACCCTCGACGAACCGACGCCAGTAACCGCTTTTCTTCGCCTTGATCAAGTTCTTGAACTTGCTTTCAAGGGAAGCGAACCGCTTGAAGTTTTCGACCGAACCGCGTTTCCGAAACTCTTTGAACGCCGCGGATTTCTCGCGATATATTTCTGTACACTCACTATCCCACCACGGATTGGGGGGTTTCCTGCGAACCGACGGACCTGGCACTGGTCGACGTTGTGCCTGACGCGCACTACTGATGATCAGTTCTGATAGAAACTGATACTCTTCCCGCGGTGGAAGGACTTCTACCGATTGTTCACCGTCGATAATTGCTTCTGCGTACTTCTCCCAGTCAATGTGCTTGGTGAGATCGTAGGCGATGTCGATAGATGGAGGTTGATGTGACCCATTGGAAATAGAAACAACAATCGGCAGATGATCACTACCATGAGGATCCTGGATAACCTTCCATGTACACTCCAGCGATAGTGAGCTCGAACAGATTGAGAGGTCTAATCGGCTGTTTCTAGGGCTGCCATCTTGAGCTGGAGGTGCCACTCGTGTAACTTCTCCGGTATTCAAAATTGTCATGTTGAAGTCGTCGCAGAGGTCATATATCAACGTTGAACGGCTGTCATCGTACAGTTCCCCCCAGCCTGTACCATGGGAGTTGAAATCTCCCATGAGCAGCCGAGGCTCGGGCATAACCGAGCAGATGTGGGCGAGATCCCTGCGAAATATTGCAGTTCTCGGTGGAAGATATATGGAGGCAACACTGAGGGTTTTACCTCGGATAGTCACCTCACATGCGACGGCTTCAATGCCTGTCATCGGATGAAAATCGACTCTGTAAAATGAGTGCTGCTTCTTGATCCCTAGAAGCACCCCTCCGTAAGAGTCGGATCGATCAAGGCGAATGATATTATAATCGGGAAAAGGTAAGGTTACATCAGGTGTCAGCCATGTTTCGGATAGTGCAAAAACATCGCATTGTAAATTGTAAACTAAAAATTTAAAAACGTCTAATTTCGGTGTAATACTACGACAGTTCCAGTGTAGAACCGAAATCGTATCTTCGACCTCGTTGGTTAAATTAGCCATCGAAAGATACGATTGTCGCAAGGAGGGGCATTTTAGAAGCCAACTGCTTCAAAAGAGGGGTCACGCAAGGAAGAAGTCCTTTTACAATGTTCTTCACGGAGTCTGAAGCATTGAAGAAGCTGAGGATGATGTCTACAATGCCAGAGAGCGTAAACAATGGCGCACCCTGAGGTTGCTCCTGGTGCTCCGAATGCTGTCTTTCCGGTTGAGAATTCGAAAAACGTGGGACATCTGGGATTTTAGATGTTCCCGGGAGTGATGGAAAGTCTCGTTCGTCCTGGATTTTGAATCCCGGAGGGGAACGTTTTGTGGCTTTCTTACCACTCTTCAAATTTGTCATGGTGGGTTGGGGGTCGCTGCTAGGCAGATTCCGAGGTTTTTTGGTGGGTCTCTGGAGCCTCATCCGTTTCCTCGTTTCACCCTTGAAAACAAAGGGAACCCCGTCCCCGACCTCAGAGTCAGAGCCCTGATCATCGAGAGATAAAGACGAGTAGATGTTACGGGATTCAACGGTCGGGGCAGCTTTTTTCAGCATTTCGGCGTAGCTTCGCCGTGATCGCTGCTGCAACGATCGTTTTTGATGTTTTTTCTGCTGTATGTACCTTGGGCAATCAATCAGATCATGTGGACGGTCGCTGCCACAATAAACACACTTGAGCGGCGTTTTACACGCACCGTCCACATGTCTCTCCCTGCATGTTGCACAGCGAGGTTTATTGCTGCAGTACTGGGCGGTGTGGCCCAGCTGCTTGCAATTGATGCAATTCATTACCTTCGGTACATACAGCCTCACAGGTAGCCGAAGTTTGCCAATCACCAGCAGATCTGGTAATGCAGATCCGGAGAAGGTCACAGAAAATTCTTCAGATGGTGTGTAAACCTTCTTCTCGCCCTCCTGGGACACCGAATGCAGTTGCCGGCAATCCAGTATCTGGACAGGAGGAAGAGAAGGGTTATGGAAACGACCACAGCCTTGCATGATCGTTTCGCAGGTCAAAGATGCGTCGGCGACCTTCCCCGAAATCTCTATCGACGCGCTTGGTAGGTAAACGAAGTACTCAAGTGTAAACAACTCGCAGGCCACAATCTCATTAGCGTGTTTTCGGTCGCCTACTGTCACCCGAAGCTTAGCTGTACCGACCATGTCAATGGAGACAACGGAAGAATACCGCTTAGTCAGATCCTTGCTGATTTGAACGGTGTTCAAACGTTTGCCTTTGGGTCGGAAGAAAACAACATATGGCCCGCCAAAGTCGGGAGGGTAGGCCTTGAGGCGGGGGGACGTCGAAACAGATTTACTGTTGGTGTCCATTGCAGAAGCACCAGGGTGAAGGGAGACAAAGGGATTAGCATTTACATCGCCTTGTTGGCTCGAGCAGTCCGATGCCAATAACGAAGCTTCGTTGATGCGGTACGATGTTCCCCCGCCATCATCATCATCGCCCATTGTGGTAGCTAACTACCACCACGGGTCACTCAAAAATCTTAAACTACCACTATTCGCCTTGACGGAGGCTCTCTGAGAGAATTGCGCTGTGCGTGAAAACAATTTTTTTTAACATGGGAAAGGATAGGAGCTGCATTTTCAAATGCTTCTAATTCTTTATAGAAATTTTTTTAAGCAAAACGTTCTTAATGTTATCGAATGAGATTTTGATACGCTATATTATAGACATAACATTGTAATTTAAAAACATTTTGTCTAAAACCAGTTATAGTGTAGCTAATTGAAAGTATATTGCAAAACATTAACTCTTTTTTCAATCTGAAGTCCCTAAAATATTTTAGAAGCATTTGAAAATGCAGCTCCTATCCTTTCCCATGTTAAAAAAAAATGTTTTCATGCACAGAGCAATTCTCTCAAAGAGTTCCGTCAAGGCGAATCACAGGGACGAGAAATAATCAAAAAACAAGGGACAAAATTAACGCTACAGGAAAAGTGAGAAAAAACTGCTTATGTACCAAATTAAATCTAATCAAAGAGTCAGTGGAGAGGGGGGAACAACGAGAGGTAACTTTATGTACTTATCTTTGTGCACTCTGTTTAGCCACAGGCTCGACGACGACAGGTCCAAGCGATCGGATGGCCCGCACAGGGAGGAAGCGAGCTGCTGCTGAGCGCCCGACGCTGCGCTGGTGTGCGGCGGTTGAACGCTCTCTGCTCTTCTCTCGGTGGGCTGCTGCTGTCGACGACGATGAGCTTGGGTACTCACTGGAAGAAGCCGATCACGGCCGCGCGAGCGGCGCGGTGTGCGGGGGGTGCTGCACTGATGTGCTCGATAATCGGTCAATGCGCCACGTGATAAAATGAAAACGTGAACTTTACTCAAACTAAACGAACTTTTGCGGCAAAAATTGTGGCCTAGCCAACCGCACGCGTCCCACTAGGGATTTTCACTTCAACACTTGATCACTCGGAAAACTAGCACTGGAAAAAGCCACCGAACTGGATAGTATCGGGAGACAAACCGGACGAACGAAAAGTTGCGACTGTCTCGCACGAACGCTCGCCAAAGAGTCCAGATTCTATTTTTGGCTAAAAAATCATTTGCCATGTCAGTGTTATTTTGTTTTCCATCAATATCAATTTCCTTCCACTATTAGTAGCCCCACCGTCCGCATCCGGTTTTCGGGTTATACCGTGTGAAACTGATCCATCCAGTCGATGAAACTAAGATGATTGAGTGACGGCTAAAATGGCAATTTCCGCGGATTCAATCGATACCTCTTCCGAATTCTATTTTAACTCGTCAGAAGAAAGCTTAATATTATTGATGGATTAACATGCTTGTCGTCATATTGGCGACTGACTATTTTTCGCTCCTAGTGATTTCTTCAAAGAATTTTAGGAATTCGGGCCACACGTTTTAAAACCTGTAGCATCCTGAATAATTCGGAAATTCTTTACAACCACTCCTGGAAATTTTTATCGATTTCTAATAAGAATCATTATTCTGGTGGTTCTTAACCCTTTTTTGGCATTAGGGCCACTTTTGACCTAAACCGTTCGCTGCGCCAGCGAGCTGCTCCCAACGTGATACAAAAGAAAGGTTAAATACAACTCCAACAAACCAACCCGAGAGTAAAGACAATTTCCCTTGATTATTTGTTTCCGACAAATTCCAACATATCTTGGAAACTACGAAAAAATCGCAGGCGATGACAATTTCTTTCAGAAAGTTTAATGATTCTTTGGGTGTTCCGATTGAAAATCTTGGAAAATTTTCACAAAGGCGCTCTTGGCAAATTCTTTCAAACTTTTCGCAACTTTACCAATTGGGCAAGGTATTTATTTCTAGCACATGCAATTCCTATATTTCTTCACTCTTTACTTCTTTCATACTCTCCAGCATCGAAAAAGATTAGGAAACAAACGAAATGAGCAACTTATCATAAACGTTCCAACCCGCAGCAATCCACTCGCTTTTTTCTTCTCTCGTTTGTCAGCAGCGCATTCATCAGGTTCAGGTTGGCTAGAGAAGACACACTGACCCACAATTGGCTACGCAGCGCCACAACCAACCAACGAACGCTGGCTGGGTCGAACTCGGACGGAACACCCGAAGCTCATGTTGTGTTTTTCCCCGCCTTCGTCATTGATATTATTACTGCATCATACATTCCGATATGTGGCTGGCTACTACATTCCTGCGTTCAATCTGTGCTGCGATGAGAGACACGAGACGATGCAAAGCAAGTTGTCTAGCTTTCGCCGTACCGCAAAGACGGCGGCGGCGCGGCGTGTTGCGATACATACAGGCAGCCGCATGCCGGGAGAATTTCATAATGAACGATGCGATCGTTGCTAGTAAGGTATGTAGTACTGGCTAAGAAAACGTCATCGACCTAGAGACAGGAACCGGCTTTTATCGTCGTCGATATTTCATTAGCTTGACTATGTTCGGAAGTAAGCGCCTTTTGCAAAACACTTGGTATGAAGAACAAAAATGGACACAGAAAAGTAGATTCTTCTTCTGAAATCAAATAGGAGTCATTACAAACCGTACTACGCAATACTGCAGCAAGCGACGAGGCAGAACGAAGACTTGGCTTTTCACATTCCTCGAGGAATTCCTTTAAAAAATTATCTAGGAAATCCTCCAAGAAATCCTCTAAAAAAACCTTCAGGAATTCCTCCAAGTCTTTCGCCAAGAATTCCACAAAGAATCTTTCCAGGTATTCCTCCAATAATTTATGCAAATAATTCATCCAAGAATTCCTTCAGGAATTTCTCCAGAAATTCCTCGAAAATTCTTCCAAGAATTCTACCAAAAATTCCTGCAAGAATTCCTCCAGGAATTCCCTCAAGAATTCCACCAGGAATATCTGCAAAGAATTTCTCCGGATATTCCTCTAAAACTATTGCCAAGAATACTTAAAAGAATCCCTTTAGGTATTCCTCCACAAGAATTTCATCAGGAAGTCCTCCAAGAATATCTCTAGGAATTTCTACCGAAATTCCTCGAAGAACTCCTCCAAGAACCTGCAGGAAATCTTCCAGAAATTCTTCCAAATAATCACTCCAGGGATTCCTGCGAGATTTCTTTTAGGCATTTCTTCAGAGATTTCTCCAGGAATTCGACAAGAATTTTTCGAGGAATTCCTACAGAAATTGCTTCAGGAATTCCTCCAGCAATGTGCTTCAAAGAATTCTTCCAGATTTCTTTTCCAAGAATTCCTCAAAAATTCCTCCATGAATACCTCCAGGATCCTTTAGAAAACCTTTAGAAAATACTCCCGGGATTACTCTAAGAAACCGCCAGAGTATTCTTTCAGAGATTTCCTCAGAAAATCCTCCAAACATTTTTTAAGGAATTACTCCAAAAATTCCTCCCGAAATTAGTCGAGGAGCTCCTTCAGGAATTACTCCGGGAATTCCTCATGAAACTCCTTCAGCAATTTCTCCAGTAATTCCTTGATAAATTCTTTTTGGAATATATCAGGGAATCCTCCAGAGAAACTCCATCAGGAATTCCTCCTATAACATCTTCCGGAATTTCACCAAAAATTTATCCAGAAATTCTACCAAAAATTCCTAAAGGAAGTTATCCAAGAATTCATCCAGGAATTCCACCAAGAATTCTTCAAGGAATTTCTTTAAGAATTCATCCAGGAATTCCTACAATATATCTGCCTAGAATTCCTCCAAGAATTCTTCCAGGAATGCCTCCAAAAATTCCTGCAGAAATTTCCCCAGGGGTCCAAATAAGACTTCTTCGAAGAATTTTTCCATGAATTACTCCAAGAATTCTGTTAAGAATTTTTCCAAAAATCCTACCAGGAATTTCGGAAAGAATTCCTCCAACAATTCCACCAGGAATTTCTTAAAGAATTCCTCCAAAAAAATTCTCCAGATATTCCTTTATGTCTTATGCTAAAAATCCATCCAGGAATTTCACCAGAAATTCTTTTAAGTATTCCTACAGGAATTCTAATAATATTTTCTCTAAGATCTGCTCCAATACTTTTGTCAAAAAATCCTCCAAGAATCCCTCCAGGTATTTGGCTAGAAATACTTTTATAAACTCAATAGAGACGAACCAGCCAAGGGCTGAAAGTCTCTCTAAAAAAGATTAAAAAAAAAAATTATAAACTCCTCTAGGAAATCCTCTAAGGGTTTTTCAATAAATATGTTTACGAATTCTTTCAGGAAATTCATCAGGAATTCCTCCAGAAATACCTGAAGGAATACCCCAGGATTTCCTCCAAGAATTCTTTCGGGAAAACCTCCAAGAATTCCTCTAAGACATCCGCCAAGAATTCTTGGAAAAATTTCTGGAGGAAATTTTCACGGAGTTCCTGGAGTACTTTCTGAGAGAATTCATGTTGTAATTTGTGAAGGATTTTTTAAAGATTTTTCTGGATGATTTCTTAGATTGAGGATTGAGGATTTCCTGAAGTATTTCCTGTAAGAATTCATGAAGAAATTTCTGTAGGAATTCCTTAGAAAATTCCTGTAGGAATTCTTGGAATATTTCCGGGAGGAATTCTTAAAGTATTCCTGTAAGAATGCCTGCAATTATTTTTGGAGGATTCCCTGGAAGAATTCCTGGACGAAATTTTGAAGGAAGTCAGGGAGGAACCTTTGCAGAAATTCCCAGAGGAATCCCCTGATGAATTGCTGGAGGAATCCTAGGAGGAATTCCTGGTGGAATCCCTGTTGGAATTCCTGGCGGAATTCCGGGGTGAATTCTTGCCAGGACTTCATGGAGAAATTTCTGGACAAATTCCAGGAGCAGTCCCTGGATTAATTCATGGTTGAACACTGGAGGAATGTCTGAAGGGATCCCAGGAAGGATTCGAGTTGGAATTCCTAAGACAATTCCTAAAGGAAGCCGGGGCCCGTGGCGTAGTGGCTACACGTTTGCTTCATAAGCAGATAGTCATGGGTTCGATCCCAGCCCCGGCACTTTCGTCAGTTGTTCTTTCACCCTGAGAGCAGCTGACACTGACCCTCTTCTGAGCCCATGGCTCAAATGAACCCGGATACTTGGACATCGGTGAACGGCAACATATAATTGACCCCCAATCGGACTGGAAACAGGAACAACCAAAAGTCACACATCAACATCCTTGAGCTCATCATTCTACTATGATAGGGTAGAAAATGAAAGCAGCGCACGGCCACCAGTTCGATGTAGTACAATTAGAAATAGAATACATTTAGGCGCTGTACAAAGTGTATGTACAGCTTCCAATTGGAATCGCTCACGCAGTGTCTAAGTGGACAATAGAGCTGTAAATTAAGGTTAAGTGATTGAAAAATAAAAATTCCTAGATTTATTCCACAAGGAATCCCTTAAGGAATTTCAGGAAGAATCCCTGTGAGGAATTCTTGGAAGAACCCCTGTAGGAATTGCTGACGGAATTCCGGGATGAATTTGTGGAAGAATTCCTGAAAGAATTTGTGGAGGACACCGTGGAGGAATTTCTGAAGGAAACCCTTGATGAACTCCTAGACTAACTAGCAGTTATTTTTGGGGAGAAATTCACCAAAACCGGGGAGGATGATCACCAAGTGAATATTGCTTAGTTATCAGAATTGCGCTCTGAGTCTCTAAGAGTAGCGTAGCTTATATTCCGCGAGCATTCGTTATATCGTTATCCAAATATTTACATATATGCGACCCATACTTGAGGCCCAATAATATGCCAGTGGACACCCCACTAGCAACACATACAGATACTCGTTATATTATAAGGTGCAACAGACACAATCGTGAAAGAATTATGCCGATAGACTTGGAAACAAGAGTAGAGCCTGTAGACCTTGAAGGTTTGAAAGTATCTTAAATAAAGACAAATCAATCAATCGACCTTGAAGGTCTTAATTCCAGAATAGTTTGGAAAGCCTGGAATATCCCATGAATGTACCAAAAGAATTATAGTTGTGCACTGAGGCTCCATCAGCAGTATAGACTACATTCCACGAATACTTTTTAAAATTCAAGCATGATACAGTATGTAGACATCGTCACCCATTTTTCAAAGTGTATTGGAGGCCACAATATCAAGTTGCTCGTAGCATTGCGAGGTCTAATGGACATCAACGTGACCTAATTTCTTGAACAGACTGAGCACAAATGATTTTAGATCCAGTAGATCTTGAGAAAATGAATACCAGAGTAGTTTGGATGACCTAAAACACCCAATTTACGTACCATAAATTTTCTACGGGTGCTTTGAGGCCGCGTGTCACATGACGCAGTCTGCGTCATCACTGGTATGGTGCCGCATTTTTGCGCATTGTTTGGCCGTATGCTTGCCACATGCGAGGAGAACACAACTCCGGACAATCTTGTCCATAGGATATGTAGGGATCAGTTTTGCTCGAATGCCGTTTCAACGGCTATCACCCACATCGTCTTGGAACTACAGAGGAAGTGGCTCACGGACACGGAGAGTGGCTAGTGCATACGCGATACAAGAGGTGGTCCAAGGGTTCGGAGTCGGCTACGTAGGTCATACCGGTGACCCTTACTGATAGGGTCTTTCTTGCGGGAAAATTAAATCGTTGTGCATGCGGTATTTTTGTAGAAGAAGGTCACACTACTCGGACCGTCTGTCTGGGTGTCTATTGGGCAGATCATGGGGGGATAATCTTTAGAAGGAAAAACATATGAGAAGAGTACAAACGGTTTGAAAATCGATGTCAACAGTTAAATAAATCAAAAGCCGCCTAATGCCAGGAAGAAAACGCTGTCTTAAAGCTACATAATTTACGTAACAGGTTGACCAAAAAATGCACTTTTTTCAGTTCATCATAAATGATAACGATCCAAAAACAGCAAATTGTCAAGACCAGAAGCAACGTCCACGAGAGGAAACATATCAAATTAATTTAAATTAAACACAATTTGTTTAACGTTTCGGTTTCGTTCTGCTTACAGCAGCGCTCCCTCAAAACGATGTCTACATCTGCTTATAGCACTGTGGTCTTCTATCGTGCAGTTAAACTGTTGTGACTATACACGTTCAGGAGCGATTGTGGTAAGGGTTTGATTGGATTGTTTGCATGCAATTCAATAGCGCACAGCGACAAACAGTGAACGAACAGTTACCGCGAAAAAGCGTGCATGAGTACCGTAACGTGATCTTGTACCTATAAGTGGTTGCTGCGCTGCAGAGTAGTTTGAACATTTTCCATATGACACGTTCTGGATTCAGTCGATTGTTTGTCAAACCTTGACTTTGAAAATGAAAATGCTGAGCTTGGACTTTGCGGGGAAAACCAGTGAACACTCGTCAGTGTCACCCACGCAATTATCGTAATCATACAAACTGTCGTGTATTTGATATGGCATTGTTACAATAAAACACTATTATCTAATATAAGGGATTGAGAAGTTCAAAGCAGCAAAACTCCAGCAATAATCGTAACAAAGACGTCATGGATCCATCACCCAGACCGTCATTTGTCGCCGACTATAATGCTGTTTACCTTTCGAAAGCGGTATTTACTGTGCGTCCTAGTAATATGCATTTTAGTTGGCATTTGTGAGTCGAATACGATCCGACCGCAACCTAGTTTCTAGCTTTGCATTTGGACAGTTATTTCGTTGCTCGTCATGATTGATACAAATTGACAGCGCTACGGAACGACCTCGTCACACCTTCTTTTGCTGCTCTATACGCGTCCATGGGCGGGCGATGTCAAGCCGGTTACGACCGACGACGATGCACAACACTCTGAGGCCGGTCGACGATGTTTATGTTAGGGTGAGCCAAACATTGATTATGTGGCTGATTGTTTTGACTTAAAAACTTCAGTATAGAAAAAGGAATTAAGTGCTCCACCAATGATCCTGACAACAAATTAAGAGTTAATATTTGCATTTGATTCCATCAGACATATCTACAGGATAACCCTCTGAATGTGTGATCTTCAATTAACGATGTAGTGCGGCTATATGCCAATACCTTGTCTAGAAATTAATGTTTAGGAGATTCCCATTAAACCCTAACCAGGACAGAGCCTGCGGAATCAACGGTTTCGTAAGAGGAATTTCTATCTAGGAAAATTTGTAAGCCCGGTGCTTGCTATTTTCAGCAAGAATGAAATGGCAAACTCGCGTGTCATGCCTCGAGCATATGTGCTTGTCAACAACGCAATCGGTGCTACGACCCGAATGATCAAAACTGGTTAAAGGGTCGTTAATAAAACAAACAACAACAACAGCAATCGGTGTTACACTCATCTCTGAACTAATCACCAGCATGTGTGCTGTCACAATTGATGTATCTGTTGGAAACCTCGACTGGCAATACGCCGCTTCAGTTTGATAGAACACTTATGTAGTACAGATTTGGGATAACTTAACATAGGCGCCCATGCTTCATGGTATCAGCTAGAGAGGATGCGTAGGACATAACGCTTGGCTCTAGTAGAATCAGTCACTAGTTAACCAAATGGCACGTGGCATATGAAGAATCTCTATCTGATCATGGCTTCATCGTATTTGAACATTTGAATGTTACTTCGGAAAAATGGCGTTTGAGACATCCCTGGTCAACCAACTAGGATTTACTTTACTGATTTGGCTGCGGACAAATTTCATAAAAACTCACCATTCATTGAAACTCCAAGTGGTTTAGATGATGGCGTTAATGCTCCTCTATCAGCTTTTGAAGAAGCTTGCCCTCTGCGCTCTATGAAGCTCACAATTGGAACCCCTCACTGAAATTCTTGGAGTCATAGTATACCTCCAATTATTGCCAATTGGAGTCATCAAATGCTTTAACCCTTTCAGGACGGTTGGGTCATTTGCACCTCGCTGACGCGTTCTACAGCGGCGAGGTTGGTAAAAATAAGTCGTCCCAAAAGGGTTAAAACCGCCATCTCTTCTCGACATTGCGTCAAGCAAAGATTAAGAAATTGAGTGTTTGTGGATGCCCTCAAGGGGGAGTCTTGGAGGAATCTCATAGTAGCTACGCTATTGAAGCAACTCTATGATAGCGATTTTTTACGTATGGTTTTGCCGACGACTACCTAACATTGTTGGTAGGTATGTGCAATGCATCAGCATCCTTTTCGACTTGATGCAAAGCGCTCTTCAATAATTTGAGGGTTGCTGTCGCCAATACGGCCTTTCCGTAAACATCTATTGTTCTTTTCACGGAAAGGCGAAGCCGTAATGGAATTCTACCTTTGCGTCTCTTTGAATTTAAGTTAGAATCAAGAAAGCTTGTATGGCTCCCGGGCAATGCCAGCGAACCTTTGGTACAACTTGCGCTGAAAAACCCAAGCATATCAAATGGATTTACACAACTGTTTTTTGATCAATATTGGTTTATGGATGTCTTGTGTGGTGGCAAAAGGGCGAAGTGATAAATCCTTACTAGATTAGGACTTCTCCAAATGATGTCTGGAGCGTTCTCTACAGCTCCCACGGCAGCGCTCGGAGCTCTCCTAGACGTTGCCCACTTCACATTGATCTCAAACAAGAAGCACTTTCTTGCACTAACCGCCTATCGGTACTCGCGGTAGAGGAAACTCTTGTGAACCGTACATCAACACACACCTCGAAATTTCCATTTTTGGTGAATTGAGAGTTATACTTGCCTCAATTGATCTAACAATTGCTTGTAATTTTCTTCTATAGGACATTTTCCACGAAATTCACTTCCCGGGAAGAGTGAACATCTGGTTATCTGGAAAGAAGTATTTCAGACGACATCATATGTTACGCTGATCCCTCCCTTCTCGAAGGGCCAAGGCGGTGCTGGTGTCCGCTCTCGTGAGCTAAGGCTACTTCAGTCTCACTTGGTAGACACTGAACCGTTTTTCAGGCCGAAATCTTTGCTCTTATGTGCGGAGTGCAATCAGCACTTCAACAGCACGTAATGGCCAAAGTACTTCTGTTAAGTTAGCCAGGCAGCTATTATAGTACTTGCTTCGGCCAACTCTAAGTCGATGTTAGTTATCGCTGGTCGAACTCAAATCGAGGAGCTGAATTCTTAGCAAACACTGTTCGCCTTTTAAAAACAATCAGATTAGTCGATGCACCAAAATCTGAATTTGTGCTACTGTACGCCAGTGAAACCTAGTGTGTATCAGTGGAGAATACGTAACGGCTGCTGGTCTTCGTCAATCGATACCTGCGATATGTAATTCATACATGGTGGCCTCACAATTGGAATTTCAACGTGGAGCTCCATCGGGAGCGAAAGTAAAGATCGGTCTAATAGTTTGAGCCACCCTACCCTACAGTGAGTGCACGCTGGGTGGCGTTGCATAAGAATATATTGATTTGATTCGATGTCAACGCAAGGTTGCCCCGTATCGAACGTCTACTTCACAGGGCCTCAATAAATTACATGTTGCGTATGATTGCATTTTTTACATTATTAGAATAAATTCTTGATATTTGAGTAGGTAGGTACACAACTATGTGCACACGTACAGATGTTAACCCTCATAGATGTTACAGGTCGCCTACATTGTGGTTGCTTCCAACCGCATCGCAAACAGTTATTTTTAGTCGGCGCTTGAAAGCATATTTGCTTGTCACTATTTCTGTATCACCAACCATATTGCCATAATGCACTCGGTGCAGTGCGGGCGGTGGTGTTCTGAGCACTGCGTTGCACTCATCGTACGTTGTCGTCGACTGCGTGACATACATTCGTTCATTTTACGGCAGAAGTATTTAACTGCTTACCCGGCACCGCCCCCATTTTAGCATGGCGCACTTGGGCTTACATGTAACGAGCGACGATGCGAATGCGAGGGCTGACGGCAGTAGCATCCATTAAGCAATCAGTCACAAGTAGTTGAGGCTCCCTTTGGTCGGAAGATTATCTAGGTTTTACGATTATTGACAATGACACTTGACAACCACCACCACCATCATCACCATTGACATTACCTGGAAACAGGCTATATCGTGGTCAACGATGATTGAATTCGACGCGGTATTGACGATGGTTGATGCGGTACTAAGTGGCAATTTTAAACTGCCCATGAAGCGATACATACCTACTAACTTTTTATTTAGACTTATCTTTGAAAATAAGTTATTATCTTCTAACACTTCATCCCTCTGTGTGGAGGTGAACTTATGAGTGAGGTATTATAAATTGCTCGTTTGCTTATTTATGCCCAATAATCAAGAGGCATTAAAAGTTTGTGAACAACTGTAGAGTGTTCACTGGGTTATACTGTTCAGCAACACTCTTAAAATAATAATAATAAATAAAACAATCAAAACAAACAGCGACCACTAATTGTTGTTTACATTTCGATGAAGCAGTCCACTGCGATCATTCATCTCTAGATTCTTGTGCGGTCTCAACTCGTATGATTTGAACTCCGACATCGGTAGACCTCGATCGGTCGTTGGTTCTACTGCTGCGTCGGTCAACGAAGGCAATCACAAAGGTTCATATCCCCCACAAACAGATACAGCATCCACAAAACTGCAAAACCAACAACAATAATGCGGCAACGCAACGGTGCTGCAAATTTGCCACATCCGTCCACGTTCTTCCTCCATCCTTGCTGTTCACTCCGCTCCACGAGCACCACAAATAAACTGTGATGACCTTGGTTGTTTACTGTATACAGTATTTTTTTTTCTTTTGCTCTGGTCGAGACCCGGCAGTTCCTACCCTGTCATCTTCGTCGGCGGTGAGCTTAAGTGTATCGATGTTATGATATTGGAGCAAAAAAAAAGTAGTTCAACGCATGAATGGGTGCAGCACCAAGACCAACGACCAACGACTTTGCTGTTTTATTTTCTCACGCTTCATAAATGTTAGCAAATGGCGACAACGAACACAATCAGTGAAGCTCGGCAGCTTAGGTTTGATATGGCTTTGCTCAATTGACTGGCTGACTCATGGATGGGATGCGCAGTTGAGCGTACGCGGAATGCGATGGGATGGGGATCCTCAAATGAACACATTCCATCTGTTACAGTTTCGTAACGAAGATTTTTTTATAACCTGCTCATATTTCGAGGCGGTGCACCAAAAGTTGTTGTTGTTTGATAAATGCACTTCAGCTGTTCACATATTTGGCGATACATTCACTATGATGAGAGGAAGGGAGGGTAAAATGCGGCTATTTAGAATATTCGACCTTCCTTTTTCTTTGTAGGCTGCGCTACCATGAGCCTCAGCACCTGCTTTTGCTGAACTGTCCTACTGTTCCTTGAAGATTTCGTTTTCAACCCTGCGTAGACTTTTTAATACATCGACGATGAAGCTCCGTACTGGATATCCAACTGTAACGCCTATTTGCAGGTTTCTCGTCTTCGTCGGCCAGCAAGTCTGCCCACGAACTTTTGCCTTGTCTACATGAGTGTTTCACTTTCTTTTCGAGAATCGAATAGCGCTGACGGGCTAAGACCCGTAACGTGGGTAGATCACCTTAGAACGGTGCGTTACGGTGTAAAATCTACCACACTGCATCAAATTTTAATCTAGCTATTTTTTGCCTAAAGTGGTAGCACCAGATTAAAATTTGATGTATTTTTGTAATGGTCATGTTTTAATTTATGTTTTGTTTTTAACAGCTAATAAACCTTTTTGTTTCAGGAGGATTCAGGTAATTTTATTGTATAATAATACCATGTTTTAAAAAATAGGAACTGTAACGAGCGTATCACTTATGTCTTATTCAGTATGGATTACTGCACGAATTTATTCTGGTCTGCTTACTCTTACACGAAATTTGACGTTTAAGAGGTGTCGGCACCGCTCAAACGTCAAATTTTCTGTGGGAGTGTGCAGGCCAGCGTAAATTCGTGCAGTGGACCATATATTACTTAATCCTTTATTCTCTTTTCAGTGAAGAATCTTACCACCATTCCTGGCACACTAATCAATATGTTTTTAGCAAATCACCGTATACATCACCATATTGATACATGCGAACATGTTTAAATATCGTATCGTTATCTGGAAGCGTTTGGTACGGGAGGTCCACGCTTCCATCTTTCCCCTCGATTTCAAGGTGTAGAATGTTTTCAAATATTGTCTATGTTGAAATCTTTCTATCCCTTGAAATCTTTTCTGCGGTACATGCTGCGCAGTTGGCCTGGCCGTTAGACAAGAAAAATGATAGACTTGAAAAGTCTTCATTTTCCAGGATGCATTCAAGTAATGGCTGCGTTAGTGTGAGATTAGATTAGATTAGATTAGATTAGAGAATCGAATAGCGCTGACGGGCTACGACTTTGGCTTCTCGAGTTCTCGTTCACTTTGTAGCGGTGTTGGCGTTCCTTCGTTCCCTGTCTTCCCGTTATATGTGTCTTATGTGATCCCTTTCTATCTCTGAATGTGTAGCTCATCCAACTTATTCACGCTGGCATGTTACGAAATATCAACAACAGGTTTCTCCAGCTCTCGAGGAAGGGCCTTTTCTTCGCAGCAGCGTCTTCTAGTCGACGTCTGTTGAAGCGGCGCGTGATGTTTTCCTGTCGATGGATACTAGAAATAGGCCCAGAACGCACTAATTAGGAGATAATGGTCGTACGTAATGTTGGTTTTGCACTTCAAAAAGCCCCGTCTCCGTATTCTACTGATGCATGTGGTCGATTTAATTTCTCGCCATACCTGGTCTACCAAGAATCCCTGGAGAAATTTATATAGATATCCCTTGAAAAAACACTTTGGAAAAATCTATAAAAATTCCAATAAAAATCACTGGACAAATCCTTTGTGAAATTACAGGTAAAATATGTGGAATCATGAAGGAATCCCGTCAGTAATTTCTGTAGAAACCTCCAGAGAAGTTCCCGGATAAATCCTTTGAGTATTTTCTGCACGAATCTACAATCTCCGAAGAAATCCCTAGAGGTATCCCTAGAGAAATTCGTGGAAAAATTTCTGGAGTAACTTCCAGAAAACTGGAATACCTTCTGAAAACACTTAAAAATTTATGATTAGCATATTAGGCTGACACAAATTTCGATTTTCTCTTATGTCCATGACCCCCCCCCCCCCCCCCCCCCCTCGGAAGTTTTTTGTCCAAATTCAAAATTTTGAGGGGGGACACAAATAAATTATTGAAGAAATATAAAAATTTGAAAGTAAAATTAGAGTCGTCGAGAAAAATTCTTAACAAATCCGATGAGTTTGACGATTTTGCCTAATTGTTTAGGTAATTTTTCATCAAATTCATTTATTATTTATCATGCCCCCCCTTGACGAGTCAACGACCCGAGCAGAGGAGAATATCAAAATGATAACAACTGAATCACAAAACCTGTTTTTATATCTTGGTTTGTTATTATTAACTTATTGAGGCATAACTTTTCCATAACAGATTTTTTTGGGCAATGTTATTTTGTTATGATCCTGCTAATGGTATATTTTCTTTAAATAACATTTTAATAAGATGTTTTGTTGTAGAACAAGTTCAGTTATTATTGCATTATTGAGAGTGCACCATTATTTGATCAACAGAAGCACAATAATAAAGTTTTGCAATCACAACTACACCATGCAAAATTTACAGCAAAAGGAAAGAAAAAGTTTGCTGATTTTCATACAAAAAGTTATGTTTGGAGCCTATGAGCCATATCTTCGGTGTCTACTCAGTCAACCAGTGATCGTATAAGATGTTGAATAAGATGTTAAAGTGGAGGTGATATGCGTACATTTTACATGCGCCTAAATGGAGACATGCATGCATATGGCCTCCACTTCATCATCTTATGCAACATTTTATACGATTACTGGTTGTCTGGGTATGAATCGGTTAAGCTGAACTTTTAACACGGAACTAAGAATTACTTGTAATTTTTATTTCTATTTAGTTCAATCCATTTCAGTGGAAAAAATGTAGAATTTCTGTTGGTTCTGTTTTGGAAACAAAAAAGTGAACAACTATGATTCACCATAACTCAAAAACAAAATTAATTTTGAAATTATCTCAAGGCCGTTTGGGCCAGGAAGACTGGAACATGCCATTCTCTTTGAAGGACTGGCTTATGAGTTGTAGTGGGTTATGGCCTTAGTCATGGCTGATAATTATTTTTTATTTTCAGAAAGGAATCAATAGAAATTCTTTTTTTCCTCTGAAATGGCTCGAACTTAGGGGTTACAACCTTGCGAGGATAAAAAGAAATCTTTGTCATGATGCTGATATTATAATTTAATTTGCATCCATATTGTTATCAATAACTTTTTAACTTCAAAATTTGTTATTGAAACATCGTATAAATGCACTGTTATTAAGTTGTTATGAAACTAACAAAACTAGTTATTTAACTGGTCTTCCAGGATTTTTTTTTGTTATGATTTTTGTTATTTTGCCGCTTATGACAGACAAGTTTATAACATTGTATGTTATGTTAATAACATGAAAATAACTCTTTGCGTTACTCAATTATTTTGCCAAAATAACACATTTTATTATGCTATTGGTATTCCCTTCTGCTCGGGGAGCAAAGTGACAAAAGAAGAAAATGAGATTTGTTCCGGCCTTATTCAAGAAAAAAATCCTGGAGAAATTCGCGGAGGAATTCTAGGGAAATATTTTAAGTGATCCCTGCATTAAACCCGAAAAAAATAGTAGTTATATAAGGTAATTTATAGAGGAATTCTGAAGAAAACCCCTGAAAAATTCTTGGATAGATTGTTTCAGTAATTTCTGGATAAATAACACTAGTTTACAAAATAAAACGAAAGTTGTGAACTTCTGTCATCGACCAAAATTTTTGAAGCACAATTTAGCGCTGATTTTAAAACCGCGCTTAAAAAAATAGTTTTTCAGTTTTAGCTTAATATCGAGTTTTACAATTTTTTAAAATATGGAATTTACTAAAATTCAAATATCTTGCGTTTTGTTCAACCAATTTGAAATCTTTTCCCATAAATTGAAAGCTGAATACAATACCATTCGATCATCTGAATGCAGATTTTGCGTCAGATTGATGAAATTCAAGGTATTGGCGAGTTTTTAGGACAATCTCCTTAAATTTTAGCAAAATTTCCAAAAATATTTGAAGAAATGTATTTTTTTCAATAAGAAAAAAACAATCTAAAAATTCTTTCTCAACGTTTATTTGACATTTCATATGTAGGCGAGTTACAGCAAAAAAATCAGCTCAATCGGAGCATTTATTACGGAGAATGAGATGTGTGAAGTTAGCGACTTTGCTTAAAAACAGAACAAAAATCGAATTCAAATCCTCATCCTTGCATGAAAAGTCGAAAAAATTTCCGCTCTACTGTAATTTTTTTCCTTCACGTTTTTGAACTCAGGGCATGATTCTACACCAAAAATGATCATCAGCTTACCGAGTTTAAAAATTCTATAAACTAGTGTAATCTAAGGTCTCCATTAAAAATTTCAGGCATTTCATAAAATCGATGAATATTCAAATTACTTACCTGTTTATTACAAAAATCATTAGAATTAGTCAGAACAAGGGGTCCATGCGTCCATGACAAAACTTTTGCAAGGTGCCCTAAAGAATTGAAAGTAATATTTTCATGATTCACGCCGGAAAGATAGTCTTAAATCCAGCAATTTTTTTTCCCAGCAATGATATGCCAAAATTCTTAAAATGAAGCTCCAAGGGCCTTGCAGGAGTTTGTCATAGATCTCTTGAAATATCCAGTAAAAGTCTTGGAAAAATGCCTATCAAAAACCATACAAGAAATCAAACCCGGGCCCATTCTCGTTATGATGAATACTTGAAAACAAAGGATTTCATGAAGATCTTGTTTGAAAATTTCCAGAAATATTCACAGCAAGAGAATAATTCAAGCCGAGAAACTATTTTACTTCTATGCTCTGATAAGTAATGAAAAATTCAGAACAGTGTCATAATCAGTGTGGCATTTTTTAACAAAAAATGATCCACCTAAGAAAATTACGTCAGCTATTTTAACAAATTTGAAATTGTTGTTCATATTTTTCCACCGCGCGGAACAAAATTTCCACGCCGATGAGAAAACGACAGTTTTTTTTTCGCCAACACTTCACGAACCATATTCTTCTGCAAATTAGGTGTATTTTTCTGAAGTTCTTCTTATATATCTATTGTAACATTTTTATGTGATTTACTTTAGTTATTTCTTACAGCAATACTTTGAAGATTCTCACTTATTCTATTTTACTAAACAAGTCTCTTTCGTAAACCATAAAGAATTATCGACAAAATTCTTGGTGGTGATCTAATTAGGTTCACAAACACATCCTCCTACATATGCTTTGTTTATATCTTGGAAGATTTATCACTTTTCGGAACCCCTCGCTCCTCAAAGCGTGGCTTAACTTGCGGATGTTCGTCCTTCAGAAATAACTACAGGAATTATATTTACACAGTTATCCTAGGGTTCTTTCAGGAATTCCTCGGATACTCCGAAAATTCTTTTAGCGCTTCATATATAAAATTTCTCCATGGAGTGTCTCCAGGACATTCTTCAGAAGTTCCTCCATGATTTTGTTTTGTAATTCCAGTAGATATTCAGTGATTTCTGAAAACAATCGTATAGTTCTTGAGTTCCTCCGGGTATTCTTTCACGTATTTCACCAGTAATTCCTCATGAAATTCGGCCAAGGACACCAGGAATTTTTCTTCGGATTATTTGAGAAATTTAGAAATATCTCTCTCTCTCTCTCTCTTCTTGGCGTAACGTCTTCATTGGGACAAAGCCTGCTTCTCAGCTTAGTGTTCTATGAGCACTTCCGCAGTTATTAACTGAGAGCTTCCTCTGCCAATGACCATTTTGCATGCGTATATCGTGTGGCAGGCACGAAGATACTCTATGCCCAAGGAAGTCAAGGAAATTTCCTTTACGAAAAGATCCTGGACCGACCGGGAATCGAACCCGTCACCCTCAGCATGGTCATGCTGATTACCCGTGCGTTTACCGCCTCGGCTATATGGGCCCTAAAAATATCTTCAGTAGCAATTCATAGAAAGTTTTACATATATTCCTTTGAGAATTTCTAAGAACCTTTTTTTAATTTTATTTTTGAGTATTTTTACTTATTGCTAAATAATTTTACAATTGTTTCTAGGAACCTTTACAGAAGTTAGAGTATTTCTCCAGATCTTCTTTCAGGGATTATTTTAAAACTATGTCCGTCCATGAAATCCTTCGGGAATTCTTCCCGAACATCCTCCATGGATTCCCGGAGCCCGTGGCGTAGTGGCTACACGTTTGCTTCATAAGCAGCAGATGGTCTTGGGTTCTATCCCAGCCCCGGCACTTTCGTCAGTTGAACTTTCCCCCTGAGAGCAGCTGACATTGACCCTCTTCTGAGCCCCTTGGCTCAAACGAACCCGGATACTTGGACATAGGCGGACCGGCAACCCATAATGGACCCCCAATCCGACTGGAAACAGGAACAACCGACAGCCACACATCAGCTTCCTCGTGCTCATCAGTCTACCATGATAGGGTAGAAAGTGAAAGCAGCGCAACGGCAACTAGTTCGATATAGAAGAATCAGAATAAAATACATTTAGGCGCTGTACAATGTGTAATTACAGCTTCCAATCGCAGTGCCCTAGTGGACAAAAGAGCTGTAAATTAGGTTAAGTGATTGAAGAATTTAAAAAAACCTCCCTCAGCATGAATTCATGTAACCATCCTATCAAGAGGCCGTTTGAAAACCTCGTAGACCAGATTATGGTCATCTCAAATCCTCCTTCCACCTAGACTTTCGTTCAGACAAACATTTGCCAGACCACCATCCTGCCGTAATTCTGCAAAGTGACGTAAGCCCATAGTTGATAGTTTTGGCCCATTTTTTAATTATTATACATAAAACTCTTGTTCATTCTCTAAGTTTCTTTCCATAGATGATAGATTACGACTAGATCTTGCATTCTAATGCAGCAGGCATACCACAGTGTTATTTTTACACCAGATATTAAATATAATATACCAAAAAATATCGACATTTTGAATGGCGCTTACGTCACTTTGCAGAACTACGGCAGCATCATTCTCCCCTTAGATGTCTACGCGGTTTATGAACAACCCCCAGGTATTCCAGGAGAAATCCCTGAGAGCATCTATGAAAATAAGGAGCAAATTTTGCAGTTTTTTTCATATTGGGAAGGGGTTCAGTTAAAGAAATGATTTCTATCCCTGCTGGGCTAGTGTTAGTGCATTCCCAATTCCAGTTATCATCCGTTGTTTTGCAAGTCGTTGTTATTAACCTTCGCGTACCCAACGTCTATTTCGGATGATTTTCGAATCTTGAATCAGCTATGAAAAAGGCATTTCCCAACCGATTTTTTTGAAGTCAATTGCATTCGCTCCAGGTTTGTCCAAATTGTCAAGGACTACTATACGGAACCGGTTCACCCATCCGTTCCGGAGTTATTCCAGATTCCGTTGGGGTCATGACCGGCCGGAAAATGACACATTAATGCATTTTACTCTGAATCTATAGTTATTTTGGAAATTTGCACATATTATACGCCAGGAATACATGAACTTTATTACTGCAAGGAACCATTGACTTGAAATGACACAATCAAGCAGTCTCATGAACCGGATATGTCCCGGGTGCCCCCAGGGATGTGGTCAAAGTGGACATTCTAGCAACATTGTCAGAATCATTCATGCGGCACCTCAAACTTCATGATTTGTCGAAACATGAAGGAAAATAGTCCTTCCACACTCCTAAGACGCCTCGGGAACGGTCTGGCCATACCCGGAATGTTCCGGGTGCCCCCAGGAATGTGACAAAATTGGCCATTTCCACAATGTTATCAAAATCAACCGTGCGACACCTCTAACCTCATGATTTGTTGAAACCTCAAGTAAAATAGCCCTTCTAGGCCCTTATGGCCACTTGGGACCGGTCTGGCCATACCCGGAATGTTCCGTATACCCTCAGGGAAGTGGTCATTTCTCAAACAGTCAAAATCAGCCGTGTGACACCTCAAACTTCATGATTTGTCGAAACATGAAGGATAATAGTCCTTTTAGGCTCCCATGACCCCTTAGGGTGGTTCTGGCCACACCCGAGATATTCCGGATGTCCCCAGGAGAGTGGCCAAATTGGCCATTTCCGCAACGTTGGTCAAATCAATCGTGCGTCACCTCAAGCTTCATGATTTGTCAAAACGTTAAAGGAAATAGTCTTTCTAAGCTCTTATGACCTCTCGGGAACGACCTGGCCTTACCCGGAATGTTCCGGGTGCCCCAGGGATGTGACAAAAGTGGTCATTTCCACATTGTTATCAAAATCAGTCGTGCGCACCTCTAACTTAATGATTTGTTGAAACATAAAGGAAAACAGTCCTTCTAGGCCCTTATGGTCCCTTGGGACCGGTCTGGCCATACCCGGAATGTTCCGGGTACCCCCTGGGATGTGACAAAAGTGGCCATTTCCACAATGTTATCAAAACCAACTGTGCGACACCTCTAACTTCATGATTTGTTGAAACCTAAAGGAAAATAGCCCTTCTAGGCTCTTATGGTCACTTGGGACCGGTCTGGCCATACCCGGAATGTTCCAGATGCCCTCAGGGAAGTGGTCATTTCTCAAACATAGTCAAAATCAGCCGTATGACACCTCAAACTTCATGATTTGTCGAAACATGAAGGATAACAGTCCCTTTAGGTTCCCATGACCCCTTAGAGTGGTTTTGGCCAGACCGGAAATATTCCGGATGCCCCATGGCAAGTGGTCAAAATGGCAGTTTATAAAAAAAAAACAGCGCCTTATCACAACGTGTCGAAATCAATCTTGCGACACATCAAAGTGCATGATGCTATGATTAATCATCCTAAAGACCTTAGACTATTTGACGCTCAGACTATCGATACCAAAGCCGAATGTGGTTCTGGTTTGTAATAAGTTGAAAGGTGGTGTCGAATGTAAACGCAGGAATCGAATGCATATTTTCTGTTCATAGCAGCCAACTCTCATTACTACCGCAACGATAAAACCAGATAACGTAAATTTCTGGACTGGCTTGCAAAGGAATTGGCCCTTGAACACGCAAAACAACGATTAAAACTTTTCGGTTTGTCAAGCAATGTAATCGATGAAATTTCCACATATCTGAAAAGTTATGAGGAAATGTATGGTAACTATCTTCCTTTGACAAAGACTTGTATTATGTGTTCGAGTAACGATAACTTGTCCAATTGTTATATAGCGCATTTAGTTCACCACTGGACTATCGCACTAGTTTTCACGAGTGTGAAAACGCAAGTAAAAGTACACGATTGCAACAAATCAACTCGGTGTCTTCAGAGCACTTATTCATCATAGATCGTAGAAATAGTGCGCCGAAGACATCAAATTGATTTGATGCAATCGCGCATTTTCATTTGTTTTCGCACTTATGAAGATGAGTGCGCAGTCCAGTGGTGAACTAAGTGCGGTATAAGTGTTCAACCATTGCAATGCATTGCATACAAAACCCATTTTTATACTGCTAATTTGATGTTGTGCCAAAAGGGTTTACCAGAGAGGGTTTTGCATCCTGATTTCAGATTCGTATCCGATCGAAAAAAAAGGTTTTGTTTCTGATGCCGATCCAAGGATGTGAAAATTCATAGTAAATGTTCCTCATGTGTCAAGGCAATTTGTAGAGAACATGGAACAAGCGGAATTATGCAAACATTCTGTTGCAAATGCAAATGTGAAGAAAAATTAATGTTGCAAACGGTTGAAATATGAAAATTTAAAAGTTTAACCATTAACGTTATTTTTGAAGTTATGTAATTTACCCGGCATCCTGAATATAACCAAAGTTCAGACCATGCATGTTCAAATACAACATTATATTCATGTCTCAAAAATCTTATATCTCAATTTCACGTTTGATGCTCTCAACATTGTAATCATCACCATTTTTGTGAATTCTTCGAAGCATATTCTATGCAACCAGATTGATCCCGAATGCTCATTGCTCTCAATCTTCTTTATTCTATTTTATTTTTCGAAAAAAACTACAGCACTGTAAAGATGGCATCTCGAACATTTAGGGTTAATCGAATTATGAAGTTAGAAATCACACGCTTGATTTTGATAACATTGTTGAAATGGCGAATTTGGTCATCTTCCTGACAGCCATGGTAGGTATGACCGTTCAGAAGGAGCATGGGAGCCTGGAAGTACTATTTTCCTTCACATTTCGGAAAATCTTGAAGTTTAAGGTGTAGTACGATTGATTTGACCGAAATTTTGGGAGTGAGGACATCCGAAACATTTCGGGTGTATCCAGGACGTCATGGTAACCTAGAAGGACTGTTTTCCATCATGTTTCGACATACATCATGTATCATGAAATTTTAGGTGTCGTACGGCTGATTTTGACAATATTTCAGAAATGACCACTTCCCTGCGGCCTTTCGGAATAGTTCGGGTGTGGCCAGACCGATCCCAAGGGTCCATAAGGGCCTAGATGGACTATTTTCCTTCATGTTTCAACAAATCATGAAGTTAGAGGTGCGCACGATTGATTTGACCAACTTTGTAGGAATGGTCATTTTGACCACTTCCCTGCCTGGGGGCATCCGGAATATTCCAGGTATGGCCAGACCGATCACAAGTGGCCATAAGGGCCTAGAATGACTATTTTTTATGTTTTAACATCATGAAGTTTGAGGTGTCGCATGGATGATTTTGACAATGTTTTGGACTTTTCCACTTTTGTCACATTCCTGGGGGCACCCGGAACATTCTGGGTATGGCCAGGTTTTTCCCGAGGGGTCATAAGAGCCTAGAAGGACCCTCCATGTTTTGACAAATCATGAAGTTTGAGGTGCCACACGATTGATTTCACCAACGTTGTGGAAATGGCCATTTTGATCACTTTCCTGGAGGCATCCGGAACATTTCTGGTGTGGCCAGAACCACTCTAAGGGGTCATGGGAACCTAAATGGACTGTTATCCTTCAAGTTTCGACAAATCATGAAGTTTGAGGTGTCACAAGGCTGATTTTGACAATGTTTGAGAAATGACCACTTTCCTGATGGCATCCGGAACATTCCGGGTATGGCCAGACCGGTCCCAAGGGATCATAAGGGCCTAGAAGGACTGTTTTCCTTTATGTTTCAACAAACCATGAAGTTAGAGGTGGCGCACGGCTGATTTTGATAACAATGTAGAAATGACCACTTTTGTCACATCCCTGGGGCACCCGGAACATTCCGGGTATGGCCAGGTCGTTCCCGAGGGGTCATAAGAGCTTAGAAGGACTATTTTCCTTCACGTTTTGACAAATCCTGAAGTTTGAGGTGCCGCACGATTGATTTGACCAACGTTGCGGAAATGGCCAATTTGGCCACTCTCCTGGGGACATCCGGAATATCTCGGGTGTGGCCAGAACCACCCTAAGGGGTCATGGGAGCCTAAAAGGACAATTATCCTTCATGTTTCGACAAATCATTAAGGTTGAGGTGTCACACGGCTGATTTTGACTATGTTTGAGAAATGACCACTTCCCTGAGGGTATACGGAACATTCCGGGTATGGCCAGACCGGCCCCAAGAGGCCATAAGGGCCTAGAAGGGCTATTTTCCTTTAGGTTTCAACAAATCATGAAGTTAGAGGTGTCGCACGGTTGATTTTGATAACATTGTGGAAATGGCCAATTTTGTCACATTCCTGGGGGCACCCGGAACATTCCGGGTATGGCCAGACCGTTCCCGAGGAGTCTTAGGAGTGTGGAAGGACTATTTTCTTTCATGTTTCGACAAATCATGAAGTTTGAGGTGCCGCATGAATGATTCTGACAATGTTGCTAGAATGTCCACTTTGGCCACATCCCTGGGGGCACCCGGGACATATCCGGTTCATGAGACTGCTTGATTGTGTCATTTCAAGTCAATGGTTCCTTGCAGTAATAAAGTTTATGTATTCCTGGCGTATAATATGTGCAAATTTCCAAAATAACTATAGATTCAGAGTAAAATGCATTAATGTGTCATTTCCCGGCCGGTCATGACCCCAACGGAATCTGGAATAACTCCGGAACGGATGGGTGAACCGGTTCCGTATAGTAGTCCTTGACAATTTGGACAAACCTGGAGCGAATGCAATTGACTTCAAAAAAATCGGTTGGGAAATGCCTTTTTCATAGCTGATTCAAGATTCGAAAATCATCCGAAATAGACGTTGGGTACGCGAAGGTTAAAACAGTTCGCAATCTTTTACTTTCGGTTTCTGTAGCATTTTTTTGGATTTCAGGAATAGTATGTTGTAGGCCTAATGATCCTCATCCACCGTGGTGGACTTGCTACGTTATGTAGGCAAAGCTTCCGGTTGAGTAGCATTTCATATTCGCTTAAAACCTTTCCAATAAGGAGGCCGTAGGCGATAAAATCGCAAAGGTGCATTTTGCACCGAGTCCTTCCGTAGCAAAACGCCTAAATTGTGCTTGAGCCAAATGTCAGCTAGAGAGCAATCGACAAAGTGAGCAGTAGATATCTTAGTCACAAGAGATGATATAAAGCTACTCAAATATTCATAAGGACTGATTCCGACGCTAGCACAAACACTGTCAAGTTGTCAATAAACCGACAATGACAAATACGCGGTGCTTCGCCGACGATGACTGCAGGCAGCCTAAGTTTTGCGGTGCGTTGTCCCATATGTCGGTTACGAGTGGAACTCAGCTTTTTTATGGTCTGATGACTGCCAGAAATCTAGAGCACGTCGCCCGGAGTGACATGATATAGAGACGTCATATTTGTATACAATAACTTTTATTGCAGTGCAGTAATTGAGCACTCGTCACGCCGCGTTCCATTCTTCGCTGAAAATAATTTCGCCGTCTGTATGCTTCTCAGCTCTCACAACATTTCCCATTTCGTGGCGAAGCCAAACGTTTAGCTGATATTGAACCTTTAGCCGTAGTTAAAAGCACTGCCGCCGCCGCACGCACTTGCAGGCTAAATGGGCATAATGAACTTGAAAAGCTAATATTTCCGGGCCGATTATGAAGTATTCAACGATTGTTAGCCTGCTCGCCACAGAGATAGCGTAACGTAGCAGAGTGTGGGAGACAGTCGATCGTGAAAACAGAGCGCGGGAAAATATAAACGAAGCAACGACGGGTAGTGAACCTAGCACCGTTTAAGCCTCCTTATAAGTAAGCTTTGCACGTGCGACCTAGGAAATAGAGGTATTCGACATTGACACATGAAATATTACTTGGTCGCATGTGAACTACGGTACAGCACGTAAGGCGCCGTTGATAAAGTACGTAGACTGTTATTACTGGGGTATCATTCAACATTTCTTCTAGTCTCGTTTCAGAGGGCGAGTAATGCCATGGCGCTTAAGCCTAGGCTCTGAAGCCAGGCCACTAGGAAAAATACATGTTGTAGATAAAAATAGAATTCGAACTTCAGTTTACCCAAGTAACCAATAGCACGTTATTTGGCCTTTTTGAACTTATAGGGCTACTACTCGTCCATTACAGAGCATTTAAGTTCTACAGTAGCATGCAAGGCGATAAAAAACTATCCTGGAAATATTCTTGAAATTTCAAGAGTTTTATGAACCCTAGTTTTGGGCCGTTATAGTTTTCAGCTTTAAATCACTGTATAACAGTGATCCATTTTAAAGGGATGTCTCCAGGAACTATATGCTGTAACTTTTCATATAGTGCATCAAAAATTCTCAAATTTTGATTGTTTGTTCACCTATTATTGTGCATGATTGGTACAAATTTGAGCTCGATTGGTTAATCGTTCGGGAAGTAAGAACCGTTCTGGTAAAGCACTTTTTTTAGACAACCAATTTTTGAACTGTCATATCTCGGAAACCAGTGAACCGAGTTGAATGAAATTTTTAACATTTATCAACAATATATTAATACTTGATACAACGCTATAAAATGTAATATTTTCGCACGATGAATACAGTTATACCGGTTTGACATTTTGACCCATATAAAGGAAAATAAGTCAAATTTCAAATATCATACAAAAATACTAAATGTGTTATTCTTTCAATCCAAATAGGCTCTTATATATCTTATCAGAGATATCTTCAGAACAGAAGCAGAAAATCTTTGGATATCAACACTAAAATTTAATGACATTGATGTAAAAAATTTACATTTTTTCAAGAAAGATCCAAAAAGTTTCAATCCACGATAACTTTTTTCAACG
Organism: Aedes albopictus; assembly: GCF_035046485.1. Classification (NCBI taxonomy): domain Eukaryota; kingdom Metazoa; phylum Arthropoda; class Insecta; order Diptera; family Culicidae; genus Aedes; species Aedes albopictus. The sequence continues at coordinate 196,553,480 of NC_085136.1, forward strand.
TTCAAAAAGTACCTATGTTTTAATGACATGAGAAACATCAATGCATTGTTGATAAACGTTCAAAAGTTCATTAAATTCGGTTCGCTGGTTTCCGAGATGTGACAGTTCAAAACTAAGTTGTCTAAAAAATAGTGTTTTGCGAGAACGATTCTAGCTAGGCGAAAGATTAACCAATCGAGCTCAAAATTGCACCAATGATGCTCACATAGTAGGTAAACAAACAGTCAAAATTTGAGAATTTTTGATGCACTCTATGAAAAGTTACAGCGTTCTGAACTTTTTCGTTAGAAAAAAAATGCCTATCCCAAACATTTTGGCCACCCCCTGTATAACTATAGAGCAGAGCAACAAGCAACAAAGAAGGCGCGGTAATTAAGCCTGGAACACATAGCGTCCGTTCCGTCGAGGTTTGCGTTTTTTTTTTACAGTTTTCCCATAGGAAATGTGTCAACTTTACTCTTTATCCCAACCGGTAACAGCCAATGACATGATATCGAAAATGTTTATTGATGACAAAACAGAAGTAAAATTTGTTGCGTGAATAATCAATAATTACTAACCCAAAAGCGAAACTTTTTGATGATGGATCTTTAACAGCGTTGCAGTGTGAAGTTACCTCTCAAAAATCGCAATGGAAGGCTTAAGGCTCAATTGAGAATGGCAAATGTTCCAGAGCTAAAAAAGCACTTTTTCCCAAAATGATCAACAAATCGAAAAAAATAAGAATGTCCGATTGTTTATTTAGTCAATTATGACAATCGGACACGCTGGTTTTGTTTGCTTTTTCTTCATTCTGGAGAAAAGTGCTTTTTCAGTTTTGGATAACATGCGATTCTTATTTGAGCCTTAAGAATCTCTAAACTCGTGGAGAACGATCTTCATCCCATTCTGTTCAAGTTGGGACAAACCTATGTCGCATTGGATGAATTGTCGCAACAAATACAGGTTGCGACATTGTCATTATTGTTGCGCGATGGTTGAATTTTGTTTCAGTGCTTTAGAGTGAACATGATTAATTTTAGAGGGCTTTTTATGTAGCGAGAAAGAATAATGTCATAAGCGTAATTTCTAGTTCTAAGATCCAGGAAAGTATCATTGCCCTGAAACGTATCCGAATCTTCAGATTTCTAAAGCTTCCTTGTGGGTTGTGTAACGTTACTGTTCATAGCAAATTAGTTGCTGTTTCGGCTATTGATTGCATTAACCTTTTGGAGCCGATTTTTTTCGCCGCTGTCGACGCAACCTCGCTGGTGTCGAACACGTTTGTTATGCTCGGTTTCATCGCGGGGGTCATATATGACCCCTCCGGCTCCAAAGGGTTAAATGATTTCCAAGACATTTTGGATAATCAATAATATTTAGAAAGTGCTTGAAATTTGGTAAACATGGTTGCTCATGGACATATTTCAATGTAGCACAAGAGACTACAGATGCAAGTGTACACGTGAAGTTCTGGAATTCCATGGAAAATTTAATGACCTTGATTAATCCAAATGAGTCTTGGAATGGCATTCAAAATTCCAAGACGTCCATTTATCTAGGGTGGCGAACCACATGGGCAGCGGCCGGTATTTTGGGCACTCTTCGATATAACTCAGTCAATTCCAAACCACTTGGAATTTTGTACACGTATCTTATAGCGTTCCAAATTTGTGTCAATTGGTTCAGAATTGGCTGAGTTATAGCAGAAAAGTGCCCAAAATAGGACCCCTGCCGAGATGGTTCCACTTCCCTATTTAATTGTGTAACGAAAACGAACCAAGAGTTCTGTAACAGTCTGAAAAGAACATCAAATGATAAAATGAAAGATCGAGTAAATTGAATATTGATGGCAGTGTATTATTATTTAGTGCAGCAAAAAAAAAAACAATTAGGGTGTTTGATCCTATTCTCGGCACTACAGGTAAACAAAATTGAAACGACCGTTTTCGTCCACTTCTTCCATCTAAATCAGATACCTTATTGCGTAAACTTGTTGGGAACAGTGATTGTTCTGAAGATTTTCTGCCGGAAAGTTGATTTTGAACGAGTTTACTGCACCCAACCCAGCGCCAATTCCCGGAACCAGTGCCGAACTTCCAACAAAATCCAGCGGAAAATCACTTCGGCACCCATCATGTGCTGACGAAGTCACTCGTCTGCGTGTAATAGTTATTTTGAGCACCTGTGCAGCTTCAGAGTGAACGCGTAGCTCTGTGACTGTGGATCCCGTTGCGGAAACGCAACAGAAGATGATTGCCTACGGAAGTGTGTTGGAAAATATGCGGCAAGTTATATTTTGATTTGTTTTTCCCAAGTAGTTCGAAACCCTATTACATGTTTAGATGTGAAGATCTACTCTTAGCTCTGAACTATCTATTACTCTTTAAGTAGGTCCAGTAATAACAATTGAATATGTAACGGTATTCTTCATACTAGACTACACTTATCAGTGTAGATCTGAAGTTCTGTTCCTCGGTGTAGTTTGGTTTGTTTGGAATTTCCCAAAATAATTTTGGATCGTTCAATTCGCGTAGTAGATGTGACTACTGTTACGAGTGTAGATATGAAATTCATCGGAGCTACAGCCGTTACAGTAGATTTTTTCACTATGAACTGAAACACTACGTATCCAACTACATAGATTAAAGTCCAGAACGGTTTGAACGACTCTGAATGTCTTAAAACTATATAATTAGTTTTCAAGTAGATCCAGTAAAAATAATTAATTACGCAAAATTCAGGGTTGTTACGAGAAGCGTGGAAAAAAATCCGCGCCAAATCCGCGCGAGCAAAATTTGAATCCGCGCCAAATCCGCGCGATTGTAAAAATTAATTCGCGCCAAATCCGCGAGAATGTAAAAGTAAAGTTTTATTTTTATACATTAAAACGTATATGCACTTCCAACAGACATAACTATTTGGGATGGGAACTGAACTGTTGATTTGTAAATTAACGCAGTTCGTCTTAAATATTCTAAACTTTCTGCAATTAGAAGACGTATGCCAGAACTTTATTTCATGTGTTTATTCAGTAATATTTCTTCAAGAAATTTTAGCTAAATCACAGCAGCTGTCTACAGAGCGTTCTTGGATAAATCTGTCTGAACCCGTCATCCAGAAAAATATAATAAAATATTCGGTAAGAAATTTCTAGCAAAGAAAACATTGGAAAATTTAAATAAAAACTATCAAAAAATGTATGGAGGTATCCTTTAAAAAAACCCTTGAACTAACATGAATTATCATAATTGAATTTTATTGGCTTTTCTCGGTGAACTTAATACTACTCAAAGAAGGAGGGAGTAACGAAAGTAATGAAAGAAACGGTGGATAGAATCGCAAGTGCGCGACGAGAGAAATTGAATAGAAGTTGAAAATTAACAGAAGTTCACCGAGAAAAGCCAATAAAATTCAATTATGATAAAGCCATGCGGTGATTAAACCTAGAAACTAACATGAATTAGACGGGAGGAATTGCTGAAGTTTTTAAATATAATATCTGATGCAAACTTTTTCGAAGAATTCTTAAAATAATGAGCATGAATTGGAGTAGGGTATTTTGAGAGTAGTTCGTAGAAATCAAATTTGAGACATTTTTAGAATCTGAGAAAGAAACTGAAAGATAATGTCGCAATTTTATAAAGATTTTCTAGCTCATTTAAAATTCCTTTAGGATTTTTTTTTATTCTTAATCACTTAACCTAATTTACAGCTCTTTTGTCCACTAGGTCACCACGTGAGCGATTTCAATTGACAGCTGCACTTACATTTTTGTACAGTGCCTAGATGTATGCTATTTAACATTATCGAACAGGTTTCCTTTCTGTTGCTTTCACTTTTCTATTCTATATATGGTAGAATGATGAGCACAAGGATGATGATGGATGGCCTTTGTTGTTCCTTTCCAGTCCGATTGAGGGTCCATTATGAGTAGCAGTTCGCCGATGTCCAGGTTTCCGGGTCCGTTTGAGCCATGGGGCTCAGAACAGGGTCAGTGTCAGCCACTCTCGGGGAAAGAGCAACTGACGAAAAATTGCAAGTGCCGGGGTTGGGAATCAAACCCATGACCATCCGCATATGAAGCGAATTTTTCCAGTTATTTATCCATGCATTCCTTCAAAGATTCCCCAGGGGTTTTCTTCAAAGTTTTCACTGTTAATTCACACATTTCTTTCATGGTGCCTCGACAGATTTTTCTAAAATTAACTAAGGATTTCTACTAGAAATGCCTCTAGAACAATGTGGTGGACCATTCCAACGTTAAATCTATTTTTACGGAAGCTCTTCAAGTGGCTTCTGGTGGATAGATTATTCCAGCCATGGATTCCTAATTCCTAATTATTTTGAATGAAATTCCTAGAAAGAAATGTCTTTTTTTAATTTTAATTTTTGGGATACTTATATTTAAAAGATCAATCGTACCACCCATGCGCGTAACTACAGCGCATTTGTCCCGCTTATTATGCACTACAGCCAGTGAGAATGACTTGAATGACTGAAGTTTGGGGGCTATATACGTTGTCGTTACGCGTATGATCATATCCGTAATGGAAATCTTGGAGAAACTGTTGCAGAATTTGTCCGAAGAAATATTTTATAAAGAATTCTAGTAATTCAGAAGCGCTTTACCTGACAATTCAACTAAAAATTCTTATAGTTTTGTCAGATTTTATAGAAAATTTTCAGTCATCAAGAAACAAATCAATTGAGGATTTTGAGATGAATGCATTACCGTCTACCCCCGTTGGTTTGAACGATACCTCATGCAAACCAACGGGGTTCGTTTTTTTAGTTTGAACTTCTAGTAACCCTGTGAACATCGAAAAACACACTGATGGTAACCGTTTTTGTTGTTTTGTTTTGATTCTGCGTTCCGTTTCACTCCGTTCCACAAGCAGAATGACGTTTGAACCATTTCTAGTTTGAACGATGTGCAGATTAGAGGGGGTCAAATTAAAAAGTGTTCAGATTAGATAAGGTCAAACCAACGGGGGTAGACGGTAACACAAAAAAGAAAAAAATATGAAAGTTTATTCATAAATATCTTAATCTTAGAGGAACTCCGAGATACTCCCTGAAGAAGACCCATGATAATTTCATGGATTTTGTTATGGAATTTCTAAGAAGTATTCGGGGTAGAGCTCGAACTTTTATTCTTGTCAAACCCATAGATATTATATGTTATGTCAGATGACCATTTATAAAGGTAAAATAATGCGAGCATGTTTTACTTGAATAGGTGTGTTGTAAAAACTAATAATATAAAATGAAGTTTATTACTACGACAATAAAGCACATAAATGTAACTAAGCTGGTTCGACTAGTTCGAAGCTTTCTAGATCAATTTCATTTTGAATTATTACTAAACATATTGCCAAAGATCCAAAGGCTCTAGGATTCATATCAACGGGAATTGAAGTTATTTCAAGTACTAAAATGGCTCAACACTCAGTATTATCACACGCAAGATACCCAGAGCAAGGTGCGTCAAAGAGATTCGTCAATCGCTTATTGGTAGATAAAAAGAAGACAATCTCATATAACAAAACTATGTAGCAAATCAGAGTAAAATCATGTACACTCAATAAAATTTGCATGGCGGAACCAATTCCGCGCCAAAAATCCGCGAAATCCGCGAAATTCGCGAAATCCGCGCTGTTGTAACAACCCTGAAAATTACCCTTCACAGCGGATACGACTACTACTATGAGTATAGACTTGAAATTTTAAACGAACAAAATTACTTATTTCTTTAGATTTCAAACACGGATCTAAAGAACTGTCAACTTATGGTATTGCTGAAAAAACTCAAATTTGAGTAGCTCAATGGTTTCGTGTAGTAAGTTTCAAGACGCCAAACTGCCTGCTCATCATTTTTCCTTTCGATTTGCGCTTCTGCCGCTGTCAAGTGTTGTTGTTTTCCACCTTTCAAACTTTGCGTGTCATTACGGAGACCAATTCGACGAAACACACAAAAAAATACGACCCGAAGAAACGAAACAATTCGGGTTATGCAAAAATTAGGGCTTTGCTAAGGCCATGCAATCCAACGAAAGTGGTGGCCGTAGTAGCTCGTTAAAGGTGTAGATACACTTTCAGAGCGGCGAAAGGTTTGTATATGCATGCAGTCAGTCAACGCATGCACTAGGTACACACACTTACGTTGGAATGCCATAACCGGCCTGGCCTGGCCAGGCGGGAATGACAGTTGCTGCTTTCGCGACTGACTCCGCTGATGGCGATTTGGGTTTCCTTTCGGTGCCTTTCATTGGCAAATTACAACCATTGTTGGCGTCGCTCAACTGCCAAAGTTGCTACACTAAATAAGCGTAACAGGTCTCTTTCTCCGGGGTTCAACCGTGCGAAACTTGCTGTCGCTCGCTGCTCCAATTCGTCCATTATTTTTGGCGAGCGTGTGGGTAGAGCGGGACGAAATAAAAGTTGAAAAAAAAAACTTCGATTATCTAAATCGGAGATTAATGTTTCGACCAGTTGTGCAGTAGTGAATGTTGTAATTTAGCTGTGAGTTGGACCAGTTTCGGGAAAAGAAAAAACAATACCAAGAACAATACACTTGGACACAGTGACAAAGACAAAAATAAACCCCAATGCAATGTGTCTATGCATTTAGCAGCAAAAATTGATCAACTTCAACATTGGCATTTTAAAGATGGTAATTGAAATCATGTTTATTATACAGTTGGGTCTTCTATAAGACGCTGTCATCAACTTTGTGCGATTAGGGTCTAGTACATCTTCTTCTTGAATGAAGTAAACCGGTTGAAGAACCACCTGGAAATTACGGCGAGTGTAAAATAATTTCAACGTCTCATAGCGGATCTGTTTATTTTGTTTTACCCTAGTTCGGGTCAATATGACCCAGGCAGGCACGCAGAACGTGCACTACGCCATCGTGGTGTGAAAAATCTTACATCTTAGAAAGATTAAGGCGAAACTGGAAGTATTTCCTCATTTTTTTGGTTTTTGATTTTTAATTAAATAACGAAGCGATATCTTCAAAATCGGGTTTCGTGCACATGTAGAGTATGGATTAAGGTATCTCCTGATTTTTTTCCTGGTGGAAAATGTTTTCCATTTTTGCAGGAACCATTTGGAATTTTGTTCAAAAATGGTTTCTGAAAAAAACTAAAAACATTTTCCACCTGGAAAAAAAATCAGGAGATACCTTGATCCATACTCTACATGTGCACGAAAACCGATTCTGATGATATTGCTTCGTTATTTTATAAAAAATTAAAAACCAAAAAGTGAGGAAATGGATCCAGTTTTGCCTTAAGTATGAAATCTATCTAACTATACATACACAGATCAAGGTTTTTTTTGGTTCAATTTCGGGTCCTAAGTGACTGTACAAAGTTTGAGCGCGATCTGTGATACTTTTTGCGCATCGTGATTGAAATTTGTTTAGAATTTTATATGGGAAAACTTACTTTTTGCATTTCCCTTATGAAACAATAAAATTATTCAGAAAGTATGTAACCGATTATGTAGAAGTTTAGCGTCAGATGTCATGAATAACTTTGCCGAAGACCGCAAAACAATCCGAGGCTTGTGACAAAAGTTATAACCGGAATTACCAATACTATATCTTTTTTCTTATGCACCGGATCGCTTTGCGATCTTCGACAAAGTTGTTTGACATACCCTGGGCTACGCTTTTACATTAGCGGTTATAATAATACGAAAAAAGTGTGTTTCCCTATGTAAAACCCCATGCAAACTTCAATCGCGATGCCCAAAATGTAGGCTAAACCAATCAAGCCCAAACTTTGCACAGTTTTTTAGGACTTCAAAGAGCATCTGAAAAACATTAATCTGATTGAATCTGACTAATTTAAAATAAAAAATCCATACAACGTTGACCCACCTTAATATGTATAAATAAATTTCTGACTTTTTGTTTATCTGTCTGACCGTAGTACACTAGGAAACTACTAAACCAATCGGCGCGAATAACAAGTTAATAACTACGAAATCAAATAACCTGTTTTTATATCTTGTTTTGTTATTATTAAATTATCCAGGCATAACTTTTCCATAACAAATTTTGCTGGACAATCTCATATTGTTATACAGGTAATCTTCGATATAACGTACCCTCGATATAGCGTACCCTCGATATAGCGAATTCGATATAACGTACATTTTGCTTCGATATAACGTACAACATTGATTTTTTTTTATTTTTCCCAGGAATAGCCCTTAGATAAACTACGAAATCACTCAAATCAATATTTTGTTGCAGCATTAGCCTTGTTACCCAGAATAAGCGCAATTTGGGAGAAAATTTAGTGTACGTTATATCGAAGCAAAATGTACGTTATATCGAAGCACAAAAAACGAAATGACTTTTTCGTGAAAACTCAAGTTTTTCATTATTGGTTTTGTGAATTTCACCGAAATCATTATTTGGGATTAATTTCACGTCGAATACATCAATACTAAAATAAAAAATATTGAATTTTTCTCTGCTTCGATATAACGTACACTTCTATATAACGTACAAAGAGAAAACTTTTTTGTACGTTATATCGAAGAGTACCTGTAATCAAGCTATTGATATACATTGGCTAAATAACATTTAAATAACATGTTTTGTTGAAGTACAAGTTTAGTTATTGTTGTACTATTTATCAACTTATCAGCAATAGCACAACAGTAACAAGTTTTGAAATCACAGCAAAAATTCGACAGTTATGACCTATCCCTTTGTGTTGTTCCATTTTTGTATTCAGTTAAAAAGGAAATTCCTGAACGACTCTTTTTAAGAATTCCTTAAATAATTTTCGGATAAGCACTTGGGAAGTTCTGGGAGAACCTTTCGATAAATCCCTGGAGAAGTCTTTAAGAGAACTACTGGCGCAGTTTTCTTAGAAATTCCGAAGTTAATTCTTCTGAGCAATTATTAGGATTCTTGGCAGAATCTTTTGAAAAACTCCTGAGAATCCTTCGGAAAAACTCATGGTGAAATCCTCAAAGAAATTTTCAGAGAAATCTTAAGATGAACTTCAGGACTAACAATCACAGGAAATTCTGAAGAAAGCCTTGAATGGATTCTATGCAGGATTATGGAGGAATTTCTAGAAGAGTCTTTAAAAACCCATGAAAGATTCCGCCAAAGAACTCTCGGAGAAATTTCAGGAAGATTTTTGGAGTCATTTATGGAAAAGTTTATGACCAAATCAGTCGACAATATTTTGGAAGAATTTTATGACAAAGTCATTTGATAAACACGAAAGAAGTTTTTAACGGAATCCTTAGAGAAATGAATAGAGGAATTTAGGAAAAAAATATTGCAAGCATTTCTGGTGAAAGTTCTGTAGGAATCATCAGATGAAGTTCAGGAGAAATTATAGCAAAATTTTTGGAGGAGTTCTTGTAGAATCCAGGAGGAATATTCGACATAACTCTTGAATCCAGGAAAAAATCTAAGGAATTAAAACAATCTTTCCAGGAAAATGATAATAATCTGTACAATATTACCAATATCCCAAAAATTGTCTGCAAAACTGTTCAGCATTGTAAAAATTCTTCACTTTCTATGCTGAAAAAAAAAACAAAGGTCACACGTGCTCCGAAAATAATTAAAGTATTACAGTTTATAAATTACAGGTGGAAATCGAAGCTTGTCGTATTTGATAATATAGAAATTACTAAAGTTCGATTATCTTGCGACTTCAAATCTCTTAGAATGAATTAAAAGCTGAATATAGTATTTTTCGATCATTTGAAAATATTTCTTACGTCAGAGTGATGAACCTCTTGTTTTTGGCGGGTTTGTGAGACAAAGCGAATAATTTTATATAATAAGTATTATAACTTATTTAGTAACGAGTTTGATATCATAGCAAATTCTGCTCTTCAATTATTATCAATAACATATTAATATAAAAATTTGTTATTGAAATATTTTCCGAATTCACTGTTATTAAGTTGTTATTGAAACTAACAAAATAAGTTATTGAAATGGTTTTCCAGGAACATTTATTTGTTATGGAATTTGTTATTTTGCCGCTTATGACAGACAAGTTTATTACACAATATGTTATGGTAATAACTTAAAAATAATCGATTTTATTATTCAGCTATTTTGCCTAAATAACACAGCTTCTTATGCTGTTGTTATTCCCTTCTGCTCGGGGAGTTGTTGAAAGTCGGAGAAAGTTCCTAACATGGTAAAAGATTCCTCTCTTTGTTGGTTTGGGTCTCCCATACAAATCAATTTACGAGGCCTACGCTATGAAGCTGTATGTAAAAAAACCTCAGTAGGAAGGCCGTACTACATTTTCCGGGACCATGACAAGCGAGGTTTTTTTGGAAGTGTTGTAAAGCACCGTCCACAAATTACGTAACGTTCTAGGAGGAGGGGGAAGTGCGGCCGAGCGTTATGACCTATACAAACTATTTGGTGTTGTCATGCAAAAAAGTGTGACGGAGAGGTGAGGGGCGTCAAAAATAGATGATTTTAGCGTTACGTAATAAATGGATGCTGCCTAACTGTAGAGCACATCAACTATACTGTGACTGTGTTGAAAGATAGATTGTCAACTTGTGACGTAAGCTTATGCCGATGTTATATTGACAGTGACGACATCGTATTGGTGGGATTGGGATGTCATTCCCATATCGTTATCGGGCAGATGTCCTTTACATACCTGAAATATAAAGAGAAAAAATATGGTTAGAGTGTTTCATAATTGCAGTTACATGAGTCATAGCAAATTAATTGATGGCGTATGTTGTCTATACCTATGATGCGCAGCTATTCTATTAGAAGAGTTAAATTGAAATGCATTCTTTGTTTTTATTTCATTTAACATGACCAAATTGCAGAACACTTTTGGTTTGTCACTGCGACCAGTTTTCAGATCTTTTCTGACATTACCCGTATCCTTAGTGTAGTGCATGTCACATTACTCCATTGCCATTAAATTGGCCATGCATCGGAAACTTGACATCGCCCTTGTTTTACTGCAAAATTCTCCCCAGTAAGAAGTTTAGAACCCGGGTTTAAACATAAGCAGTAATATCATTCCAATAAAGAAACATTTGTTCAATAACAAGGATTCGAAGATGTTCCTCGCAAACCAGCACTTACCAGTCCATGAAGAGTTAGTACATACATGGATCCCTAACCCAATTTGATTTCATTTGCAATAAGTTTAGCTTCAAATGGGGAGATTTTTAACTATTTGCAAAGTAAAGTTGGTTAACTTAGTTTTATTCGATAAGTTTTGGTTTGGTAGATCTTTCACCGCAACGCAACCTAAAGAGGGGATCTACCCACGTTACAGGCTTTGTTAAAGATCGAGCATCTTTTAAACCCCTTCAACCATTCAACCCTTAGCACGGATCACCTAACACATTGGATTGGGGTCCCCTGTTTGGTGGACTTTTACCATCGGAACAGGGGGGTCCGTAGTGCTATTCTAAGCCGGCAGCTATACGGGGAAGTTGGAAGCAGTTGGTCAAACAAAAAAAAAGTTGTCTAGTAATAATTCACATCTGCATTTACAACTTGTAAGCGTGTCAAACAAAACTCGGGGATTCCTTCTTGGATTTCTACCTTATTTTTTTCATCAATTTTTTGCAGTTTCTTACAGAGTTCAGCCGGAGAATTTAAAGTTTTTCCCTGGTTTGCTAGATTTTTCCAGGCTTTACCCAGTTCTTCCAAGTTTCCATCTAGAGGTTTTGTTACATATTTGCTCTTATAAATAGTTCTTTCTGAGATTATCAGTTCTTTCAGATTAAGTGTAGAATTAGCTTAGTTTGAAATACACAGAAATAAAAACAGGTTTTTCAGGATTTCTGATGCTTGTTCCTAAGATTTCTACCAGAGTTTATCCCAGGATTTCTGCAGGTGGTTTTCACGGAATCTCTGCAGAAGTACCTCCTGATACTTTCCGATGTGTTGCTCACTGAATTCTCCACGGAGATCATTCCAAATTTATAGAAAGTTTCTTCAGAAATTTCTCTTATTGGTTTTCCAAGATAGCTTTCCTAAAATTTCTCTCAGGATTTTTGTGAGATTCTTGCAAAAGTTCTTCAGTGGGTTTCTTCGACATAGTTTTCTGATACTTTTCTTGGAATTTCAAGTGGGATTTCCAGAAAGAATTGCGGGAAGTGTTCTGAAAGTAATCCCAAGAAAATTCAAAATGCCTGGGGATCTCCAGCAGAAAATTTGTGAAAAAATCCTTAAGAAATTCTTGGATAACATCCAGTAATTCCAGGTATAGTTCCTGTTGAACAAAAAAATCCGGATAGGATTCCGTAAAGACCTTCTAGGGACGACTCCGCTGGAACAAATCGAGGATGATCTTTCAAAGGAATCCTGAGAGAAACACTAAAAGAAATTCTGTGACAACATCTGAAGCATATCCTGAGATAAACTCTTGTGCAGATCTCGGGATGAATAATGGAACAAATCGCACAAACATTTATTTGGACAAAACGCAACAGGAACTCCGGGAAAAAAATCCACGATGGACTCTGGGAGAAATACCGGGAAAACATATAGAAGTAATTTTAGAAAGAAATTCCCCAAATCCCCGTAAAAAACTACAAGGTTGGAATTCAGGAATCCTCCAGATTCGCAAGAAAAAATACTGGAAAGAATTGTTCGAATCTTGTAAAAAATTACAATAGGTATGTATTTATTATGTTTGTTTTCATCGGACAACAGGGTCTAAATGAAATAAACTAATACTATATCATAGGTGCTAATAGGAATCCGGAAGATTCTCCAGGAGGAAATCAAAAATAATCCAACAAAAATGGCAGTTATGAATATTGTGACAAATCCTGGAAGAAAGCAACTGTTGGCGAACCTACGCCAGCGATTAGTTGTTGTCTTTATACAACGCTAGGTACGGAGGGAAACGGAACCCATCTGGATGGCATGTCAACTACCTACACTATCAACGGTGAGTCTGTATCGTTTCAGTGACCAGAAGCAATAATTGTTCATAAAATTGACTGTGTGGTAGCATCGTGCCAAAATCATTAACGCTATTTATTAATCATATCATCAGAATTTATATAATTGAAATCATATATTTCTTCCTTTGAATTCGTGCCAATTGTTAAAGGTAGTATCATGATTGAAGTATCAACATTCGTTAATTTATGTGTGATTTGCCAGGTATTAGTTTCTCTAAAATATTGCTGTATACTTAACCTAGGATGCTAAATGAAACTTACATGCCAGTGTGGTAATTTAACATATTATTATAAAATCATGCAAATACTTAAAAACTACATTAAAAATTACAGTACGCAGTAAAAGTACGGCTGTAACTTCGATTCCCGACTCAGTACTTCGAGAACAGACAGTTTGACCAAGTGACCTAACTTTAGACTGGTTCATACACAAGACATAGATCGGAGTAGTCTCACAAACAACACTAAACGTAAGTAAAAAAACCAACGACTGAATCACTCCCCAGTCCTATGGTTGTGAAATACTACAAATTTATCAGTTATATCGCCGAAACTGTAACTATTTGTAACATACATGAATTGTTATACTCAACAGGAAAATAATAATCCCCATACTATTATATCCCATGCAACGGTCCTTTCATTCCGGGATTATTATTTCGGAAACCGCCTCCCCCCGTTGGCAATTGCCAACAGCAACCCTGAAGGAATTTCTGGGATAAATGAATTTTAACTTTATCCGCGTTCACATGGAATTTGCAGCATCTTTAAGAATTGTCGGATTGTTGGAAATATCTGGTTGATCTAGGAACCCTTCTCTCGTTCTTCTAGCTCCTTCTTGATTTAACTTGCTTTTAGAATAATCATCCGAAGGAATATTCAACTTTTTTACGGAACCACAGGCTTTCAGAAAAACCTTTAGCATTACGGGAAAATATTTGTTTTGACAATTCTTAGCAACAGTGAAGTAAACTATGTAGACTTTATGTTAGAGTTAATTTACAAGAGATAAAGTTCGCTACTTTTTATTGATGCGGCCCTATTTTTATTTATTTTTTTTTGCAAAATTCTGTTGTATCTCAAAGACCTGTAGTATTTTCTTGAATATGTTCGAGACATGGTTAAACTACACAGATCGAAAAAGGAATGTGAACTTCTGTGACATATGATGCACATAATTGGAGCGTGGGATATCACAGACGTTTACATGGCATATCATGTAAAAGTAATAAAATATGTAAATTTCCATTATATGTCATGTAATTCAGCATGACTCTGAGAGTTTACATGACATATAACACAATTTACATGATATATCATGTAAACCATAATAACACTAAGTTTACAGGATTAAAATGAAGTTTACGTGACGTGTAAATCTCATTATTTTTATCTGTGTAATTATGTACAGTTCTGATTATAAAGATTCATCATTCGATTCGAAGGGCCAACTTACACATAACCGGTTCGACGATTGCTTAGAGCAAATAATTTATAACCTCGTGTATTTCCCTGAGTATTCAAGATATTTCCTGCGTATTCCAGGTTTTCCCTGTAAAATAAAATTCCCTGAGGATTCCCGGTTTTCCAGGTTTTTCCATGTGGACACCCTGAATTCAAAACAAATATTCCGAAATACTCAAAGTAGTTTCTAAAAAATCTAACTTGTCTTATAAACATCTCCAGGGATTCCTTCAGAAATACCTCGATGGATTTTTTTTTTCCAAAACTTCATCAGGAAAACGCCAAGGGTTTTTTTTTCTAGTATACTTCCAGCCGTTATTACAGGAATACTTTCATAAACATCTTCAGATACACCTTCAAGGATTGCTCCGAAAAAACCAACTTACATATGTCATAAATACCTCCAGGGATATCATCATGAATATTTCCACCGATTGTTTAAAAATACATACAAAGATATGGTATCTTCTGGAATATTTCCAGCTTTTTTTCAGGAATACAGTCAGGTCTTTTTTTACGCGGTTTTGATTTACGCGGCCGCGTAAATGAAAACTCCATACAAAAAAAAAAATTTCATCGTCTCATTTTTGCATGATTCGTCGAGAAATGGTGAGACTTTTTTTACGCGGTTTTTCGAATTTTGAACTGAGTTTTTTTTTACGCGGTACGTATCCCCCGCGTAAAAAAAACCTGACTGTATTTCCATTAATTTCAATTCTTCTGACTCGAAGGTTATCTTATAAATGTCTAGATTTTTCTTCAGTAGAATTCTATTTTTACAAGATCTTTTTATTTTCAAAATTACCACCAAGAAATTCTACCGGTATCCAGCATTTACTTCAGGAATTTCTAAAGAAAGACTCACAGTAGGCTCAGTGTACCAGTTATGGCTATAGTACCTCAAATTCGCCATAGTCGATTTTACCCTTTAATGATGGAAATCAACAAGAAAACATTTGTGAACAACAGATGACGTTCACAAAAGATGATTGCAATCATTCAATCTTCACAATTTGCTCAAATTACGATAGAAATAAATCATTTTCCTTAATTTATCGGCTTCCTTGCACCCTATTTCGCCATAGTGTGCCAGTTATGGCTAATCCCATAAGGAATGCATGTCAATAGTGCGAAGTGGAACCCAAATTAACAAATGTGTCCATAACTGGTACAGGGTTCCTATCATTGGCACACGCCATAATAAATACTAAAACTAGTTTTGGACCCGTTTCTATATTTTTCCTGTAAAGTATGAACACTAATCAATCATTTGACATATCGATGACATTCGACGGGCTTCTTCTTATTTTTGTAGAAATAGTTCTTCTTAGGTAGTGCGATAACTGGTACAGGCACCCTACTTACAACGGCAAACCATTGTTCATTTTCAAATTAAAATGTTTTGTAGTTCAACGCAGAAAAATAAAATCAATTGTTTAAGAAATTAAAGAGATATTGTATTCTTATGATGACTAAATTGTATAAGAAATCAGCTTTGGTGCATTTTTGTTGACCATTACCTTATGAGCATCCCTCTAAAACACTTCAATTACTTCAAGAATACCACGAAGTTTTTGTTTTAGGGAAGCATCCGTAGCCTATTTTCCCATACCAAATATTGAATTCGTAGCAAAATCAGAGACTCCCCCTTCTTCTTCTTCTTCTTCTTCTTCTTGGCGTAACATCCTCACTGGGACAAAGCCTGCTTCTCAGCTTAGTGTTCTATGAGCACTTCCACAGTTATTAACTGAGAGCTTCCTCTGCCAATGACCATTTTGCATGTGTATATCGTGTGGCAGGCTACTCTATGCCCAAGGAAGTCAAGGAAATTTCCTTTACGAAAAGATCCTGGACCGACCGGGAATCGAACCCGTCACCCTCAGCATGGTCATGCTGAATACCCGTGCGTTTACCACCTCGGCTATATGGGCCCTCCCCCAGAGACTCGCCCCTTCCTCCTAAAATGTTACGACATTTCTGGACGCACGTCAACTGACATTTTTTTTTGTACGTGGAGAGATACGTATAGTATTTAACATTGCACAAAAGATCAACTCAATTGGGTTTTTAAATTAAGAAAAATGTATTGATTTTTTGATTTTATACAAAAGAGCACCTTTTTCTGAACCACCATGATTTTTTTCAGATTTTTAGAATTTCATTTTGGTACCTAAAATCGCTTTCGAAGAGATTTTTCGAAATCACCTTTTGACAGCTGGCCAACTGCTTGACAGCTCCGCCCAGTACAAAATGCGACGAGGGGTGATTCGACAAATCGCTCCCATACAAACTTCAAACTGATTTTTAAATAGGTTCCCGGGCACCAAAATTCATGAAAATTTGGATTTCGGCTCAGTTTTGCATGCAGATTCTGAATATGAAATTATCTCAACACCGCTAAAGAAGCCAATTGGTATGAATTAACTGAGTTCTTGCGGGTAAGTGCTCAAGTGGTTCAACATTCTACTTCTTTTGTTTTTTTTTTCTGGGAGGAATTCCCGAAGAAATTTCTGAATATTTTTTTGAAGAAATGTCTGTAAAAATTCCCGTAGGAATTTTGGGTGAAATCACACAAATTCAAGCAGACCAATGAGTATTTTTAATGAAAAACAAAAAAAAATCCCAAAGAAACTTTCTGCAAAAATTCAAGATAGGTATTTTTAATTATCAGTCTTTATTCATGAAAACCAGCCATCGGCTGAAAGTCTCGATAATAAAGATAATAATAATTTTTTCATGAATTCCCCAAGGATACTAGAGCAAATAATTGTACAAGAAAAAATGTTACAGGATATTATTATTTTACCAAAGAATTTGGAGGAATTACCAAAGGTGTCAATGCAAGGATCTCCAGCAAGCTATTGTGAGAACTCTACACGTAAGGCCAAAACTACGTAGACTAATTTAGTCATCGCAGACCCTTTCCCCTTGTAGACTCTCTTCCATATAAATATTTAAAAATATGTGTAGACCGTAGAATTCGGCCAGAGCCACACTTTAGAGTCTACGAATTTTGTGTACTTGCTAAACAATTATCAATATACCAAATGCAAGTCTGATACATGAAATCACAATCCATTGCCGTAGCCGCCCACTACTGGTAGGCCTACCACAGCGCACCGCTCTAACAGAATCGTTTCAGCTCAGCCAAAGTATCAGACCAAGACTTAAGCCTAGTTGGTAATTTACAAGTTGTTTTATCAGCGCTACAACCAGCTGCCACCACTACCGCCTTCAGTTGTGAAATCACAATCCTTAAGGCCGGTATATCAACAACTGATGACGACGCGAGCAACATAATTTCACGTTAGCGACCGCACGCGATACCAGTCGCTAGTACCTACTCGTTGAAAGAGTATCAGGTGCCATAAGCGGTGACTATAATTTACATATAGCAAACGCTCTTTCATAATCGAATCAATGTTATCACCGTCACGTGCACTGGTGTAAGTAATCAAGTACAACGTACAAGTTCAACCGGTTTTCAAGGGAGAAGTATTGGAGGTCGCCTTAAGCGATCAATCAAAACCGTTTATATAAATTCGAATAAAACGTATAATCATTTCGAATGATTATGAGGAAATTACTGGCAGGGGATTCTAAGAGACAAATTTTCCGAACATCCCACCCTATTAGGAGTCGGTCGTGAAGCGCACCTAATGATCTAAATTGCATGTATTCCAGCAGCGCCAAAGAAGGGTGTTTGCTTCCAAGATGTTTTTCTTTGCCTTGCAATCATACTAATGCTGACAAATAGGCACGAGCACGAAAAAACTGAGCGCGGACGGAGTTGCCTTAGTTGATGTGCGTTGGGAAAACATCTTCGCGCGAATCCATCATGGTGTGCACACATGATGTGCCCAGCACACAGCCATCCCACGGTAGTGATAATCATTTTCCACATTAGGAGTGCAGATAAGGAAGTGGAAAATCGCCTATCGTCGTTCAGTCAGAGGGGAGATAAACTGATTTCTTGCTTGCTTGTCGGTAAATGATGCTGGGTGGAAATGAAGGAAGTTGTTCACCCGCATAGGGAAATGATCGTAAACTAATGTGCGCAACACGCTACCGTAGAAGACGGGAGCTTGATTTCATTTTCAGCTGTCTGGTGATTTAAATTGATTGATAATTCAAGACGTATTTGATGAACTTAACATGGTAGCTATCGTGATTGCATTGAAAGGTGTTTTTAGTGTAGAGTACGCATAAAAATGATGCATATTTGGTAAATAATACGTATGATTGAATTCAAAATTGAGGTTTCAAGGTCATCGTTTCATTTAATGATAGAAACTTTATTGTTGTCTTCAAAAAGGCGGCAAAAAACAGTACCTGGAGGTGCCCATACAACTTAAAATTGATAAATTATCTAAACAACGGCAGATATTGCGGGTCTCGAACACGGAAGTAAAATTGCAACTTTGCGTTCATCTGATTTGGTTTCCTGAGACCAACAATCTGCTATAAATACGCCAAAGTCGCGAAGATAAAATGGTATTGATATGGAAGATGAAGTTCTATGTCGAACATGAATTAAGTTGCTGCCCGAAGACTCGATTGTCGGAACGAATCAAAGTACGGAAAAATGGTATGAGAAGTAACTTAAAATAAATTCGCACCGAAAACGACGTCACTATCAATCCTAAGCTGTGAACCCCAAACCAAAAAATGAGGTAGGTGACATACAGTTAATAAATCAGACATTCTGTCAAGTATTCCTTTAGGAATTACTAAATGGATTCCATCAGAAATTCATCCAGGAATTTCTTCGGGAATGTCTTCAGGAAATTCTTCGGGGATTTCCCCAGGAATTTGCGAAGGATTCCTTTAAGAATTCCTTCGCGGATTTCTCAAGAAATTTTTTTTTTTCAGAGATTTCTTAACGAATTTCTTTAGGAAGATTTCTTCTAGGATCTCTCCAGGATTTCTTGCAGGTTTTTTTTTCAGTAATTCCTCTTGACATTTTTTCATCCAGGAATATCTTCAAAGGTTCCTACGCGAGATTCTTTGTGTTCGTTTTGTGATTTCTCTAGAAGTTATGTCAGTTATTTATCCTGGTGTTTCCTTCAGTGACTCCTCTAGGGTTTTTGCAGGAATTTATTTTTCAGGATTTTTTCAAGGAGTTCCTTTATGGATTTGTCCGGGAGTTCCACCAGAAATTTTCCCAGGAGTCTCTTCCTATGTCATCCCCATGTTTCTTCCATGTCACAGAAGAGTTACGAAAGTCACGCAGTGGCTTAACTTCCTCAACAGCGGGGAGGAAATAAAAAAGTCACGGCAATGCATGTTTTTGTTGCACAGAGAAGTCACAGTGACATACTTATAACACACAATGCTAGAAGTAATCGACAGTGACTTTTGTATAACCTACATTTGCACCTCCGTGATAGTTCTGTAACATGTGCGTTGCTTAGGTTGAGTGATTTCTCAATGAGTTTCTATAGTGATTTCTCCAGGATTTTTTCAAGGCTTCAGATGAAGGAACTCATGGAAGAATGCAAGATTTCTATCAGGGATTCATCCAGAAGATTCTGCACTCATTCTTCCAGATGTTACTTCTGGATTCTCCAGGGACTCCACATAGGGCTCCAAAGGTTTCAAAGTCAAAGGTTTCTGCATAAGTTCATTTGAGAGTTCCTCCTGGAATTTATTCAGGATTTCTTCAAGTAGCTTCATTTGCTCGTTTATTTGTTTATTAATCCAACGGACCTAATGTTGGTCTAATTGAATACCTTAAAACTAATTACAATCATCGACGATTCCTCCACGGGCTTCTTAAGAGATTCCTGCAGAAGCTCCTTAAAAGATTCCTCCTTCAGTACATTCAGGAATTCTTTTAAAAGTTTCTTCAAGGGATCCTCCAAGAGTTACTTGAGGGAATCCAACAGGCGTTTTTTTTTTTTCAAAAAAATTTCACTATTAATCTTAAGTAGTCGCACTGATGTGTTTTATACAACACTTTAAAAAAAACGAGCTTTTTGTACACAGCATCAGCGTGCTATTGACAATGGTGATCGACCACGTGACTACCGGAAGGTTAAAATGAGAATAGAATTGTATTTAGAAATTCCATTTGTAATCTCTCCAGTTCTCCACCAACATCTTTTCCTACTTTGCCACATATCAGCTGATCAACGTTTCCCGGAATAAGATCTAGATTCATCACATCAATCATTCCGCCATGTAATATGTTACATAAGCTCGCGCTGTCGTTATGTGAACCCATTCCGATTACAACTGCGAATACCGGCATACGTTTCATAAATAGGGAAAAGCAAGCCACAAGATGACCAACCACCAATAATGGCAAGCATAAGACTGCACTCTTATTCCTACGAACACGCCGGATAAAGAGAAGAAAACCGGTCCTCCAAGGAAGTCGCCCGCTTGCGCTTGCGAAAAACAAGTTTTTCCGTTGCGTTGCACCAGAAGTGAGTGAGTATGAGCTTGAATTACTGTGTTGATTCGATGCGTGCCGATTTGGTGCAATGGAGCATCTTCAAATCGATCTGTTCCAATTCAGCAACTCTAGATTATCCTTGTGTTTATTGGTCACGATTACGTGTATTAGATTCTATAAAACGGGTACATTGCTCCGAAACGATCTCAGCACCAAGATCGTGAATAAGTCACATTCCTCAGCAGAAACAAACTCGTCATTCGCCAGAAAGCCATATTCGAGCGCAATTTATGACATTTCACAGCTCGTAAAACTGACCCATAACTACAGTTTGCTCGCACCCGTTTTCAGTATGCGGAAAAAAGGCGGACTGTGCAGCAGTCAAATATTTACTTTGAGTATGCACCTCAAACTAGCTCGTAAATAACCACCCGCCTCAAGCTTGATTTGCCTAGCCACGAAGCTGTTCTTAGCATGTTAGTCTATTGACTAGATATCGTGAAAACAACACAATACGTTTTGAGAGGTGGAGGAGTGTTTGTCGCGTATTTCAATATTTGATCGCCCTTTTGAGTGCAGGTTAGTAAGAGACACTTAATTGTTCAAAAAGAAAATGGAATTATCATTTTTATTGTTATTCCTTAATTTTTAGAAACATTTGAGCATAGTGAAATAGTTCCATATGTTTAGCGGGGTGCTCCCAATTTTACCCTACTCAAAACTAAAGATTTAAGCGTTGTTTGTTTTGTTTTTTTTTATTAGAAGTAAGCTATGATAACAAAAATGATGGAAGTAACGAAATGCGAACAATACTCGACGGAACACAATAGAATGGCATCTGGCGGCGTCGCATGAATCACAAGCTATACCAAGTGTGTAAAAATAAGGCTAAATAAGTAGCAGTCTGAATTGGGCTGGTCACGTCGCGAGGATGCAGGAAGAACGCCAGACCTCGGCATTCTACTCATCAGGGAATTCGCTGCAGTAGCACAAACATTCAGATGTCCACTTAATGTTTAAGTGCCAGTGATGCACACTAGGGCAGAACGCTGTTTTGGACAGACAAAACCTCTAGTGCATTGGATATTCATAGGTTTGATGCTTTCAGAGAAATGTTTTGTAAGAGTTTTCACTAAAATCTGGTTACGCAATATTTGATCAAGATGAGTTGAAACTAATCTAGATCAGTTAATTCTTTTCGTAGAAGTGTTTTAGAAGAAAACTTTCTTGTTCATTCTGTCATTTTTGACATTTCTTCCGAAGAGACCTTACTCTCTAAAATGTATGTACACAAATGGCACATGTCTAGCGTTAATTTTTTAGTGTTCAACACACTTTGACTGGAAGACGCTGCGATCCTTCATCGAGGAGCTAGAGAACCGTGCTGCGGGCATTCCGGAAGGTGGAAGCGTAGAAGATCAATTGAGCGCCATCAAAAACGTCTTCATCGCCACTGGCGAGAATAATTTGGGTGAGCTACGTACCCGAAGGAAGCAGTGGATCACAGATGATACCTGGAGGAAGATGGATGAGCGAAGAAACGCCAAAGCCGCGATAGAGCGAACGAAAACACGAGGAGCCAAAGCCGTAACCCGTCAGTGCTATTCGGCTCTCGACCTCGAGAACGAAATGAAACACTCGCGTAGACGGAACAAAAGAACGTGGGTGGACTCCCTAGCCGACGAAGACGAGAAAGCCGCTTTCGATGCCCGTGAAAGACACGTCTGGACTGCCAAGCTATGAGTCAAAAAGCCAAACTATGAGTCGATTCTGCGTCATAGACCGACCTTATGAAAATCGTTCTAGTCGTCATGAATTGTTTAAAGGCCATTTCATAAGTTAGACCTTATGATAATCTTAAGTTTAAGGGCTGTATCGTTAATTATGAGTACACCTTAAAATTGCTGTATTTCAAAATGTTTTATTTATTTTGTAAATTAAATTCAATTACATTGTTCATTGACCATCAGAAAAGCCCATGACATGATTGTATATTTAATTTTTCATGGATCTTTCCACCTCTCGCACTTTCTTCTTGGCGTGCTTCATAAGGTTTTGGACAACCGTTCCGACGATGGTTTTGCATACGTTGACCCAGTTTTTCTTGAATTTTGTGACGTCCTCTGCTCCTCTATCCTTTTTCCGTAGTTTCCCTTTCATCAAAGTTAACTATTTCTCAATGGGCCTTATTTACGGGCAATTTAGAGGATTCATTGCCTTTTCCACAAATTGAACATTGTTTACTTCATACCTGTCAAAGGTGTCACGCGCATAGTGGCCGGATGCCAAATCCGGCCAAAGTAATGTAGGACCTTTGTGCTTTCAGATGAGTGGCAGAATACAGGGGATACTCAAAATAACTGGGACAGGTAAAATTTTCACTTTTCAAAAAATGTTCAACTCGCTGTAACTTTTTGAAAAGGGCATCAAATATTCTCAAATTTTTACTGTAAGTTCATCAACTAGTTGTGTATCAGTGGTTAAAATTTGGAAAGGATCGGGCTATTCTTCACGAAGTTATAAAGATTCTAGAAAAGGGTATAATTATTCGATAGCCAACTTTGAGCTTTTATATCTCCGGATTCAATGAACTGATTGCAATGAAATTTTGACCATTCATGACTTATATGATGAACTCTCAAAAACGTTTAACTTAACTTTAAATTTTTAACAAGAGAAAAAGTTATAACGATTTCATTCATTTCACGATTTTTTAGTAAATTCATGAATTTCTAATATGCATCCCATTATTTTCTCAATTTATTAGCGGCTATGTTGTAACTTTCCTTCAAAACACATTTATATATAAGTCATTTAGAGGGAAATTAATTGAACTATAATTTGCATCTTGAATTTTGAAACGATGTTGAAGTTTTGGATAATTTGATGTTTTATTAGAAAAATAATCTAATCGTTATAATTTTCTTCCGTGTTAAGAATTTTAAGTTAAGTCAAAGGTTTTTCATAGCTCATTATACAAGTCATGAATGGTCAAAATTTCATTGCATTCGGTTCATTGAATCCGGAGATATAACAGCTCAAAGTTGGGTATCGGATAATTTTACCTTTTTCTAGAATCTTTATAACCCCGTGGACAATGGTCCGATCTTCTCCAAAATTGGACTACTGATACACAACTAGTTGATGAACTTACAGTAAAAAATTGAAAATATTTGATGCACTTTTCGAAAATTTACAGCGAGTTGAACATTTTTTGAAAAGTGAAAATTTTACCTGTCCCAGTTATTTTGAGTAACCCCTGTATGTTTCTGGAGACATTCCTTCCGGTATATTTCGACGTTCATACCTGGGGCCCATATAGCCGAGGCGGTAAACGCACGGGTATTCAGCATGACCATGCTGGGGGTGACGGGTTCGATTCCCGGTCGGTCCAGGATCTTTTCGTAAAGGAAATTTCCTTGACTTCCTTGGGCATAGAGTATCTTCGTGCCTGCCACACGATATACACATGCAAAATGGTCATTGGCAGAGGAAGCTCTCAGTTAATAACTGTGGAAGTGCTCATAGAACACTAAGCTGAGAAGCAGGCTGTGTCCCAGTGAGGACGTTACGCCAAGAAGAGAGAGAGGACCTGGGACGGTGAAGAAAGGTGACGATTTCATACCACATTGACAAATTGCTTGCATAACCAACACATTTTCCCATTTTTTCGCAAAAAATCGATTTCTCCTAATTCTTAACATCCGTGCCATGCTTAACAGTGAAAATCTGTGCCCCTGGAAATACCTTGTAGTCCAATTTGACATACGTTTCATCATCCGTGAATATGCACATGCAATTTTTGCTCAAAACATCGTCGTACAGCTTCCAAGCCTGAGTTTTCACATAATCCGCCAGAATTTGACTGCGTTTTGGACATTTCTGTTTTGGGTAGGTCTTCGGGGAATTACGCTCCTTGGCGCGTTGAACCATACCAACAGTCGTTTCACACTTTTTTGCTTAATCTCTAATGGATGCCTCCTATTTTCCTTCAACGATTTTGCAAGTTTTGCTGTCCAAATTTGACTAGGACGCACCTGTTTTTTGCCGCGTCCGGGTAAGTCTTTCAGTGTGTTATGCATACCGAATCGTTTGATAGCATTTTGGACAACAAAAACCCTAACACATTCAATTTTTGCTAATTTTCTTAGCGATTATCATTTTCAGGGCCCTACATTTTCAATTTCAATTGAAATTTTCAGGCGAAGTTTATAAACAATGTTTTCAATCGTCAATGGAAACAAGGCGCCGTCGTCGTCGCTCAGCCCGACTGTCATCGTCACCTATGAACCGACGCTGCTGCGTCGTCGCAGATGCCACTTTGTTTCGCACTCACAAGCTCACGCACGCTCGTTCGACTTCAAATGAATTTCTCTGTTATGACTCAATTAATGAGTGTAACAACCGTCAAATCTGTGTAAGGGGCTGTCCATTAATTACGTAAGGGAATTTTAGCGATTTTTCGACACCCCCTCCCCCCTTGTAAGATTTTTTGTATGAGAACCCAAAAATTTTTGCATGGCGCGTAAGATTTCTCAAACCCCCCCTTCCTCCATAAACCCTTACGTAATTAATGGACAGCCCCTAATGTTAATGTATGCTATGCATATTTTACTGAAATAGTTTATTACCCATAAAAATATTAAGCAAACATACATTTTAGACAATTTGAAAATTTCAATTGAATCCCAATCGGTGTGAAAATGAGCCGCCACTCGTCGTTGCGTCGAAGAAAGTGACAAGAAGGGCGGATGAAGCGAAGCGCATGCATGTTGTTTTGAATGTTCCCGTCGTTGGCGTCCGTCCGATGCTGATGGGCGCTCGCTTTCAGCGTCATGTTTTGGTTTCGACGATGTAGGCCCCTGATCGTTTTTCCTTGCAGTGCCTGGTCACAATCGATTTTCGCTTCTCCTCCGTAAACCCTCGCATTGTTCCACTTGAGCTTGAGGAAAAAACTTTAACTTTTAATGAAGGTTATCGTTTGTTTACAACGTTAACAACACATAGACACAAAGCAGTTAACAAGGATCTATGACATTTGGTCGAAAGACATTTGGTCGAATGACGTTTGATCGAATGACATTTGGTCGAAAGTACAATTGGTCGAACGGACATTTGGTCGAATGGACATTTGGTCGAAACCCATTTTGTGAAAGAAGAAGCATGTTATTTAGTCGAATGAACAATTCGTCGAAATCTGGTCGAAAGGCGCTAACTGATGAAAAGAGATTTGAGTGGAAAATAATATTCAGCATCTTGGTTCGCTTTCAGTTCAAATGCAGCACTGCGTTAAAGAACAGCCTACGTTTGAAAGAAGGAAAAATCTCTGATGAAAAAGTCTGCAGTTATAAGATCCAAATACCAAGCGGAAGAGCAGCTTGTGTTCAAAAGGAGAAATTTCTTCTAAAACATTCAGAAGTTGGTACAGAAAAACGCAATGAAATGATTAAACGTGAAATAAAAGCCTATGTTTCAAAGAAGGAAAAATACACGATAAAAAGACAGCAGCTATAACATTCAAACACAGTAGAAATACGAAACTTGGAAGAACAGCCTATGTTCAAAAGAAGGAAAAATCATTGATAAAATAATAACAACCATAATGTCCACTCTCAGCACAAATAACAAACTTGAAAGAACAGGACATGTTGAAAAGAAGGAGAAACCTTTGATAGAAAAGCCAGTATGTTCTACACAAAAACGCAATGAAATGATGAAACTTGAAGGAAGAGCCAATATTAAAAATAAGGAGAAATCTTCGATGGAAAATCAAGTACTTCAACAATGCCAACGAAAACTACACTGCACTAAAATATTTGCTATTTAATGTTTAATATTATTAAATACGATTAAATTGCTATACGACCAAACGTACTTTCAACCAAATAAGTTCAGTATGTAACATATCAATTATGATACCGAAATCTATATTATTTTTCACTCAAATCTCTTTTCATCAGTTAGTACCTTTCGACCAGATGTCCATCCGACGAAATGTCCATTCGACTAAATGTCATATGATTCTTCTTCCACAAAATGAGTTTCGACCAAATGTCCATTCGACCAAATGCCCTTTCGACCAAATGTACTTTCGGCCAAATGTCATTCGACCAAACGTCATTCGACCAAATGTCCTAAAGCCGTTAACAAAATAAGGCATAGTCTTTTTAATACAGAGCCTCAAAGGTGTACTCATAATTAACGATACAGTCCTTATTTGCCTGAGTGTTGGAAACCACCACATTTCTGGCTGACTGGATGCTAGACGTCTTAGTAAAGTTATTCAAAAAGAGTGACCTGGACCGTATGCGATAATTGTCGGGGTATCAGATTGCTGTGCATCGTTCTCAAAGTCCTCTGCAAAGTGATTCTTAATCGGATACAGGAGATGATTGAAGCAACTCTCCGCCGGCACCAAGCAGGATTCTGTGCCGGATGATCCGTATCATCCTGGAGCAAATCAATGAATTCTCAGAGTCTCTCTACCTGTTGTTCATTGATTTCGAAAAAGCTTTCGAACATTTCAATCATGAAAACTTGTGGGAAGCCTTAAGGCGCAAAAGTGTCCCTGAAAATATCATCGGTCTCATTGAAGCACAGTACAGGCAGTACGTGTAGAGTACTGCACAACGGTGTCTTGCCTGATCTCATCCGTGTCGTTGCTGGAGTGAGGCAAGGATTTATGGGAAGTGATGATTGCAATAGATGAATGCACCGATGAACTGAATTCATCGCGGTCCGAGACTTTTGACACTAGAACGGGGCCACTCCCAATCAGAATGGTTCAATTCTGATTGGAAATCGTGCACTTCTGATTGGAAGTGGCCCCGCTCTAGTGTCAAAATTCTCGGACCGCGATGAATTCAGTTCATCGATGCACTCGTCTATCGCTTGTTGCCAACAGACAGTTCACTGCATCTGCACATGTTCATACGGATGTCGGAGTGTTATTGGCTAATGTTTATTAAGGGTTCGCATTGATACGTGTTGCCAGGGGTAAAGTGGTAGATTGCGGAAAGATTACTGTGAAGCGGCACAGTTCGCTCAGTTGCATAACTTGTAGGCGTTATATGATAGATATACACTTTGCTTAGAAGGTTGGAAGGAAGAGAAACGGATTATTTTTTTAATCCGTTTCTCGTTCTAGCAATGGCTATGAACATACGTTTATACATTAGATGCATATAAAAATACAAAGTAGGACGAAAGGGATGAGCCAGGGATTGAACCCAGGACCATCTGCAAATAAATCAGATGCGGTAGCCACTAGACCACCAAGCACGTCATGAAAAAGCTGTTCTAGGCTTCAACAAATAGATCACATTTTACAGTGTCAAGCATTCATTTTTTGAATAATTAACGATATTTTCAGAAAGCCGACAAACAAGTACGATGATAGGTTTCATCAGTCAACGAGGTTGAACAAATTTGAATTATTTTTTTTAATAATTGGACGAACCCTTTAAAGCAAAGCTTTGTTTTGCCTGCATTTTCATTATCCATTACCGCTGATCTTTCCCCCTAAATAATGAACTCAGTGGATCTGTAATTGTTAAACACGTAGCGGACAATAATTGATTATGTTGTAGTAGCGATGGCAATTGTGCTTCACTTTTCTTCTCGTGCTCAAGATGTATTGGATACATTCACGCCCGGTACGATATTTTATTGTTTGGAAAGCTCTTCCAATGGAACGAACCTACCTTCACATGGGAGCCTCCTTTCGCTCATACATTTTTTATTTACGAGTTTTTATTTGGAAAAGGAGAGGTTAGGGTTTTCATGTTGATGTTTTGTTTCCATGCATGATCTTCTTCTTTGTGGCAGTACGTTACAACTGTAACTTGGTCTGCCTCTCTCCAACTTAGAGTTCTGTGAGCACTTTCACAGCTATTGAATTGAAGTACTTGCAAATTCTATGCAAAGTCTTATCCACTATAGGCTAACCTAGGTGAGACCTTAATACGTATATTCCTTCTTTAACCCTTTGGAGATGGTATTTTCGTCTTTCTGGATGCAACCTCGCTGGTCTAGAACACGTTTGTAACCCAAGCAACACACATGTTATATAAAGGTTACGACAGCGCAAGTTTTGGTTGTATAGAAGTTTATTTTACGTTATTTCAACACAATGTTAGAATTACGTAAAATAAACTTCTATACAACCAAAACTTGCGCTGTCGTTACTCTATTATAACATGTGTGTTGCTTGGGAAGGGTCAGTTTTCACGGCTAGGCTTATGTGACCCATCCGTATCCAAAGGGTTAAACCTAAAAAGCAATCACGCATAACAGGAAAAATAACAATCATGAAACCCCATCTTCCCTTACGTTTGATAGTTTTGATAGCAAAAAAAGTACGATCAGTATACGTAAAAACGCGATGGAACACGAAGTCTACGGTGAAGGCGCCAAACTCACGCGCCTCATTTTTTTTTTGCCCCACGCACACTAAACGCGATTCACCATATGTTTTCGAGCTGAGGGTGGCTGACGGGCTTTTCGTTAGTTGTTTGGAAGATTGCATAAGTTCAATCAAATTAGCTTTCTTTCTGCCTCGGTCTAATAATCTGCGACTGAGGCAATAGCCTAGGCACCACCGACTACTGGTGTGTTGTAGTTGCTGGGTACACGGTGCGGTGCGATGGCGAGGGGTAATACACTACTGCAACTGGTAGCGTAAGCTCTCAACAGGTGAGTAAAATGGTAGGTACACTACTGACTCAAGGCACACGACACGCACGCCGTTTGTTGGGTCGAATGCTTCGGGGGTGAACTCCTCGTAGCCTATCGTGACCGGTCGAATTGAGGAGGAAGGCATAATATGCGTAATGTGTTGCAGTGATTGACATTGGAAACCGTGTAGTACGGGGCGCGCGAAGCCATAGGTTCATCGCACTGATGTTTTCCGATTTGAGCAACAAGTGAACATTGAATGTTTCAAATCTTTTTTGCATGTATTTTCAAAAACAAACGAAGCTTAATAGCTTAATATGCAATTTGCTCTTAACAGAAATTCTTTTCCATTTATCCAACTGACCTTTCGGTCATCCTTCATTAAACCATGAATCATCTCTGAAGTAATAACTAAATAGACTACACACAGGTGACACACATCGTGCACTCTGGCAAAACCTGTTGCCGGTGTGAAGCCCCACTCATCTAGCAAAGATACTTGTACAAGCCCTTTTCGCTACCATTATCGTTATTTTCGTGGTTTTACGATCGATTACAACGACCAGTAGTAGTCATAACACGCGACCACAACAAACGTCAGGTAAAGTAAAATCACACCGAAAGGTTTCCGCCTTGTTTAGCTTCTTAGTGATTGGTAGATGCACTTAGTAGTTGCTGGAAATATAGCCCTGTACATGTTCCACCCACTTACATTAATGTTCTACCATCGACTGCTGTATTTGGATGGGGAGCCGATCTAACGCAACAGCATGAAGTTAGGGGAGACGACTCGTAATGTAATAATGTTTTCTTGTGTGAAGAGGTGGCATAATAGAGCTATCGCATGTCATGTTTACAAACAAGTTTGCACTAGTTAGATGCATTTGATTGAAGACAAACTGGAGTGATTTAAATATAAGAATATTATGGTGCTGCTCACTTTTTACAAGATGTGGTTTTCGTATACTTATCATCTTCTTTTTAACGTCCCAACTAGACTAAGTCTGTATCACAGCATTGTTTTGTGTGCATCACACATACCGCAGTGGATACTGAGAAATTCCCCTGCAATGACCATTTTGCATTCGTTTATCGTTTGACAGGCATGAAAGTACTCCTTCACTAAAAGTTCCTGGACCGACCGAGAATCGAACACGTCATGCTCAGTATAGTCATGATGGATACCCGTACGCTTACCGTATCGGCTATATAGGCATATTACTAGCTAGGCTGCAAAACAGTTAGTGGAAGGAGCGTCTAACATACCTCAGATCCTCACAAATTCCTATCTTATGCTTCCACGGGGCAGTTGATGACTTTATGCGTCAGCTAAGAGCTGTATGCTTAGTTGGTGGTGAAACCAAGACAAATTGTTCAACTACAATCAATCTGCATCTATGCGCCAACTATCGATAAGAACGATGACTGAAGGATGAATTATATACTTATATGAAAACCAGGCCTACGGAGAGTACCCAAAACAAGATGTCAAAATAGCCATCGGAGATGCAAGTGCGCAGATCGGTAGAAAAAGTATCTTTCGACCGGTATATGGAACGGAAAGCCTTCATTCCGTTACGCCATGTGACATTTGCTGCTGCTAGAGGAATGGTAGTATGTACCTACTTCACACGTAAGAACACTTGCTCCCAGATAGATCACTTGCTGATCAATGGGCGACATTTTTCGGAATTCGTAGATATGAGGTCGTACAGAGGCCCGAAGATTGACTCGGATAATTATCTTGTTGCCGCAAAACTCCGGGCGCGATTATCCAGCGTCAAGAGTTCAAGAAACAACAGAATGATGCATTTCAATATCCTACAATTGTCAGCCGACAGGGGTTGCTGCACAGTATCATCAGAAGCTGGATGAGAGGATATGAGAGACCAACGGATCTGGAGATGTCAACAGTAACAGCAAACCGCAGTAAAAAACAGCAGCACGAAGAGAGTGTGATTGCTGAAGTGCAGGAAAGCATCAACTGAAACGATATGGGGAGGTTTTATGCAACTGTCAATAGTGCGCGGCACAAGACTGCGCCAGTGCCAGCCATGTGCAATGACCGGAAAATAAATATGCTGACAGACAAAACAATAATGGTGTCAGCCAGATGGAAGGAGCATTTCAAAGATTTGTTGAAAGGTAGCAGCGAAGAAGGACCCAGAAACAGGATTACCTTAATGGATGACGGCATTATCAGCACTGGATGTGGTTGAGAGCCCTTAAGGAGCTGAAAAACAGCAAGGCTGCTGGGAAGGACGAGATCCCGGTCAAACTTCTTAAACACGGAAGGAAGCCGCTATATCAATCAATCCTCCAGATTATCGTGAAGATTTGAGAGGATGAAGATTTGCCTATCAGTAGATTGGATGGCCTCATATGCCCAATCCACAAGAAAGGGCACAGACTAAAGTGTGCCAATTACAGAGGGATTATTCTTTTAAATTAAATTAAATTAAATGTTTGTTTGCAGCACATAGAGAATGGCTCACAAATCGACACAGTTTATACAGACATTAAGGCTGCATTTGATCGAGTTAATCACACCATTTTGCTAGTTAAGCTTAAACGTATTGGAGCTTCCGATAACCTCGTTCGCTGGCTAGAATCATATCTTACCAATCGTTTACTCTCAGTAAAACTAGGAAACGCTGAGTCGTGGATCTTTAATAGTTCTTCAGGTGTTCCACAAGGAAGCAACGTCGGACCGCTTCTTTTCTCGATCTTCTTCAACGATATATGCTTAGTGCTTCCGAAAGGGTGTAAAATCGTGTATGCCGATGATGTCAAAATGTATGTTGTTATACGTACGACTGAAGACTGTTGCAACCTGCAGAAACTAGTTGACAAATTCTCCGAATGGTGTTGTGCGAATCGACTTGACATCAGCGTTTCGAAATGTTCTGTTATCAGTTTCAACCGGAAGAAATCACCAATACTACATGGATACACCCTTGAAGGTGAACTGTTCAAGCGAGAACTGGTTGTCAAGGACCTTGGAGTCCTTCTGGACTACAAGCTGACCTTCCACAACCATTACAACAGTATTATTGCAAAAGCTAATAAAAATCTGGGATTTATCATGAAGTCATCAAGAGAGTTTCGTGATCCCTACTGCCTTAGGGCGCTCTACTGCTCTCTTGTGCGATCAATTCTGGAAACAGCAGCTGTTGTATGGAGTCCATACACTGATGTTTGGACAACAAGAATTGAAGCAATACAGAAGAAGTTCATCAGGTACGCGCTACGACACCTTCCTTGGACGGACCCGGTTCACCTTCCTCCATATGAAAGCCGATGCTTGCTACTGGGCATGGAATCGCTAGCCAGAAGACGAAGAAACATTCACGCTTTATTCGTTGCGAAGCTGCTCTTAGGGAAAACTGATGCTCCAAATATCATGGCAAAATTCAACATAAATGCAACTTCGGTAGCTCTGCGAAACAGGCCCTTTTTAGGCTTCCTTTCCATCCGACAACATATGGACAAAAGGAACCTATACGTGCAATGTGTGAAATTTTTAATTCTGTGTATAATCTTTTTGATCTTAATGTTAGCTGTGAAACTTTTAAAACTCGTCTACGTAGTCTTGTATAATGTTCTTGTTAGTTTTGTAACATTTTGTTTTGTTGTTTAGTTGCGTTAGTTTAGTCATGAAGACCTTTGTCGTCAGATGATGTAATTTTTAAATAAATAAATAAATAAATAAATAAAAAAAAAATAAAAAATAAATAAATAAATAAATAAATAAATAAATAAAAAATAAATAAATAAATAAATAAATATAAGATACTGTCGCGTGTCCTGTTCAATAAAATGGGACCTTTTGAGGAGTCCTTCGTTGGCGAATACCAGGCTGGTTTTCGTAAGGGCCGATCGAGAACGGATCAAATGTTCAAGGGGTTACATACCTATGTCCGCAAATCGAACTTTTTATGACATAATCTGAAAGTATACTAGCTAGACAATACACATTCCAAATTTCAAAAAAAAAAGATTGGAGCACTAGAACCAAATCTATAGCCCATTGAAGACCACACCCTCCATGAGGACAAGGTAAAGCGCGAACAAAATAGTGTTTTTAAAAAGTGCCGTTACGGTGATCACGATGTCTTCAAAACTACTAATTTATGTGGGTTGGCTCTTTTCGGTGACATAAGAAAAAGCAGCATAATTCGCGTTACGCGTTTCGGCTTACTACTCTTCAGCCCTCTTCAGACGCAACATGCTGAATGTGACCATCAGCTCGGTCTGTCACAGATAAACTCCTCTTCAAAACTAGTTGACCGATTTGAAATCTTTTTTTGATTTTTCGTATTTCATATCTCGAGGTTCACTTCAACGAAAAAAAAACTTTTTTCACGATAAAAAAACTATGTTGAACGAAAAAGTCGTTTTTTTTTTGTGTAAAAAGTTGAAACAAAGTATTTTTTTATGTCAACTATGCAGTTGTTTATGAAAAGTGAAGCGTTAAATATCTCGAGATTTGAAATACGAACAATTAAAAAAAAAAGTTTACAAATCGGTCAACTATTTTTGAAAATATGGATGGATCAAAATGAAGTATTCGGACCTTGCATGGATTGAAACAGGGTGATACTTTTTCAAATTTGCTTTTCAACATTGCACTCAAAGGCAGGTTCGATAATCCTCCTAGAAATCAAAAGAGTTTTGCAACATGCTCTAGAGCGGCGTTCTGCTTCTGCCTCGTCGCGAGGGAGCGAGTGAACCCCTAACAGAGAAGCAATAAAAACTGAACGAGGAAGAGGGGAACGAGAAATGAGCCGATGATTATTTCGGGTTTTGGAGTGCGATTTTTGCCTCGAGAGTCTTTCTTTGTATGGGAGTGGAACTCATGAGTGCTTTTTTAGTGTGAGTGGACGTGAGAAACATGCCAAGTAATTATGAGTGTTGGACGAACTCCTCGATGCGCGACAAGCTCGCGCTCGGTGCTGTTGAAGATTTGCGTTGTGATTTCTGAGTTTTATTTACACTCCTCAGAAAATCGCCAAAATCGCTTCCTCATTTTCTCGCGAGGGAGTTTCTGTCAAGCCTGCTCGAAGGTACGATTAGTAGGTGCAGAGGAATGGCAGTAATGGCACTATCATTACACGGTCGCACATGCTCATCGACTTTGCGGACAATATTTACTTTGTGGATAGTTTTGTGGCGTTTCAGTCTTTTCGGGGATCAAAAACAACTTTATGTTTTCTATTTCCAACGTTTTGATCATTATTGGATCTTCTTCAGGAAATCTGTGATTTTATTGGACATTTTCATTGGTTTTTAACACGTTACGCAACACTGAAAACATACCGAATAAGTTACAGTTTCTCTGAAAAAGATGCAATAAGGATCGAAACGTTGGAAGTAGAAAACCCGATCCCAGAAAAGACTGAAACGCCACAAGAAGGACGTTATTGATTTCATCGGCATCGATCGTAGGGCAGTGGAAGAAGCTTTTGCTCCTCTGAAGAGAGAGACAATAAGGATAGGCTTGACGATTTACTCTACCAAGACGAAATACATGATAGCGGGTAGAGATAGAGACATGCCTAGAAGTATTACTCATTCCCTGTTGTGCATTTGGACGAGTCGGACGTGTGCTCCGTATCTCACCACGCGATAGACCTCGTAGAAGTAGAGTTTTTTCCCCCGCAATTGCGGAAGGTTTTTTATATCGTGCGTTCTCCTGCTTGTGCGAAGTGTAGTGTCGCAAGGTGGTATCCAGCGCAACGCGGAAGCGAGGTGCTTGCATCATCGTACATCAAGGTCAACGAATAATCGCATCCAAAAGTCATCATTATCGCCATCATCAGCCCCTCCGTCAACAAAGAGGACGGCGGCGACGGGTGCGAAGGCAGACGCGACGGACAGCTTTACCATCTGCCTGCCTGTGATAAATATCTACCTGCTCCGGTCAGATAAGTTTCACTCTTTCGATACACTCTTTTGTCCGCCCAATTTCTTTTAATCGCTTTTGTCTATTGTATCCCCAGTCAACATTCGACCACGTGCTTTTTTTTGATATCCATAACAGTGGTTCCCAAACTACTGTATACGGGTAGGGGTGTACAAACTGTAAATAACAGAACATTTTTTTTGTTTTTTTTTATTAGCTATTTTTCGTTTTTTTCAATACCGTTTTTTTTTGCATCCTACAGGGTGCGCTAAAATAAACATAAGAATTGAATTCGTATATTATTAGTACAAGTTTTTTTTTTTTTTGCTTTATTTTTTTTTTATATATTATTAACATTGTTTGGTTTACAAACCAAACAGTTGTCGTCCTAAGGAAGAAAGTGCACTGTAAATACTTTAAGGTTTTTCTCTTCCTCTTTTGCACTTTTGAGTTATTTTCCATAAATTTGTTTCCACATGGACGATTCGATTGGAGGCGAAACGCCTCCCAATGATATCATTGCTCGTACGCGGTTTTATCAGCCATCTTCGCCTGGACCTTGGGTTGTCTATTTCCGGCGCAAATGCAAACCTTTGAATATGCTTTCGATTTCTCGAGAGCTGACGCGTAAGTATCCTGGGACCGTTATTCACCAAGTGAAAGCATCCAAGCTGCGTGTTACCGCACCTAGCTACAAAGCAGCAAATGAAATTGCTCAACACGAAGCGTTTACTGTTGAATACGCGGTCTATGTGCCAGCACGAGAAGTGGAGGTGGAGGGGAAGATCCTCGACGAAATGCTGACATGTGAGGACATCAAGACCGGCTTTGGTCGATTCAAAAATAGGTCAATTCCTGATGTGGCTATCCTAGACTGTAAACGCTTATCTAAGGTTTCCATGGAAGGAAATAAAAAGGTGTACTCGCCTTCAGCGTTTTTTCGAGTGACTTTTCCAGGTTCCGTCCTCCCGGAATTTGTTGTAATTGATGGTGGTTTTTACCCAGTGCATCTTTTTAGGCCGAAGGTTTTTAATTGTACCAAATGCAAGCAGTTTGGTCACAGTGATAGCTTTTGCGACAACAAGCCCCGTTGTGGCAAATGCAACCAAGCTAACTTGGAGGACTCTTGCACACAGGAAGCGGAAAAATGTAGCTACTGTGGCGGAGATCCACACGACTTGCAAGTTTGCCCGGCTTACAAAAGACGCATTCGAAATGAGAGTCGCTCTATCATAAAGCGCTCCAAACAGACATATGCGGAGATGGTGAAATCTTTTAAAACACCAGATTCCGTGTCTGAATCAGCTGTCCCAGTTGAAAATCCCTATCAGGAGTTGTCTTCCGATGATCAGGACGATGGCGAAACTGATGAGGGTGGATCTCTTTCGGAGGTACACGCACCTGGAAAAAGGAAGTCATCATCTTCCCCGGGATTGCGCCGAAAGGTCTTTTTAAAGTCTTCCCTCAAAAGTTTGCCTAATGATAAAGGAG
This sequence comes from Aedes albopictus, assembly GCF_035046485.1. Taxonomy (NCBI): domain Eukaryota; kingdom Metazoa; phylum Arthropoda; class Insecta; order Diptera; family Culicidae; genus Aedes; species Aedes albopictus. The sequence goes on from NC_085136.1 coordinate 196,590,358, forward strand.
ACGGGGTAAACTTAAAAACTCCGAAGAATCAGGTTCCTCTAGCTTCAGCTCCATGTTGTAGCAAGAACCTGTCACCCCCGTCTCCGCCTGTTAAATACACTTCAAAGAGAAATAATCGACAAGGTAGCAAGAAAAAAGCTACCAAAGTTCCTCGCAGTTCAAGCAAGCCTCCTAGACCCAAGCGAGGACTGTTTACTTTTAGGGTTCTCGTGGATCGCTTATATAATGCCCTCAGCCTTCCAGAAACATTAAGAGGCATTATTGATATGTTTATACCTACAGTAGAAGAATATTTTCGGAATCTGACACAATCATGGCCCCTCCTTGCTGCGATCATATCTTTCGATGGATAATTCATCAAGTGAGGTACAAGATATGATCACTGTGCTACAGTGGAACTGTCATAGTCTAAAACCTAAGTTAGACCTGTTTAAGTTTTTGATTCACAACTCTGATTGTGATATTTTTGCCCTTTGTGAAACATGGCTTTCTTCTGAAGATGAACTAAACTTCCACGATTTCAACATTATACGCCAGGATAGAGATGACCATTATGGGGGAGTTCTTTTGGGGATCAAAAAGACTTTGTTCGCGCCAACGCGAAGTGCAACACGCGAATATTTTGCTCCTATTTTTCCTACCACACTCCACGCCGTTCAAATGCCCATTCAACCATCTCTTCCCGCCGAACGATGACATGATTTATCATGCCCTAAACCATCAACCGTCCTCGTGATCTATATGCCAGCAGCAACCATCATCGTCAACGCCCGAACCAATCAGCATCTTGTATGCAAGGAATTTTCCTCCATCTCCAAAGCCGTCACCGTTATGCATCCATCTCCTTCCATCTCATTCAGTGTGTTGAGTACGCTCGACACCGCCACCACAGGAGTCAAGTTAAAACCACCGCCGAGAAAAGACGCTTTGATTCGCCCCCGACCTTTTACACGATCCGAACCGAATAACGAAATATAGTATTCTAGTGTAGTTAAGTAGTGAAATACCGTCTTTTTCTTGTACCAGTGCAAACCCAAGTTATACAGTCCACACTTCCAATCGAGCTACCGGTCCCGAATCCGTTCACCCCGAAAATCCCCGTTCCACGACGAAACATATGGTCCAATCGAACCGGATCGATCCTGTGCCGTGAGAAGCTGCAGCCGCAGCTGTGTTGTCGTCCATCAGCCGATGGGACAATACCGTCCGATTGTTTTCGCCGAAAGTAAACAGTATTTCTACCGAGAGAAATGCTGTCGTTCCCGCCGCAGTAGCTCGATCCCGAACCATAGACAAACAGACTTTTCCGTAGCCTGCATTGGCGAAAAAAAAACGGTGTTGTTTTTCCGAAATTTCAAGTGATGTAGGGTAATTCGCCAATTGTTGAACGTGTCCGAAACAAAATTGAACCCGAATGAATCGTGCGCGTGTGAAGTGATCCCCATTCCGAAAATGGCCCATATTGAACGACTGTTCGCCCAACGAAGTCACGTTGAGGCCGAAGTGAAGAAAATCCACGAGCGAATTAGTGATGGGGCCACCAAATCGAGTTCTGTACGATTGAAGAGTTATGAAATCAAACTTCAGTGTCACTACCAGGAGTATGAGCGAGTATATAGTGAACTTTTGTCCGTACTCTCAGCTGAGAGATTCGACGACCTTGAAGAGGATTTCTCGCACTTTGAGGACATCCACAATAATGCCTGCGCCCTGGTGAAAAATCTTTTGCTTTCCGTCCCGACCGCCAGTGGCACGGGTAACTACAATCGATGGACAACATCCAACAGCTTCACTGCGCCACGCTGGAACACCCCTCCAATCCGAAGCCAAACGCCGAAACCAACGATGGAGCAACCCGTTCCGATTCCCGCTGTAAACGAAACGCCACGCACGTCATTACCAAACGAAATAAAGGTGAGTACGATTATCACAAACCCAACCCAGAACGAGAAGCCGCCACACGATGAAGCAGCCAAGAACACGATCCCTATTCGTGGTTTCACCGAGATCCGCAATCCTCCGACAAGTGAGAAAGATTCACGTGTCGGCAACGAGCCGAACGAGTTTGTCTACAGCAAGACCGAAGACTCCAACCCGACGACGAACCCAATGCCAACCGGACTCAGTCCGGTACTGATGCCGTTTCGCTCGCCTCCTGGATTCCACCTGACGCTCAAGCAGATCCCGATGCCAACCGGAATGCTTCCGGTGTCCCACGGTCCGACCGGTGCCTCTCCGGTACCACAACCGCTCCAGAGTGCGACCGGTTCTCAACCGGTATCCCAGCCGCTTCGATCCACTACCGGTTCCCTACCGGTATTTCATCAGCTCCAATGCAAGACCGACTCTCTTCCAACATCGCAGCAGTCCCGATGCGTGACCGGATCTTGTCCGGTGCTCCCGATCCCGTACGTGACCGAATCTTTTCCGACGTCGAAGCTTCCAACCCCGATGACCGGATTGCGTCCGGTGCAAAAGCAATACCCGTGTGCTGACGATCCGAATCCAAAGCGTCCCGATGTAGCCGGAATTCCTCCGGTATCCAAGCCACTCCAGTCAACAGCTGAAGCTTCACCGGTGACTTCGTCGGCCCTGATGTCCATCGGTGCCAGCCCGTTGAAGAAGTCAACCACTATGCCCGTCGATGCCTGTTCGGCGACCAAGCCGACCATGACGTCCGCCGGTCCCCCTCCGGTGGTCAAAACGATCTCGCCGCCCGCTGGAGCCAGTCCAGTGGGCAATTCCGCCCCGATGGCCGTCGGTTCCCTTCCGATGGTCAAGCCAACACCGATGTCCGCTGGAGGCAGTCCAGTGGGCAATTCCGCTCAGAGGTCCATCGGTACCAGTCCGGTGGTCAAGCCGACCCTGAGGTCCACCGGTTTCCGTCCGGTGGTCAATTCCGCCCCGATGTCTGTCGGTCCCTTTCCGGCAGCCAAACCGACCTTGACGCTCATCGATGCCAATCCGCCAACTGCGAAGACCACTGAAACGAGTTCAGTGGTGAAGCCGACCGTGCTGCCCACTGGTGTTAGTCCGGCAGTCAAACCCTTCAACGATTCAGCCGGTCTCAGTCCGGTCATCCCCGAAGCCCGCCGGTCTCCGTCCGGCAACCCGGTCAAACCTGACGCCAACCAGTAGTCTGCTAGTGTTCCCTCCGGCCATCCTTCCTGTGATGTCAGCCGGCAGTCCTCCTATCGAAACACCGACCATGGAGTTCAACGAGATGAATCGAATGACGAAGCGAACCCCTACAACAGCCGGAAACCGTCCGTCACGCAATCGAGTCCAAAGCAGGATAGATCAAGCGCAAATTTCGAAAACAACAGAAACCCACCCAGCGACGAGACGTGCCCTCATGTCCTCCGGAATCCGTCCGGTCTTGGAAAACCCACCGAAGAAGCTGTGGATCGCGGTGGTCCTGAAGTTCGGCTAACCACCATTGGATCCGCCGCCGGTCAACTCGACTGGTGCTTTCGAATACCTCCATTCTGCCACTTGGCCAAGGAAACCACCAGATTCCCCGAAGCAAAGCCGACCCAGCGAAACCATCGTGGAGCGTGTATCATGAACGCGTTCATCCAACGACCCGATCCGAGACAATCAAGACGCCACAACTCAAGCAGTTCACCGTGTTCCCACTTTTCCTGGCTGGGGAGTATGTTCGCGCCAACGCGAAGTGCAACACGCGAATATTTTGCTCCTATTTTTCCTACCACACTCCACGCCGTTCAAATGCCCATTCAACCATCTCTTCCCGCCGAACGATGACATGATTTATCATGCCCTAAACCATCAACCGTCCTCGTGATCTATATGCCAGCAGCAACCATCATCGTCAACGCCCGAACCAATCAGCATCTTGTATGCAAGGAATTTTCCTCCATCTCCAAAGCCGTCACCGTTATGCATCCATCTCCTTCCATCTCATTCAGTGTGTTGAGTACGCTCGACACCGCCACCACAGGAGTCAAGTTAAAACCACCGCCGAGAAAAGACGTTTTGATTCGCCCCCGACCTTTTACACGATCCGAACCGAATAACGAAATATAGTATTCTAGTGTAGTTAAGTAGTGAAATACCGTCTTTTTCTTGTACCAGTGCAAACCCAAGTTATACAGTCCACACTTCCAATCGAGCTACCGGTCCCGAATCCGTTCACCCCGAAAATCCCCGTTCCACGACGAAACAGACTTACTCATTTTATAGAATTCCAATCGCGACTCATCCTGGCGTAGAAATCGTCGCTTGCCAAATAAACGTAAAGGGTAAAGAACTTTGCGTAGCTTCCGTTTACATTCCTCCAAGAATTTCAATTAACCGCCGTCATCTTTGGAATGCGATTTCTGCACTATCACATCCAGTTTTAATTCTGGGTGATATGAACGCGCATGGTACAGGGTGGGGCGAACCATATGACGATAATAGAGCGGCCATTTTCTATGATTTGTGCGACGATTTCAATTTGAACATTTTAAATACAGGTGAAGTGACACGTATTGCATCTGACGGCAAAGAAAGTCGTCTCGACCTATCACTGGGGTCAAGCTCACTATCATTCGATTGCTTGTGGAAGGTAATCGAGGATCCTCATGGTAGTGATCACTTACCCATTATAACCACCATAAAGCATAATAGTGAAAGGTCAGACCATCCAATTCAGGTTCCTTTTGACCTCACAAGGAATATCGATTGGCAAAAGTATGCAGAAGCGGTATCTTTTGGCATCGAATCATTCAATCCCCTCCCACCTTTGGATGAGTATCGATTCCTGTCTGAACTGATATATAAGAGTGCATTAGAATCACAAAAACCACGTGTTCCAAGTGCAACCTTCAAAAGATGACCAGCCACACTAGGTTGGGATGATGATTGCACCCAGTTGTATCTTAAAAAATCTGATGCTTTCAAAACTTTTCGTAGGCACGGTACCTCAGATCTTTATCAAGAGTACGCAAAGCTCGAAAGACAGCTGAGAAACCTGCTGAAAGCGAAGAAGCGTAGTTATTGGCGACACTTCATTGAGGGTCTCTCAAGAGAAACTTCAATGACAACGCTTTGGAGAGTGGCTCGCAACATGCGAAACCGCTCTTCTTCTAATGAGAGTGACGAATACTCCAACCGTTGGATATTCAGCTTTGCGAAAAAGGTCTGCCCAGACTCAGTCCCAGCACAACCGATTTCTTGGGAAACATCCCCAAGAGACGGTTCTCTGGACAGACCCTTCACTATGCTGGAACTTTCTATGGCTCTTCTTTCATCAAACAATTCCGCTCCGGGACGCGATATGATCAAGTTCAATCTTCTAAAGAATCTCCCAGATATCGCGAAAAGACGATTACTGGATCTGTTCAACTCATTCATGGAGAGCAACATCGTTCCGCATGAATGGAGACAGGTCAAAGTAATAGCTATTCAAAAGCCTGGTAAACCAGCGTCTGATCATAATTCATACCGCCCAATTGCTATGTTATCATGTTTAAGGAAATTGTTGGAAAAAATGATCCTATCACGACTCGATCATTGGGTCGAATCGAATAACTTGCTTTCAAATACACAGTTCGGGTTTCGCAAGGGCAAAGGAACAAACGATTGTCTAGCGTTGCTTTCAACAGATATTCAACTGGCCTTTGCGGAAAAGGAGCAACTGGCTTCAGTTTTCTTGGATATTAAGGGCGCCTTTGATTCAGTTTCCATAGGAATATTGTCAGAAAAACTGCACAATAGTGGACTTCCAGGAATTTTAAATAATTTCTTGTATAATTTGTTGTCAGAAAAACATATGAGCTTCAATCTCGGACAACTGACAACTTCCAGAATAAGTTACATGGGCCTACCCCAAGGCTCATGTTTAAGTCCCTTGCTTTATAATTTTTACGTGAAAGACATTGATAGTTGCTTGGAAGGACAATGCACGCTAAGACAACTTGCAGATGATGCTGTGGTTTCTCTAAAAGGCCCACATGCAGAAATGTTGCAAAGACCATTGCAAAATTCTCTAAATAATCTGTCAATCTGGGCAAGAGATTTAGGGATCGAGTTTGCTCCGCAAAAAACTCAATTGGTTGTGTTTTCTAGAAAGCGGAACCCAGCCCAACTGAAACTCAATCTTTTGGGAATAGAAATCGACCAGTCCTTGACTTCGAAATACCTTGGGGTCTGGTTTGATTCAAAAGGCACTTGGGGTACCCAAATCAACTATTTGGTGCAAAAATGTCAACAAAGGATCAATTTTCTACGCACAATTACCGGAACATGGTGGGGTGCTCACCCGGAAGACCTCATAAAACTTTACAAAACGACTATTCTCTCTGTTATTGAGTATGGCTCTTTCTGCTTCCACTCAGCAGCAAACTGCCACCTAATAAAGTTGGAACGAATTCAATACCGTTGTTTGCGTATTGCTCTCGGCTGTATGCACTCAACGCATAATGCGAGCCTTGAGGTCCTGGCAGGGGTGAAACCTCTCCAGAACCGATTCTGGGAGCTCTCGCTAAGGTTACTTATCAAGTGTGGAGTGAGCAACACACTTGTCATTGAAAATTTCGAAGAAATGCTCAATCTGATCACTCAATCAAAATTCATGAGAATCTATCTGTTCTACATGTCATCTGATATAAGTCTAAAAAGTTATAATCCTCCCCGTGTACACTTCACTAATGACAGTTCCTCTGTTAAATACGATCTGTCCATGAAACAAGCTATTCATGGAATACCAGATCAACTTCGATGTATATCTATTCCTCGCATTTTTAACGAAAAGTACCAAAATGTCAATTCCTGTAAGAGATTCTTCACTGATGGGTCTCGCATAAATGGATCCACTGGTTTCGGTGTTTTCAATGAAAATTTCACCGCCTTCCGCAAACTTCAGGAACCTTGTTCGGTTTATGTTGCTGAGCTGGCAGCAATCAACTTCGCTTTGGGGATGATTTCCAACATGCCCGTAGACCATTTCTTCATCTTCTCGGATAGCCTTAGTTCGATTGAGGCACTCCGGTCGATGAAACCTGTAAAACATTCATCTTACTTTCTTACAAAAATAAGGGAGCAGATGGGTGCACTGGTCGAAAGATCATACAAGATTACCTTTGTATGGGTCCCCTCACATTGCTCAATTTATGGCAATGAGAAGGCGGACTCTCTCGCAAAGGTGGGCGCACAGGAAGGTGAGATCTATGATAGAAGAATTTCACATGATGAATTTTTCCATTTTGTTCGCCAGAGTTCTCTTCAAAGTTGGCAAAATGATTGGCGAGATGGCCAGCTGGGACGGTGGTTACATTCCATTATTCCTAATGTTTCTTTGCGAGTGTGGTGGTATGGTCTGGATGTAAGTCGCAATTTCATTCGCGTGATGTCAAGACTTATGTCCAACCATTACTCGCTAGACGCGCATTTACACAGGATTAACCTCGCGTTGAGCAATGTTTGTACTAAGTGCGGTTCCGGTTATGATGACATCGACCACGTAGTTTGGCAATGCCCGGATAATGACGCCTCCAGAGCGCTACTTTTGGATACCCTTGAGGCCCGAGGTAGACAACCCTTTGTTCTTGTGAGAGATGTGTTGGGGACCCGCGATGTCACATACATGGGATGTATTTTCGACTTTCTTCGCTCTGCTGGTATAATAGTTTAATTTGCTTGTGTTTTCTTCTCCAGTTTTTTTTTCTCTGTTTTGTCCTCTTTGTGTTACCAAGCTGCTCCTGGCCACCCGGAAAACCAAGTCCCACAACAAGTTGGTACCAACACCACAAGGCACCGAATACGCTAGCAAGATGCGATTCACCCCCGGATGAGCAGCAGTGAAACCTTTGGTCCAATCCTTACCCTGTCCATCCCTCAAAATGTGACCTTCTAACCTCGAGCTGCCACGAGTACCCTGGCTTCCACCCATTACTAACAGATATCAGTAAAAAGTTATTACTCTGTATAATGTATACTATTAAGTACAAAGAATGATCCTCGGCTCCGTAAAGCGTTATACGCGATTGAGCCCCAAATAAACGAACTAGATAATAGAAGTATTACTGAGGTAGTGATTGTTGGGAATGGATTTGAAGTTGTTGAATAATTTGTTAATCTTGGAACGAAACACTAGGGACATATGACAATGACGCTTCCCGTGAAGTGAAAAGGCGTATTACAGCGAATATGGCCTTTACGAATTACGATTACGGATTTATGATTCCGGTTGCCACCACGAGGCGTAGAATAAGTTTTCGAGTGCAAAGCGCTTCGGGCAATTCTCGGTGGGAAACAAGAAAATGAAGTGTGGCGCAGACGCATAAATCACGAGTTGTAACAAGTCTACAAAGATGCGAATATTGTGAAACGTATAAAATACGGCAGACTTCAATGGGCTGGAAACGTTGTGCGAATGTCTAAAGAAATACTGCACGCGATTGAAGAAGATCTGCGATCCCTACACGTTCGGGAAACTGAAGGAACATCGCCCAAGACCGACGAAGATGATGTTCTACTATATGCTCCGCGTTGGAGTAAAGTTACTTTGTAGCCAACAAGGTATCAAGGAAAAGGTATAGTAGTAATGCAACTACATTCAGGTCTATTCTACACGGTTTTGATAAAAAAAAAATGATGAGATTTACGTGATTTAAAATTTTAACTGAGTTCATGAAATAAAGCGATGCAGGGTTGGTCATCACAGAGGAGAACCGAAAGATAAGTGCATTTTTTTCACCCACCACACACGGCTTGCTTGATCAGGATTTCTCTTCTGATTTTCACTCTTCTCCCGCCACGCACTTGTGTGCAATCTCCCCGGAGTGTAAGAGAATTGTTTTCTCGTACACCCGGCAGGAAAAGAGCAATTTCAAGGCTCTAAAATATGATAAATTAACAGTCAGGTTACGGCCGTTCCGGCTTAAAGCAAATTTATGACAGGGTACCCAAGATGTGAAGTTTTCAGACATGATTGTATGTCATTTTACCCAGCAACGCTTGTTCGTGCCAATCTGCCTATGAACGTTAGCTTTTTGGGCGTAAGAAAATCGACTAAACCTACGTGTATCTGAATTTGTTAGTCTTGAACATTCTGCAAAAGTTTACGAGAGATGGAGAGATACCCTAATCTACGTCCAGGTTTACCCGGCTCAGCAATCGGCTAACTAACCCCAATGTTAACATTTGTCATCCGCAGATAGTAAAGGGAAGTTTATGGGAAGAAGCTTTCGCCGAAATGGCCGTGCCGTGCTCCGTTCTAGGAGCAACAAATTATGGTTCCATTTCTAATAAAGTGCATCATGCGGTACTGCGCTCTGCGGTCTCAGGTATATCTGGTAAATAATTTGGTGCAAAACAACGCAAAAACACACACACAAAAGTTAAGAAATTGGCAATGTCTTTCCGTTGAATGCCTGCTAGCTTCAAACGTCAACTTTTTTTCGGTGCTCCGTTAGTAGTTGAGTTTATGTTAGGTACATTGATGCCATGACAACCTACAGTACTTCCAGCGCGACACTCTGAAGTTAAAGCGAGGTACTGTGTGTGAACAGTAACTGCTCCACTCAAAAGAAAAATCATGGTGCACTTTGCACACTCTCAATATTCCGCTTGAGATGCGTGTGATTTTTTCTCTTCACACAAAAGAGCAGCAAGGCACACTTCTCTGGACCGCACCCAAATCTGCACTTTTTAAGTCAAAGTGTGAGAAATGACCAACTCTGGCGATATGCATCCTATGCATACTGACCTTTCGTAACTCGCGCGGTTGGCCACCACCGTCAGCACCACGCTGATGCTGAGTACAAAAAGCGAGATTTTTTCAACGTGTTGTACAAAATTTAACAGCGCGAATGCTTGAGGGTTAAGGCATCGCTGCAGTACTCTTGATAGTACTTTTAATATTCCAATACTTACGATAATCCAAAATGCCTTGTTGCAATGTTTAATGCTTACCTGCAATTAAAAATAAAAGAGAAAAGGTTAATATCTAAGTCAATTAATTGTATTTCAAGCATTATTCTGTACTTAGAACTAAAATGCAAATTTCAATGCAGCCGGCATGGCTAGAGCTTTGCTTTTACTCGGCAATTACGTGGAGAACGCATCAGATGTTACGCATTAAAAAGCAAGCAATTCGAGCTGCATCGTCTTAATTGCTTTGGGAAACAATGGATAGCTCCGGCTCCGCTAATAATAAACTGCCGGTGTAATAGCAAACGTGACGTAGTGAAAACTGATGAAGTACACAAGCCTAACAATAGTCTCTGATGCATGAAATGGAGTTAATTCCAGGAAGGGACTTTTGATATTGGGTTTAAAACATTCTAGTCCGGAGAATGACTGCATAAAGGCAAAACTCGACTCTGAAACTATGAATACTTTTCCAGCTTGACTTTAATCGATTCAGCCCACGAAGCAGAACTTTCGGCAAGAAACAGTAGGCCCAAAACTTGTCACTGCATTTATCCACCCGTTCCGATGTACCTAGAGTATGAACTGCAATGACTAAACTACATTATTCATTACATACTTGAGCATGGAATAGATTTGTCTACTGTCTATCATAAAAAAAAACATATTCGTACCAACTTTGCGTCTTTCTAGAATGGAAAATAAATCGACTCAAGACACGATATTTATTTACTACAGCAAAAGAGCCGTTCCAAGTTTACTTGCGACTGAATGGAATTTATTTTTTCTTTGCTTTTTTTTTATTTAGCATGTGTTGTTATTGTTCGGGCACTTGCCGAACTTGTCTTCTTGACTTTTAAGTGATTTTGAAATCAATTTTTGTTCAACTTTTATGCGGAGTTGCTCACTTGACGACATCAGCGGACTTTGTACGAAAATCATTACGATTTTCGTAGCACTTGCGGAGGTGGAGTATCGCAGCTGAACTCGTCAAGATGGACGCAAAAAAATTGGCTACCTGCCTGCACAAGTGGACAGTGATAGTCAGGATCTGGAAAACCGGAGGAGTGGAAGGATGGAGTGATCTGCCTCATTCACAAGATAAACTACCGTTTGGAATGTGAAAAATTAAAGCGATCACCATTTTGAATGCTGCCTACAAAATGTTATCCCAGATCATCTTCCGTTGCCTGTAACCTGAAACAAATTAGTTTATGGGGTCCCGACTACGGAATTCTGACAAAAATATAACATAATTAAAGTATTCTGTGATATTTATAACTCATTGTGATATAATATCGTTTAACATCTTTAGCCGTCGTGCCGTAGAAGAAGCATACGGAATTGGCCGTCGTGCCGTGGAAGACGCATACGTGCCTATTAAAAAAGGATACAGTAATAATAAACCTCACAATCAACACCAGCAAACACAATAGTTATGTTGGCAGCGAAGTAGTGACAGATGTTAGATAGTGGTCAAGATAGTGGTAGAATTCGATTAACTTGGAACTCTAGTGGCATGCAACAATGATGTTACCCGCGAATTAAAAAGGCGTCTTGTAGCTGCGAGTAAGACTTTCTACGACCTTCGTAACCCGTAAGCCACGTATTCTCCTGACGAAAACAAAATAAGACATTGATCGTTCCGGTTGCTCTAAACTGCCACGAGACATGGACGTTGAAGGAAGTCGACCGGAGTGCGCTCGGTGTCTGCGAACGATACTCGGTGGTAAAGACGAAAACGGAATCGGGCGGTGTCGTTTACCTAAGTTGACAAGAGCTATACTGAATGTGTAAAGGAAAGGATACTATCAAGCTAATAAACCACGGCAGGCTGAGTTGGGCTGGTCACGTTGCCAAGATGCTGGAAGAACGACAGGCAATGCACAAGATGGCTGTTTACTGTTGAAGGCACTCGGTGGCCACGGGGCACTATGGGGAAAGTGGTGGCCTAAAATCGAAAAATTTACTTGCTTTGAATAACGTGTCTTATATACCATTTGATAGCCAGATAGTTCAAACCTAGATTCCCAAAATTTCAGCCCTCTGTGATGGAAACTCATTGCGCCACAGATATCAGACTTAGAAAAATAGTGAAAAATGTAGAAAAAATGCATTTTAAAGAAATGCAATTTTCTCAGTGAAAAAAACGGTTTAATTGTGGACTTTAATCTACCGTTGGAAATGTTATTTTCTGAATATTAAAATGTGTGTGGTGTTGGGATCACACGGTTATTTTAAATTAGTAAAAATGAGTAATTATTGACGAAAACAACAATTTTTGCCTAAGTTGGTCTATATCTAACAAGCAGGGTCGAACAGTCTCAAGAGACCGCATCCACAGTTTAGTTTGGGATCTATTCTATCTGCGGAACGCGAATCCAGCTGCGGATAGCTGCGGATGAGCGTCATTTTGACACAAGATCGAAAAATTGATTTTTTTAATTTATGTTTTGGTTATTACGATTATTGATTATGCGAGCACATACAAAAAAAAACTCGTACAAACTTAACAGTGCATCAACGGTGGAACTGTTAATTGTCAAATTAAGTCTTAAAAATGTTGCACACTTAATTATTTTTATGTTTAAAATGGGTAAAAACTGACCGAAAATTATCGTTCCATTCAGAAACTGTATCAACCCATCTTGACTGAAATGCTTGTTTTGTTCACGAAAATCTTGTTGATATTTTCAATACATATTTACCAACTGGGATGTTTCTTTCCCAGTTGGTAAATATGTATTGAAAATCTTGTATATTTATTTTACTAAAACTACCTACTTGTATTTAAAAGACGAGGAAAATATTTTCAAATCATAAGTTTATTTTCAGCTCAAACGCTAGCAACGTGAATATCGCACAGTAGTCAATTAAACAAAAACAAATCTGAAAATATTTGTTTGGGGTAATATGGAACATAGGAGCATCGTGTTACCACAGACAAACAGACGTATCACTTGGAACAAAATGCGACAAAAATCATCGTCACGAAAACATAATCGCCCAATACTAATTACGTTAAAAAGGAAAACAATGGGAACTGAGTAGAGTGAGACATCTGTTACTTTAGATCTAAAAAAAATAGAGACGAACCAGCCAAGGGCTGAAAGTCTCTTCAATAAAGACAAATCAATCAATCAATCTAAAAAAATCTCAAGTAGTCAATGCAACAAAAGCATTTGAATATATCAAGGCAAACTATAATTTTGATCTTGCTAAAGAAGAACGACTACAGTAGACGTTCGCTCGGTGCAAACGCTTTAACTGCAAGTCCGCTAAGTGCAACAATTTTACAGTTATCGCACTACTATCCGTCATAATAAAATGTCAACAGCGATGCGATATTTTTCACATTGGCTGCATTCTACAGCAACTGACAGTTCTATGACATCTACCAGTTGTTGCAGTTATCGAGTTTTAGTACAGTAGACGTTCGATAACTGCACCATAATTACGTTTCACATAACGAGCACTACGTTGCACAATATTTTTACAATGCATAGCAAAAGGCTCACACAAAAAATGCTTTGAAAAACACAATAACGATTGATGCGATGCTTATTGGAACTTGGAAACGATGTTATGTTTGGCGGTAATGTGAACACTATAGAAAGGCTCTTTTAGTCACGAGAAAAATTGCATATAGACATAACGTTTTAAATATGGTGAATTTATTGGCCATGTTCTCAAAAACTGTGAAAGTGGAGAGACGAACCAGCCAAGGGCTGAAAGTCTCTATAATAAAGACAAATCAATCAATCAATGTGAAAGTGGATCTAAAATGTTTACATTTTCCAAAAATGTATATGGAATGATGTCAACTCAACAGAAAAATGAGTAGATAATGCTTGAGAATTTGATTAAGTTTCAAGAGACAGTTAATTAATCTAATTTTTTGACGGCAATTTATCAATGAAAATTATGTTCTATTGAGTAGTATATTCATTCCTGCAGTAAAAAAATGGAGACAAATCATCAACTTAGTTAATGATGTTAATATGTGTTCAGTAAAATAATAAAAGCATTTTTAAAAATTATCCTTTCAATGAGTTTAAAAAATACTACAGTAGGGGGGGAGTGGGCATGGGGCTGGTGGCAGATAAGTTGGAGGGGGTGGGTCTCTTGGTAGATAAATAATTCTTTACCAAAATATCTGATTGATAAAACAATTCTCTTATATAACATTAAAAAATGGGGGAGGAGGGGGTCAGATTTGCCTAGAGAGGGGGGGGGGGGGTGCTTCTACCTCCACTTCTCCTATTTCAACTTATGCATGGCAATCTTTTTCTAGTTTTGATTTCCATTAGAACTGCCCCGAAATTCAAAAACAAACGTTGTTCAGAAATAAGTAGCTCCTGACTAGGTTAAATACTAGTTACACCTTCCAGATGTGATCGAAATACATAAATTTGACTAATGTTATGCTGATCATACTAGAATACTATCAAAAACTGCGGAAATACCAAAAAAAATATTTTTGACCACCACTTTGTATGGAGCCGCCCCATAGTGGGGACTGGAAGAGATTGACCCAGGACCATGTCCAATGCAGTAGAGATGGATACTTATTTTGAAGTAGATTCAACGAAGCGAATAGCCCACCACGAATCCAAGTGAGTGAAAAACAAACAAACGACATGATAAACATCCGAACGTGTGAAAAACAAGAAAAAGCATTAAAATTTACAAAATAAAAAAGGTTAAGAAACAAGCATCTTGATCAAACAATCAGAACATTCTGAACACATCCAAAACATATAGTTGATTATCATCATAATAAGTTAAATATTATTCTATTTTAAATTATTAGCAATATAAACGTTTTATAAATTAAGTGTTGAATAGAAAATTGATGCTTTTACCCTACATAATAATATGGCTAATCAGTGAACGCGTTGAGACTTGTATTCAAGCAAATTTGAGTGCCAATTGTCTGTTGCTTCTAAGTGCTTTTCAATTTCCACTCGTCTGAGAAGCGCGATATTAACATTTAATGATTGCAAACCAGAGAACCGCATAAATTATCTCAATGAAAGCGAAAATTCGAACATGCGGTTTGATTTAAAAGGCTTTTACTGGGCCACGAGAACGAAGCTACAAGAAAGCAAGAATTAGAATAATTGAGTCAAATTATCGCTGGCAAATTGGATACGCAATTGATGTTAACCGCCGACCGAGATGAAATTGTAACGGATGAAATTAACCCGAAAGATTAACGGACTAACTAGTAAGAAACAATTACATAATGCAGTTCCCGGTTCAATGGCCACACTGCCTATAACGAGCAGCCGTGTTGCTTTTTAAACGAATCCCAAGCAATCATTTTGCGCAAATAATAACTTCATGCAGATTCATAAGTTTTCAAATATGTACACCTGTGTGAAAGGTTCAAGGCCCTGTGGTAGAGTCCGCCCATCAATGCAACGGCGAAAATGAGACGCTCATATGAGAGCTCGCGCCAGACCTGATGCAATACAATCAATTTAAAATTTCGCACTCATCAATCAGGCAGCAGCAGACGAATACAACACAGTCGGCCGGCCCAGTCAGTGATCTTTTTCCATCGATGTTTAACGATTTTGTAGCAATCACGGTGTGTACCGTGAGCCACCATCAGAAAGCAAACAAAAAAAAATGCTGCATCGAAGCCAAACGTTTCGATTTATTATTAAATTTCTCTTGAAGGCTGCGTGTAAACAAATATCAAAATACTTTATTATTCATTCACAGTCTGCGTTGCGGCGGCCGGTCGGTGGTTGCTCTCGGGTTGAGTTGAGAGTAATTTCAAAGCAGACAATTTCAACTACGGACAGATAAAAAAAAAAATGCAAGCAAATTTATGTTATGAGTCATTGTGATAGTGCCCATAAATAGTATCGGACAGTAAAAATGCACCAAAGGCGTTACCACATAGGGGGAGATCCCCCAGGGCCGGACACCTCTCCATAACGGACATTATTCATAAACGAGGCAATTATGAGGTAATCAAAGTACTGCTGCAAAAAATCACACAACTTCCAAATCTGACTATGATCGCAATAGATGGGACTACGTAGAGGTTGAGTTTGATACCCTTGTTCATTTTAACCGGAAAAAGTGTGCTTGAAATTAAATTTGATTGACCGCCAGTATTATCAGAACAACTGCACTTGCACAAGGAAACAAAAAAAAATGACTGCTTGAGACTAACAGGCATCTTTGCATTTAAACCAACTCCTCGTGTTTAGTTGACTCCAGCACCAGGATCCAAACTTTTATCGAATTTCCTCATTGACTCACCACCATTAAATGCTCAAAATTCTTCTCCAATTTGTAATACAGTACGCCATTATCACCAGGACACACGATCCGTCCAGCACAGTCGAGTTCTGCCGCCAGCATCAACATAGCCGACGAGGCTTCTACTTAGGTCTCTACCGGGCCTTGTAAGGCAAGTACCATTTTATTATTATTATTAGTCCTAAGCACTCTGATTTGGTTTCCGCTTTTAGCATCTATCTCTCACTACATCGATCTCAACTACAACGAGTTTGCACCAAGTGTCGACTGTTTCACATTTCAATCTTTAGAACACTTTTTTCGTCGACTTCAGTGGAAGCTTCACCAGGAAGCAAGAACCACGGCCATACGGAAGCCCCCCACTCGCACTCCCATAGTTCAGCCCTGTCGCCAGCGTAAACACAGAAGTTTTGGTCCTGTTTGCAATCATCTTCTGTTTGCAGAAGAACGTTTACGGCGAACAAAGGGTCACACGACGGGCGGGCCTAAATATCCAGGCATGCGAGGAGGTCGAACCAACCGACGATAATGAAGGTTACACAGCTAAACTTGAACCATTTTGAAGCCGCACAACAGTTTCTGGGCCCATATAGCCGAGGCGGTAAACGCACGGGTATTCAGCATGTCCATGCTGAGGATGACGGGTTCGATTCCCGGTCGGTCCAGGATCTTTTCGTAAAAGGAAATTTCCTTGACTTCCTTGGGCATAGTGTATCTTCGTGCCTGCCACACGATATACGCACGCATGCAAAATGGTCATTGGCAGAGGAAGCTCTCAGTTAATAACTGTGGAAGTGCTCATAGAACACTAAGCTGAGAAACAGGCTTTGTCCCAATGAGGACGTTACGCCAAGAAGAGAGAGAGAGACAACAGTTGCTGTGGCAGTCAGTCTCAGAGTTAAGTACAGACATCGTCTTACTATCGGATCTATACCAAATCCCTCCCAATAACGGGAACTGGGTAGTGGATAAGGCCGAACTAGCGGCGATCTGTACAACCAGTCGTTTTCCGGCTCAGGCAATAATTTTCACGTCGCACGAGGGTTTCGCAATAGCGAAGATCAACGGGGTGTACTATTGCAGTTGTTATGCCTTCCAGGTGACCGATATACCAGTTTTCGTCTATGCTGGATTCGCTATCAAGCGCCCTAGTGAGGTGAACCCCGTGGTTATCGGTGGAGACTTCAATGCCTGGGCGATTGAGGCGCGAAAGGCTGGGCTCTACTCGAAGCTATGGCTAGAATGAACGTGGATGTCGCGAAAGTAGGCGACAGGAAAACCTACAGTAGGAACGGTGCAGAGTCCATCATTGAGGTGAACTTCTGGAGCCCGGGTGAAACCCAGCTCGGACTGGAAAGTCGACGATGTATACACGCACAGTGACCATCTGGCGATTCGATACAGGATGGAACACAAAGGAAGATGGCTGACCTCGCGCTTCGATAAGCCGATATTTGTGTAGCGATTGCTTATAGAGGGTAACACAGACGATCTATCCAGCGATGATCTAGTCGGAATTCATGCCGTGCATGTGACGCCGAAATGCCAAGGCGACCCAGAAATTGACGCAAACCGGTATACTGGTGGTATCCAGAAATCGCAGAACTCCGCGTATCCTGCCTAAAAGCTAAAAGAAGAATGCAAAAAGCCCTCACCTATGAGGGTAAAATGGAGGAAGTGAGGCCTACAGGGCGGCTAAACTGGCACTGAACAAAGAGATTAAGGCGCGTAAGCTTCGAAAATCGTTTGGGGTGGTGCCTACCCCCAGAACGCTCCCTTGAGACGGTGCAGAAGATCGTGGAAACGTTGTTCCCGCGATACGATACAAGAACATGGGCCACTTTGATGGCACAAATTTCCCAAATGGAGGAGAATATACCTCTGGGGGAGACCTACTGATACCTGTTGGGCCACCGTCCCCTATGACCAAAGCGAGATCGCCCCGGTAACGAACGATGAGCTCATCGCAATAGCGAAGTCGCTTTCGTTGAACAAGGCTCCGGGTCCGGACGGTATCCCGACAGTAGCCATCAAGACAATCATCTAGGCTAGCCCTGACATGTTCAGAATGGCTATGCAGATGTGCCTAGACAGAGGCGAATTCCCGGAGAGGTGGAAAAGACAAAGTTTGGTTCTACTGGCCAAACCCGAGAAATCATCTGGCGACCCGTCGGCATACAGACCTATCTGCCTTCTGGACACCGCCGGGAAACTGTTGGAACGTATCGTTCTGTTGAGGCTGGTAGTGTATACCGAGAAACCCGTTGATGCTGGCCTCTCGGATAACCAGTTTGGCTTCCGGAAGGGTTGATCGACGGTGTACGCCATTAGGACTGTAACCAAATCGGCCGAGATAGCGCTCCTAAAGAAGCGAACGGGAATCCGCTATTGCACGGTCATCACGCTGGACATAAAGAATGCGTTCAACAACATCAGCTGGGCCGCCATCGAGTGCGCCATACACCAACTAAGAGTCCCGGTTAGCTTATGCCGGATACTGGAGAGCTACTTCCAGAACAGGGTGCTGATTTACGATACTGAGGAGGGCGAAAAACAGTACAATGTCACAGCGTTGGTACCACAAGGATCAATCTTGGGCCCGGTACTATGGAACGCGGTGTATGATGCCGTATTAAGGCTCAAGCTTCCACCGGGTGTAAAGCCGGTCGGCTTTGCCAATGATAGTACCCTCGTGGAATACGGTGAGTCAATAGAGGAAGTGGAACTGACAGCAACGCACGCAATTGGCATAGTGGAGGGCTGGATGAGATCGAGACAGTTGGCACTCGCGCACCACAAAACGGAGGCGGTGGTGGTAAAGAACCGCAAGTCTGAATAACAGGCAGTGGTCACCACAGGCGGGTGCACGATCAACTCTAAGCGCTCACTGAAGCGAATGGGGGTGGGGTGGACGTTAATCTGAATATATATATTAGCGTGGGACACCAAAAGACATTTTACTCCTGTACACTTTTTGAGTTCCATTTTGGTCCCATATCAACTGTGCAAAATTTCAGCTCGATCGGAGAAACTATATTTTAGCGACAGCCATTTTAAGTTTTCATACGATTTACTATGGGGAAAATCACTTTTTCAAAGAAAAATCGGCACAGGTTGCCCTTTAACCCCTAAAAATAAATCGATGGATGATTTCTGTTGGAAATTTTACGACAAACCAACCCTCCGAAGACTGCAAAGCGATCTAAGGCAGGTGGAAAAAGTTATTGACTGAAAACCGATTGGCATGCCAATGCTGTTTAACATGTAAGGAATAACAATAAATAATAAAATCTTGTAATTTTATCGATCGGGTGAGGCTAAATAACTTTTTCCACGAACGTCGCATCGGTTTGCGGTCTTCGGAGGTCTGTTTTCTCGTAAAGTTTTCTACATAAATCATTTATCGACTTATTTTTAGGGATCTAGGGGTGACTCCTAGCGATTTTTCTTTGCAGAAGTAAAATGTCCCCATAGTAAATCGTATGAAAAACTAAGAATGGCGGGCGTTAAAATATAGTTTTTCCAATCGATCTGAAATTTTGCACAGTTGATACGGGACCAAAGTGGAACTCAAAAAGTATACAGGAGTTAGAGTTTTTCCATTTTTTGTATTTTCCCATATAAACCGTGTACCAGGCTAATATATATATATATATATATATATATATATATATATATATATATATATATATATATATATATATATAAAAAATCGACCGGACCTTCGGGTACGGGTTTTTAAAAAAAAGAACTTTCTTGGCTGAAGGCCTGATCGAGAATGATTTTATTAATTTCCAAAAGTGTTCTTCATGGGTTTGCTTATGGCCTACTTAGTTGCTATTGTGGTTGGCCGGATGGGTGGTGTCTGGTGGCGCGCGATGTCAGCAGAACGTGGAATGCTGATGGGTCGCGCGATTGTCGTCGTCGTCGTCGTTGATGTTGTTGTTGTTGTTGCTGTCTGTTGCTGTGCCCTGGGCGCGGGCAATGTGGGAATAATGCTTACGTTCGATATGGCTAAGTTCTGGTTTGATGATGGCGGTGTGGGCCGTTCAGTAACTGCTCCCTCCTGAAGAACGGACCGTCCCGGTTCGGTTTGACTGGTTGCTTTTGGTGTGCATGAGGAATGCTTTATGGACAGGTAGAGTATCGAAATGATGACGATGGTAAAAAGTATTAACGATATTCCAAAGGTTGATCGTTTCTGTTGCTCATGTAAAAATGTCAGCTGTTGTCGAGTTTGGAGATTGGCTTCTTGCAGTTTTTGAAGTGTGAAATTGGTGCTTATGGTTTTGCTGTTGATTTTCAATCCGTTCAATGGAATCATGATTGGTTGCTGTTTTGTGGTGTATTCAATGTCGATGAATGATGTTTGGTTGATGATAACGGTACAATTTCTGAAAAATATTAGCGTGTTTCCAGAAATGTTTCGGCTGGAGAGCCCACAATTGGATGTGATCGGAGTGCTCTCATTTCCAGTAATAATGATGTAGTTACTACTGATTCGCTTAACTCGTCTCTCCTCGGTGACTTCTATGAGGTCGCAGCTGCCTGATTTTCCTCGTAAAAGTTTCGAATAACAGGTGTCGCTGGAAACATCTTTAACGTGGTGTTCACTGCACATGATACTCTGTCCTATTCCTTTACATTCTCCAGTTATTAGAAATGTTGATAAATCGTTGTTGAGTGCCTCTGCATATTGAACATTAAGCATTTTTCCATTTTTGATGACTGGCTCTAGTAGTTGGTGGAGGAAAACGTCTTTTCTCAGCAACGGGATCAGGATGATGAACACGATTTTGTTGTCTTTGTGAATCACTGCTAAATCTAAATATTCTATCACTTGATCGAAGCTTTCGATATTAATATTTTCACTTTCCAAAATTTTTGTTGCTTCGTTAAGTTCTTCACTGGATAAGATATCTTTTGAAATGGTGTTAACTTTTGACATTTGTATTGCTTCAAATATATTGTTGACATGATTAGCAAGAAGATCGATATTAAGATTGAGGTTGAACAATTCTTTAACAACTTTGATTTCATCTGAGATATTTTTACCATTTATAAATTTTTGTCTAAAGTGTATAAAATTATTTTTGATAACATCTTGTTGATCGTTTACAATTTTAATGAGTCTGTTTAGTCTATCCTGGACTTTAAGATTAATCTTTATTTGTTCGTTGTTTTCTGTTACTAGAGCTTTATTTTGTTCAGACAATGTGTTAAGTTGTGTATTAATTTTTACAAGATCATTGTTGTCAAGATTTCCAGTAATAACTTTAATCATATTGCCAATACCGTTAAAAAGTCCTCTTTTGGTTCTAACAATGGGTACAATTTTTCTATAAGATTTTTCTATTGTATCTAGCTTTTTGTTAATCAATATTATTGAATCATTTATGTTGAAAATTTTTAAATCGTTAATTATTGTTCTAAGTCTTCTTACGATTGGTTCTACATGTGACATATCGATCATATGGTAAATTTTGTGGGAACCCATCCTGATTCTGCCTTCTCCGAGTTGTAATGATACGAGTCCTGGGTTATTTTGTAAGTCGTAGATTTGTATATGACTGTTGATTGTCGATGTCGCTACCGTCAGGCTCATCCATAATACAATTAGATTTATTGTTGCCATTCTCTGTGGAAAGAGAATGTTTACATTAGTGTTTTCGTTTTCTTTTCAGTTTGGATTTGTGGAATTTTATTCCGCTTGAGGTTATAATAGTTTTGAATCTGTTTTCTCTTACTTTGACCTTCTTAAATTTTGGTTTTGTTTTTCTTTTGATGCCTTGAATAGTGTTAAACACCTCTTCGTTTTCCTGGAAGTTCGGCTCCTTTTCTCTTGTTTTATTATGATAATCAACATTCTTTTTAGCATTTTTATCGAGTTTTAACATCACTTCATCTGTAATCTCCTGTCTATTCTCAAACAATCTGTCTAAATCAAGGGGTAAATCGTCTTCTTCGCGTTGTCCAAAAAGTATCTCGCAAGGCTTGTGTTGGTGTGCCGTATGTATGGTTTTATTATAGAGACCGAGAGCAATTTTGAATATTTGTTTCTGAGATAAATCGTCATACTTATCCTTTATGCAGCGAAAGATTTCAATCAGTGTTGAATGGAATCTTTCGACGATGCCGTTGGATTCACTATGGTTTGAGGGTGTGTATTCTACTTGAATATCTAGTCTTTGGAAAAGTGATCGAATTTCTATGGATTTAAGGGCCGGTTCATTGTCACAAACGATTTTCTTCGGAGTTGCATATCCGGTAATCAATTTAATTAAACCTGCTCTTACATCCGGAATTGATCGAGATTTAATATGAATAAGCATAGCATATCTAGAGAATCTGTCTACTGCGGTCAGGAAAAGATTGGGTTGAGCAATAAAAATATCTAAGTGAACTGTTTCGAAAGGTTTGTTAGGGATTTCTGGTCTATGTAGAGTGATATTGTACGGATGCCTTTCGTATTTGTTCTCCAAACACGTTTCGCACAAATTAACAAATCGTTGAATTTGTCGCTTCATGCCTGGAAAATAATACTGCTTGATAATCTGGGCCTGGTTTTCGGCAGCTCCTCTGTGCGCGCGGTCGTGCGTTTTCGCAATTATTTCATTTTGCTCCTCGGAAGTGCGTAAATCTGTCAACATTTTCTGACTGATTCTCACTTTCAAGATTTTGGCACGACTGAAATAATTGCGATACACAATATTGAGGGTATTAATAAGAGATTCGTCGCACATGATACCATTTACTCTTTTTGGATTCATATAATCTTTAAAAATATTGAGAACTATGGCTACGGAAAAGTCGAAGCGAACAATAGTTCTTCTATGAATATTCGGAAATATTTCCTCATATTCAGTAGATTCAATGTCACCCTTTTTCAATATTATTTGATTGCTGAAGAAGTTTATGGGTAACTCTGTCATTTGAATCAAATCACTAGCATCAGATTCTGCAGAATGACATGTTTCGGCGTCTGAGGAATCTGTTGCATTATTTTCTTCGCTACCATGTGTTGCATGATCTGACGAGTCAGATGTATCGTTAGCATTTACCTCATTCCTGATTCTGGACAGTCCATCTGCAACGATATTTTGCTTACCTGGCCGATACTTGACGTCATAATCGAACTCCTGTAAACGTAGTCTCCATCGAAGCATCTTATCGTTGGGGTCCTTCAAACTAAACATGTACGTTAATGGCCTGTGATCAGTGAATAAAGTAAACTTCTTGCCATACAGATATGGCCTAAAATATTTACAACCCCATGTGATTGCTAAAAATTCTTTTTCTATTACAGAGTATTTTTCCTCTGTTTTGGTGAGCGTTCTCGAAGCAAATGCAACTGGTCGATCTTGCCCAATTGGTCCCTGCGAAAGCACGGCACCAACAGCAAATTGACTAGCGTCCGTTGTCAGAATAAAGGGCTTCGTAAAGTCCGGGTACTGAAGTACGTGACTGCTAGTTAGCAAAATCTTACACTTATTAAAGGTTTCGATGAATTCCTTGCTATGTGTAAGTTTTTCTCCTTTTCTTAATTGGGTTGTGAGTGGCTTCACAATTTTCGCAAAGTCTTTTATAAATCGACGGTAATAACCTAGGGTTCCAAGGAAACCTCTAAGCTCTGTTTCCGTTTTTGGAATTGGCCAATTTTTGATTGCAACCACTTTGTCAGGGTTGGGTTTTACACCATCGGCCGTGACTAAGTGTCCTAAAAAGGCTACTTCCTTACATAAAAATTCAGATTTGTCTAATTGAATTTTAAGGTTATATTTTCGCAATGCATCAAATACTTTGCGCAAGTTTATCAAATGTTCCTGATATGATGTTGAGTATACAATGATGTCATCCATGTATACTAGACATACTTTTCCAATTAAATCCCGTAGTACGTTATCCATCACCCTTTGGAAGGTGGATGGCGCATTCTTTAAACCGAATGGCATTTTGAGAAATTCATATTTCCCATGTTCTACGGTAAAAGCAGTTTTTCTAATGTCTCTTGGGTTCACCTCAATTTGATGAAATCCCGAGGCGAGATCAATTGTAGAAAAATAATTACATCTTCCGAGCTTGTCTAGAACTTCAGTTATGTTCGGAATTGGATATTTGTCATCAATTGTCTTTTCGTTGAGCTTTCTGTAGTCAACGACCAGACGCCACTTTTTCTTTCCTGAAGCGTCCATCTTTTTGGGTACAACCCAAATAGGTGACGACCATGGAGAATTGGAGGGTCTTATGATGCCTTGGTTGAGCAAATCTCTAACTTGGCTTTGCACCTCTTCTTTCAAACAAAATGGGTATCTATAGCTTTTTGTATACACAGGAATGTCATCTTTAGTGTCAATCCTATGTTTCACAACATTAGTAAACGTTAATTTTTCATTTTTAAGGTGAAAAATCTCTTGATAGTCAGATATCAATTTTACTAAACCAACTCGTTCTTCCTTATTCAAATGATCCAATCGTAATTGATCCATTAAATTTACGTGTACACTGCTATCAGAAACTGGTTCTGGAGGCGGTGTAATTTCAAAATTATTTTTCTCGATGCTACCTTTTAACATCTCTACTTCCGTGGGTTTATTGGTCATGTTGGTTATAATTAATTTAGTTTTAAAATTGTCGGCTTTATATAAGCCAGAATGAACAAAGGCTTCATTGTTTAAAACGAGATCTTTTGAGAGAAGAAATTCTCCTTCTTCTTCACAAGTTGGCAGCTCAATCACACGCGTTTCATTTGCATGTAATTGGAATTTGAAAATTTCTGGAAATTTCTTTTGCATAATAATGTTTGCAAAAGGTAAATGAAGGGTGTTAGTGTGTACGGAAATACTTGCCTGCAATTGGTTCAAGGACTCATATCCGATGAGTCCATCAAAATAATCATGGAAGTCATAAATTAAAAAGACGAGATTTTCGGTCCCAGGGTTACCATAGAAAGGATTTAATTCTACAAAATGTGTTATTTGGCATCTACCTTCAACATTCTTTACTGTCATTGGTTTCAAAAGTTCTCGAATAAATCCTAAGTTTGCATGACGAGGACTAATAATGGACTTATTAGCGCCCGTATCAATTAAAAACTTTAAAGGTCCATTTTTACTATTCACAGTTATGTATGGTATGAAATTAGTGGATTTCAGCTGAGTTTCTCTATAACTGTGGCTGTTTGAAAATTTACGTCTACATCGACGTTTTCGTTATACGAAGGGTCTTGATTTTGGGTTGGATAATCTTGGAATTCTTCCGGAGGATATGGGATTTCAGGATTATCGTAATAATCATTATAATCTTCATATTGAGGGCCCACTTCCTGATTTTGTAACTCATTAGTAGGTTTTTGACTAAATCTACTTTGTTGAGTCCTATTTGAAATGTTGGGATATTGATTCTGTTGGTTATGGTTAGGTGGTCGACTCGCAAATCTGTTAGGAAAATTTCCTGGACGATTTGAAAAATTTTGTACTGCTCTATTTGGAAATGTTGCTTGTTGGTTAAAAGATGTATAGGATGTTCTATTTGGAGCGATTTGCGAAGAGTTCTGTGTTTTAACGTTTCCTGCGATATTCATAAATGTTCTCGATGGTAGAGGGTTGTTAGATGGAGGATACATGTGGGTTTGCGCTACTTTTCGATTTTGTCTATCGTCAAAATCATATTCACAATTTCTGCGTGCAAGTTTGTTGGCCTTTTCATTGGCAAACTGGTAAGCTTGGCACAAAGTAGTGGGTTGTAAAATCCCTACGTGAGACGAGTACGGCTCATCTAACCCGTCTATGAATTTTTCCAGACAAAGCTTGTCCGTAAATTTCACTAGTTCATCTGGATGTCGCCACTGACTATCCATCTGAATATGTGTAGAAATCCCTGTATAGCAATCGCTGATTGCTGTATAAAAATTCCTTACTGTGTTTCGATTTTGTTTGAGGGAGAAAAGTCTCTGTAAAAGAGTAGACAATTCTCTTTTGTCCCCATAAATAATTTTCAGTTGTGTTTTAATCTTGTCCCACTCAAGCGGAGTTCCACTAGAGGCCAAAAGATCTCCAGCTTCTCCAACAATTTTATTCCGAATTTCCATGAGCCAAAGCTCATAAACATTCGTCCCAATCAAATGATCGTATTGTCTGATGACACGATCGGCGCATGTAATCCAATGGTTTACTTGCCTTGGATTACCCGAAAAATTTGGTAGGTTCTTGATGAGGTCAGGAACCTTGCCTCTTTGACATTCTACATCGATATTTATCACAGGATTCCCTGGCACCGCTGGTGCTGGAGGAATCGCTGCTTCCCTCGAGTTAGCTGGGTCAGGATTTGCTCGCAATCTGTCCGAAACCTGATCCTGCCTTTCTTCTAATTCTGCTATGTGTGCATTACGATCACTCAGCAACATATTAAGATGTTCGATTTGCTGTTGCAAATCTTCGACCTGGTCGCTTCTTTCTGCCATATTCCCTGAACGAAGACCTGGTCTCATTAAAACTGATCAAATGCAATATTACAAGTGTTCACCAAAATTCGGGAAAAAAAAATCACAAGCTTCAAAAACGTTATTATTTAGACGTCAAAAAAACAAAATATAAAAATATTACACACAGTTCAATTCCTGCTTCACTCTCTCTCTTATCACTCTTTCCTGAATAAAAGGTTTAGCACAAAATTTGTTCTTGTCAAGAAAATCACATAAAACACCTAATCCGATCACTTATTCACTTAATCAAAATCTCTTAATCACTTAAAAAAAATCACGAAAAATAAAGATAAAATAAAGAAAACTGGGGGACTCACCACTAATCAGCGATAATCCGTCGCCAACGTTTCCACGGATGAGCTCCCGTCCGAATGCGCCGTGCTGTCGTCTCTTGTTGAAGTAAAACGCCTCCTCCCTGGCACTTTCCAATAGGCTGCTGGTCCCTGGTTGTCCAATAGGTGGAAGTTTTTCACTCGCGAAGTTTAAACGGCTAACACTTTGCGCATCCTACCGACTGCGCCAAAAATCGACCGGACCTTCGGGTACGGGTTTTTAAAAAAAAGAACTTTCTTGGCTGAAGGCCTGATCGAGAATGATTTTATTAATTTCCAAAAGTGTTCTTCATGGGTTTGCTTATGGCCTACTTAGTTGCTATTGTGGTTGGCCGGATGGGTGGTGTCTGGTGGCGCGCGATGTCATCAGAACGTGGAATGCTGATGGGTCGCGCGATTGTCGTCGTCGTCGTCGTTGATGTTGTTGTTGTTGTTGCTGTCTGTTGCTGTGCCCTGGGCGCGGGCAATGTGGGAATAATGCTTACGTTCGATATGGCTAAGTTCTGGTTTGATGATGGCGGTGTGGGCCGTTCAGTAACTTATATATATATATATATATATATATATATATATATATATATATATATATATATATATATATATATATATATATATATATATATAAGCCCAGTTCTGGAATGTTCTGGAGCATTTATTTTTTTTATTTTTCCACTTTTCGAAAGTTTCTGGACGTTCCAGAAAAAAGAGGAAGAACCTTTTGCAGTAATTTTTCATTCAATTCTTCAATTTCTATTGCGAAAAGCTCCAAGGACGACTGTAAATCTAATCAGTCACCCACAGCATGGTTTTGTCAAATACCCGCGAGTTAAGGTATCATGGTGCATTACTAAGTTTTCAAACGAATCATTGACTTTTTGCTTTTCAATGACTGTTTGCCTCGCGTTTTTGAAGTGATAAAAAACTGTCAATTCTGCAGCATCGCAGCAGAAAAAGTATCATCGTAATAACTGCGAGTGAGCATATCGGATGATACTTTTCCATATCATCTATCCATTCCATACAATCTAAAACGGTAGCTGGTGGAACGTTAACCAATAGAGACTACGCCCCCCTTCACGAAGTCATCCTTAACGGGCGTGCAGCGTAGATAAGGAATAGAGAGAATAGTGGGTCGAAACCCACATAATCCGAGGAACCACCTTTTGGGTATCGGATCAGCAGATTTTCTAATTCTATAAAAAAAAGTTGAGTATGAACCAGGGGTCCGCTATAAGGCATTGCACGTCGCTGTTGCTGAGGTAAATTCTTGGACGTTTCGTGGCCTAGATGTATACGAATTGCACTAGAACTATTTCGGTAGTTTCCCGTGGGTGGTTAGATGGAATTTCGTTTACGCTTACGATTCGCGTGCGTAGGAAAGTGTGTTGATTTATGAATCGCCGGAGGAGATTAAATTTGTGAAAAATATCGCGTTCTGGTGGTATTCGAACCCACGACTCTGTATTCGCTAGACCGGCGCTTTAACCGGCCGCGCCGAGCTCTCGACGTTTACTAATTAGACACCAGCAAAACAAATTGCTTGATGACTAGGTATGCGGAGTTCGAGAGTAAGTCTCGGCTTCATAAAAAACAATATGCTCTCATTTGTAGTAAGGGAGCACAAACGCGAGTGTGTTGTGGATTGACATCAAAGCCACTCACTTATTTTCATAAACCCATCTCTCCCCAAGTAGCACACATGTCACGAAGAAGTATCGACAGCGCAGGGTTTAGGTTGTACAGGAGCTACATTCATGTAATTCCAACCCAAAGGCAGAATAACTTCAAAATGTCTTTTGTCCAACCAAAAATCTGCACTGTCGACACTCTTTTGTGACATGTGTGCTACTTGGGAAGATATGGGATCGTGAAAATGGAGTATTCTCGATGTGGTTTCGAAGTTTGGTTAAATTGGTGACTTAATTGGTTAAAGCGATGGTCTAGCGAATACGGAGTCGTGGGTTCGAATCCCACCAGAAAGCGATTTTTTTCACAAATTTCATCTCTAAATTTGGCAATTACCAACATTTCGTGCCATACAATTACAAGTTTTTCCAGTATGTTTCAGACATATCAGCAAATCTGGTAAAATACCAGTAAAGGGCAATATGTATTACTGTTTTCTTGGAGATTCCTCTAGGAACTCCTCCCATTTGAGGGATTACTTCCAGGATTTCTCCAAAAGTTCCGGGAATTGGAATCCTCCAGGTATTCTTTTCGAGATAACCTGATAGTTTTATTCGAAATGTTTACAGAAGCTGTTTGGACAAATGGAATCCTGAAAGGAACTTGAGGAAGAAAACCGGAAAGAATTCCCGGGGAAAGCCCTGCAAAACTGCTGGACGACGAATGAGTGTAATCAGTTTCGTACCTTTTAATTTCGTCCTAATTGCTTATCCTTTGACAGATACGCGTATTTTGACTACCACTTGTAATCTTCCTCCTTCCTGGAGTGGATCATTGACACTGAGGAAGATTACAAGTGGTAGTCGAAATACGCGTATCTGTCCATGGATAAGCAATAAGGGCGAAATTAAAAGGTACGAAACTGATTACACTCATTCGAAGAGGGTATTCTACTTAGAAGGTTCGAAAAGTCGGTACAAGATCTGCTGGACGAGTTTCTTAAGAAATTGGTGGAAGAATACCGCAAAGAACTTCATAAGGATCTGCTAGAATAATTCCATAGGGGATTCAATATAAAAACTCTAGGAGGAATTCTCTAAATTACTTCTGGAAGAATTCCTTAATAACCTCCTGAAGAGTTTCCATTAGGAACGTCTGGGAGAATTCCAGAATGAACCTTCGGAGGAATACCAGAAGGGTATGCAGTATGGTGGCGCTTATGATTACTTGATGATCTTGACGAAATAATTAAACTGTCTAGTTAAAGTAAATGCTACATGGTACAAAATATGCACCGAATTCCGCAAATACTACATTACGATACGGACAAATGAAGTAAGTATATCGTATTTTGTTTTGCACATTCCTTTCATTTAGTCACTAACAATCGTTCAAATATAAACCCAAAGCTTCGCACCAGTTATGTAGCACAGTGTTTGTTTGCTGCTGTGTTTTTGAGTTGTACTAATTGTGTAGCAACAGCTAACGAAAAAAATCGACGCGTCTGCCTTCTGTAGAGATGTAAGATTTTCGATTTTCGCGCTTGTAGGTAATTTATATCCAACATGTAGGGCTACATAACAATACACGCTCTCGCACCATTGCTGTTGATTTGTTGGTTTATGCCGACAAGCTTTCAATTTTAACACTTGTGTAAAATTGAAACGTCATTTAGACGTGGTTCACTGGTGTTGTAAATTTGAAGAAATGCGTGTTGCTAAAATGGAAATATTCGGGACGGCTTAATTGAGCTTTTCCAAGAAATGGTGTACATAATGTCACTTTTAGATCAACAATCTACTATGTACCGTCAAAAAACATTATTTTGCAAAAAGTACCATGCATCCAACACACAAATGATGCTTCTACACAAATTGTTGCTCGTTGCGAGCATTCCAAACAACCAACACGAACTGTCAACAAAACACCTCCGCCCTATATTTGTACAGAAGTAGGTATATTTATAATACAGAAATAGCGGTAGCACATAAACGCTGCTGCCTGGTGGATTCTGTTTGCCAACTATCCGCGCACAATCGTCTGCTTGGCTGTGGGCAACGGTGCATGTGTCAACGCTCACAATGTAGGTCAAACACGATTAAAACCTTTCCCGAAGTTGAGTACACTAGTTCAGAAACTGGGCCCGATCGGGCCCATTCATTCAATAATGGTCGGTGTGTACAAGCGCACGATATGCAGGACGGAAATTGAAACTCACATGCAATAAATCATCGCGCTGGGATTGCCCGTCCCGTCCAGTGCAGAACTC
This sequence comes from Aedes albopictus, assembly GCF_035046485.1. Taxonomy (NCBI): domain Eukaryota; kingdom Metazoa; phylum Arthropoda; class Insecta; order Diptera; family Culicidae; genus Aedes; species Aedes albopictus. Next base: position 196,621,226 of record NC_085136.1, read on the forward strand.
GACCGGGATGCCTAATAATAATGTCACACATAGCGATGCAGATGTACAACGAACCGCTGCGCTGTTGAACGCACACCCGGAAACCAATGCGATGTGACCGCTGCCGATCAGGTAAACGAACGAAATAAAAAAAAATGCAATAACAACGTATCAATCGGTTATACTAAATGGCGACTTGAACTTGCAGGTCTTCGACTTGTACATTGAGCAAATCGTGTTAGTTGCATTTTTTTTCTTGTTGTCTCAATGACTATGAACCCGGTGGGATTTATAATGGTCAAAACGCAACATCAGCCCTGAAATCATGGAACTAGCACTCTATATTGAGGACCACCGATCTTATAATCATTTTGTACATGGTGAATTTGGTGTCAGATTGCATCTTTTTGGCCGCATTTTTTTTTTGAGCTTGTAGTAAGCACAACTTCTACTGGTGACGAGCCTTCGTATTTCATGACAGCCGTCAGTAAGGATACAAGGTAGGGTAAATCGGGGTAATTTGGCCACCCTAAGGAAAAGTCAACACAAAAGATGCAGAAAGTAAGGTTTAAACTACCGCACATTGTATGAACATAATGATTTTGATAATACTAAACTATATTGATGTGAAATTTTTAGTTAAATTGTGTTTACATGTGAAAAAAGGATTTTTGGAAAAAGCTGTGTTTCTGGGTCGATTTTGAACCGACGGGGTAATATGAGCACCCGATTTTTGATAAATAATTTATCCCACATAATGAAATACAAATTTGATATGCGTCATTGTGCATCAAATGCTATAGTATCAACTTGAAGTATATAGAAAATAAATAAGTTTGAAAGCGATCCATGATATTTAAACAAGATGAGTCTTTTGTGGTGTTTTTGGTCTGCGTTCGTCGGGGTAATTTGGCCAATGTTTTTGAAAATTATTTTTCTAATTTAATGTGATCTTCCAGTACATCGTTTTAACGTCTCAACCGTTTCAATATCAAGCCGGTGTTAGATCTGTAAGGTGAATTTGCAGAAATTACTAGATTTTATGTGTTTTTCATGAGGTGCTCATATTCCCCATTGGCCAAATTACCCCGACTACCCCTGAACGAATTTCTCGAAGGCTGATGTATTTGATTCCGACTAACAACATGTACTCTGGCTCTGACACATTCACCCATGCATTCACCACGCGATTTTCATCAAGACTAAACAGTGCAAGTACTAGGAAGTCTTGAAAGCGATGAGGAGCGACGCCAAGTTCGTGGATCTAGGAGCCGACACAATAGTAGACGTACTCGTACAGGTGAAATGATCCTCAAGCGCAATAAAGACGCAAGCGCGCTGTCTACAAATGTCTGGCGGAAGAGGTCCTTGGCGAGGTCGTTAAGGTGATGGCTCATACAGTAGAGGCGAAGGTTAAAAACCTAGAAAAAATCACTAACATGGAGGAACTCGTCACGGGACTGCGGCAACAGAGCGAGGAACAGGTGGTCACCGCAGCCGAAGGACCCGAAAGAAACACGGGTGGCCTTGGTATAGCTACCAGTGGCGGACGCTAATAAGCCCGTTAGAGTTGGAAAGCTCAAGGTGGGCTGGCCAGTGTGCCAACTGACCTTGCACGAGCCACCGAAGGTTTACTTCAGATATCTGGAACCAGGACACAGGTCATGGGACTGTAAAGGCCCTGTCAGGAACAAACTGTGTAGCCGATGCGGCGGCGAAGGCCATAAGGCACAAGGTTGCACGAGTCCACACACATGTTTGATTTGTTCCGGGCAATCTGCGAACAACAAGCACCCAACGCAACGGATGGTCCAAAGTGCCCTGCTTTCAAAAAAAAAGCCTTTACAAATCACAGTGCAGGTAACGCAGCTGAATCTGATTCACAGTGACGCAGCTCAGTAACTGCTTTATCAGGCGGTTTCTGAGTGGAGAAAGGATATCTCCATCATAGCGGACCCATACCGACCAACTGGGTCGCGGATTAGTCCGGAAAAATGATGGCGATAAGGACGACTGCTAAATACCCCGTCCAGGAGTTAGTGTGTGTCTTACCTATGAGGGCTTCGTGGATGCCAAAGTAAACTGGGTCTTTTTCTGTAGCTGCTATGCGCCTTCGCGGTGGTCGATCGAGCAAGTCACGCAGATGCTAGACCGTAAACCGATAGGGCGTGCTGATAGGGCGAAGGCCGGTGGTAATAGCAGGTGACTTCAATGCCTGGGTCGTGGAATAGGGAAGCCATTTTAGGAACCAGCGGGGTCAGATCCTGCTAGATACACTGGCCATGCTAGATGTCGATCTGGCTAATGTTGGTACCAAGAGTACCTTCCCATGAACCCATTAGTTCTAGTTGACATACGATGGAAGATGATCTGGGATAGTACTTTGTAGGCGGCATTCAAAATGATTGCGATTTTTCCTTAAAGGTTGATCGTAGCCCGGTCGGTTGAACGAGAAGATAGGAATGGGAGCTGTTGGGAAGAGTCTAACGACCTCAATGGGTTCTGTAGTACTACCTGTTACCCAGCCTTTACCAAGTAAAAATACAATCTAAGAGGCCTAACAGAATTGTTAGTAAAGATCTCTGATAACCTTTCATCATATATCGAATATAGCAGATGATATCAAAGGATATTATCAAGTTAAACTAAACGATAAATCTCTCAAAAAATGCCACAAGTACCAGTTAAAATGTATTACAAGTCCTTCGACGTTAAAGCTGGCATACGACATACATACCAATGACACACCCATCATAACCAACTGTTTCTTATTTGGCAAACTTTTTCAGTCTTGAATATGGTCTGTATATCGGTTGGTATATGATTAAAAAACTGCAGGGGGATTTGATATTTGCGACACTTCTGCAGAATCTCTCACAATGCAAAAATGATTTGCTATCTATCAAACGTGCACAGAGAACATCAAAATATGTTCGCTATAACAGTGCTCATACTTACGACTTATCAGTCGTGCCTCGTGACTAGGTAGCTCACAATAGTTGAAGGGCATAGATTACAATCACAAAATGATAACACCCGAAAAAACTTTATCAACCGAGAACTGCAGCTCAGCTCACTGTGCACCGTCATTGTCGACCGGACACACCGCGCCGTCTACGTGATGGTCCATGAACCAGGTCATTCCTGGCCTGGCTCGACTTGGTGAGGTTATGGACTACTTGTCATGACAATAGAGCAACACACGTCCGTGCACACTGTGCTATGTAAAAGAGACGTCGTCGTTGCCAGCCAATCTCTGTACCAAGAGGCAAGCGAACAAGAAAAGTGAAAGCAATTAATTACATTATTTTCGAGTTTCTTTACTTCGGTCGGTTCTTCGTGTGTGCGTTGCTGTGTGTAGCATAATAAGTGCTATAAAGAACGGGCCAAGTTACGGAACGTTGTTGGAAGAAATGATGGATGAATCCTCTACGAGCATGTCTAGTAGCATTGACAAATTTCTGGAGGAAGCTTTTATCCCTGTCACGTACTGTCTTCTTTAGTTCTCAAACGGAGGTAAGTTTACCGTCGTCGTATCGTTTCGTTAGCCTTGGTTCAGTCACGCGAATTTATTGCCACAAGAAGTGGGTGATAAGAACACCAGTTCATGTGACTTTTGTGATTGCTGTCATACAAATGCCGTCAATGATACCGCGTATACGTCTGGGACACGTGATGTGGCGTGGGATGTTGTTATTGTGGAAGCATTGCTTTTCGAATGGTAAATTTGATTGTAATCAACCAAACACATCAAGTGCAGACACGGCACAACTACTAGCTTAAGCCCACTTCAATCCGGACTCGGTAACAAAACTTTTGAAAAAGTTCCACTTTCTTCAAACCATCCAACTCTGCGGTTTATCAACTGCATCACCGCTTGGGTTCATGCCAGGTAATTTTTCGTGCTATTAGGTTGGAAAATTAATTATGGTATACGATAATTGTGTGAGCACAGTTTCGCCGGCAGAAGGATTCCGCACATCGCATCGCAGTTATCGAACATAGGGTCTGCCGCACGTATCAAGCACGTATGTAACGTACGTCGTCGTCAGCAGCAAGCAAGCAGACAACCAACAGATGGGTGATTGTTTATCACATGCAATTATCGCAGAATCTCTGACGAGAGAGCTGCGTTGATCAATTTGCACGAAATTGGCACCAAATGGTAGCGCCAAGTGAATAGGCCCGCAACGTTGGGGAATTTATTATTGTGCGGATTAAAATCTTTTGAACGTGGTTTAATTTCTCAATATTAATTGAGCTATGAATCTCTGATAACTGCTATGATCACTGATCGGATCCAGTCAGGCCCTAAAAACACTAACTTTTTTAATCAATTACCCAAACTAAAACTTCAAATACACAGAAAAAAATATTCATGTAAAATTCAGCGAGAAATCATGCACATAAAGGGAATGCTAGAGTTAGTGCACATTTACATGAGATATCATGTAAAATTACGTTACAATCGTGTAAATTTCCGCTAATAGTCACGTAACCGATTGGAGTCCATGATGGTTTACGCGATGGTTGGTGGACATTTACACGATGGTAATGTAATTTTACATTATATCTCATGTAAATGCGCATCAACTCTGGCATTCCCTTTATGTGCATGATTTCTCGATGAATTTTAATTACATATTTTTTTCTGTGTATGGTGTGGCAGGAAGTCACCCTTAATCGATCATAAACTGGTGCAAGTTTATTATACTCAAGTGGCCATGCAATATCCGGAACCATTCCGGGGATATTTCGGATTGTGCTGGGGTCAGGGGGTTGCCAAAATGATTAAAAGTGATTATTTTGTATGTTACTAGCTGTACCCGGCAAACTTTGTCTTGCCTACTGCGTTTTTTGACGATATGGAAGGTTGATTTTCAAAAACTATTTTTTTCATGTTTTAGACTTCATAAACCTTCCTTGAGTGAAAACTAACAGAACAAAACTAAGACGACCAAAATCGGACGTTCCGTTCGCAAGTTATGCGCGGTCCCACGTATGCCACTGCATTTTTATATATATAGATTGTGTTTGAACCATCGATTTTCAGCGACATTTTTGTTGCAGCAGTGAAACACAACTGCGCAAACAAGATTTGAATGAGTTAACCCTCTCGGATCACCGTGACAGGTTCCGCGGGGCCTCATTGGGGACACTTATGGTTTTCAACCTAAACATGCCGTGCGACGTATCAATCCTCATAATTTCGAGAGAATATAGACAAAAGTATGTATCAACTGATATAGGATTTCCTTTGAAAGCAAGTTTAAAAATTTGCCGGGGTTTATCGCGCGAGACATCAATAAGAACTTTTTGGAACGTCGGGAGAAGAATGCGTCACGCGTTGTCGGGAAACGAGGATCGAGAAAGCTTCCCTCGGTGGATTCTCAAGTTCACAAAAAAAAAAGTTTGTCCAGATTCCGTACCCGTGGAGCGAATGATTCGTGATGTTCGCGAGGATAGGGACGGCATGGATAGACCGTTTTCGATGGTTGAATTCTCACTTGCTCTACTTTCATGTAAACAATTCCGCTCCAGGAATGGATCGAATTAAGTTCAACTTGCTTAAAACCCTCCCCGACGTCGCTAAGAGGCGCTTGTTGAACTTGTTCAATCAGTTCCTGGATAACAACATCGTTCCGGATGATTGGAGACAAATGAGAGTGATAGCTGTTCAAAAACCCGGGAACCCGCGTCGGATATTAAGTCGCGATGTTGTCTTGCCTACGGAAGTTGTTGGAGAAGATGGTTCTCTTTTGACTGAACGAATGGGTTGAATCGAATGATATGTTGTCAGATACACAAGTACCGTTGCCTTCGGATTGCGTTAGGTTACATGAACTCGACTCACACAATGAGTTTAGAGGAACTTGCTGATGTACAGCCTCTGACAGAACACTTTGCGGAGTTGTCGTCCTGGTTCATCGCGCCACCTTCATGCTTCAAAAGCCGTGTTCGGTATACATTACTGAGCTAGCGGCTATATATTACACCTTAGAGTACATTCGTACTCTTCCACCAGAGCACTATTTCATTTTTACCGATATTCAAAGCTCTCTGGAGGCTGTTCGGTCAATGAAACCGATGAAGCACTCAGCGTACTTCCGGAAAGGAATACGTCAAGTCTTGAGTGCTTTTTCCAAACGCTCATGCATCATCACCATAGCTTGAGTCCCTTCACATTGCTCAATTCCGGGCAATGAGAAAGCGGATTCCATGGCTAATCTGGGCGCAAGCGAAAACGAAGAAGCCATGGTTCAAAGGTTTGGATTTAGGCCGCGATTTTATTCGTGTAATGTGTCGGCTGATGTCCAACCACTATTTGTTAAACGCACATACCTTCCGTATTGGGCCCTCGGAAAGCAATTTCTGTGCCTGGCGCGTGTCTTACCAGCAGTGGCGTAGCCAGAAATTCTCTCTGGGAGGGGTTTTGAACAATCAATGGTACCTTTTTTATTTGACACTTACTTTTTGAAAACAGTAATGAGCAATTGATGATAATTAACCTGGGCTTGTTAGGGGAATATCGAGTCAAGTACAAGACACTGAAGACGACCTTACAGTTGAGGTCGAAATACGTATCTGTCAAAAGATGCAAATTCTTAGTGGAATTCAAAGGAACAGTACTTAACGCGATTTTCTTTTTATTTCTTTTTATTTAGTAATGAGCAATTGTATTTGTCGTTACAAAATAGCGGCGCAGCCGAATAATTTTTTCGTCGCAAAGTGCTTTATACTAAAAATTTGTTCCACATATTTTGGCTCTGGGGGGGTGGTTAACCCTAAAGCCACCGCCCCCCCCCCGTGGCTACGTCAGTGCTTACCAGGATAGCCAACATGTTGTATGGGAATGCGATGAGCATCGTGAGGTCAGATCTGAGCTGCATGAAATTTTTCGGATCAGAGGAAAACAACTGAAACCCGTTAGAGAAGTGTTGGCAGGCCTTGATTTGGAATACATGTATCTAATTTATCAGTTTTTGAAACGTGTTGATCTCAGAGTTTGATGTACTTACTACGTTGCTTGTTTTCGTTGTCCGCCATTTGATTTCTTTGTTCGCCCTTGTCTGTCGCCATCCCTTCCGTTTGTCCTCTTCTTATCGTTCGATTAATTGCCTTTCGTTTTTGTTCCATTACAGATCAGGGCATTTTGTCCCAACATAAAAACATTGTATAAGTTAGCTAATAATTTAGCAGTACCCTAACTCCCTCCTTCCCAATTTTATTTTTTATAATCCCTAACCTCGAAACAGCTGCGAGAAGTTCGGCTTCCCAAACTAACATAGTATTTAAGGCAGTTAAAAAAATGTTAAATTTAAAATCAATGCAAAAAAAAACAAATGATTTCGGTTCAATTATGCCCTTGTGGGGCCCGAGCTTTTCAAATAAACGAATAAAGTAAAAAAAAACTGATATGAGCGCTCCGCAACGCCTGAAACAGTTTCCGCGGGGACCTCTCAAACACAATAACACACGAAATAATCACATTTAGCCATTTGGCATCCCCTTCTTCTTCTTCTTCTTGGCGTGACGTCCTCACTGGGACAAAGCCTGCTTCTCAGCTTAGTGTTCTATGAGCACTTCCACAGTTATTAACTGAGAGCTTCCTCTGCCAATGACCATTTTGCATGTGTATATCGTGTGGCAGGCACGAAGATACTCTATGCCCAAGGAAGTCAAGGATATTTCCTTTACGAAAAGATCCTAGACCGACCGGGAATCGAACCCGTCACCCTCAGCATGGTCATGCTGAATACCCGTGCGTTTACCGCCTCGGCTATATGGGCCCTGTGGCATCCCCGTTTACCCTGAATTCAGTACAATCCGGAATATCTCCGGAATGGTTCTGGATATGGTCATGGTCACTTGAGCGTAATAAACTTGCACCAAGTTATAATCGATTGAGGGCAACTTCAAAAAAAAAAAAACCGAATGAAAATTGACGAAGTGCCAGCATTTTGAAAATGAGTTGTCGGTGGTCGGGTACGTGAAGGTTAATAAAATATACAGTTGTTATTGTAGTTTTTTTAATAAATGCTAAAAAATTTCATAAAATTCGATTCATTGATTTCGGTAATACGACAGTTCAAAATTAGTCCTAAAATTGGGTTTTACGAGATCGATTCTAGTCTCGCGAAAGATTAGCCAATTGAGCTCAAATCCCAAGCAACATTTTTTAGTCGAATAGTCAAGAAGAGGTTCTTGGAATTTTTATATGAACTACCCAACTAACATTTATTGTGAATGTAAACGTCAACAAAGCGTCCTCAATACGGCTTGATGCTGAGTTACTGTGTTGTACATATGGGCGGAAGCTTCTATGCAAGCCCTATACCAATGAATCTGGCGAACTTAATCCACATGTTTATGCTGTGCGAGCAGCTTCTATGCCATGAAGTCATAGCTCTTTTCTCGGCTCCTATGTAACCACTAACTGAATAACATCTTGTGAAGGCGCTTTTTCAGCCTTCGCGCAATTGTTAAATAATAGTTATACAGCATCCCCAAATTAATCGATTAAATATAATTAGGTTATGGATACCGTGACGCAATACATGTAGAACTGGAATTATTTTTTTTTAAATTGAATACTTAAAGTACAGGGGATAGACAAAATGATCGAGACAGGCAAAATTTTCACCTCCCAAAAAATTTTCAAGTTGCTGTTTCTTTTTCCAAAAGTGCATCAAATATTCTAAAATTTTTACTGTAAGTTGATCATTTAGTTGTGTATTAGTGGAATTTTCAAGTTGCTGTAACTTTTCCAAAAGTGCATCAAATATTCTAAAATTTTTACTGTAAGTTGATCATTTAGTTGTGTATTAGTGGTCCAATTTCGGAAAAGATCGGGCTATTCTGCACGAAGTTATAAAGATTCCAAGAAAAAGGTATATTTATCTGATAGCCAACTTTGAGCTGTTCTTCTTCTTCTTCTTGGCGTAACGTCCTCACTGGGACAAACCCTGCTTCTCAACTTAGTGTTCTATGAGCACTTCCACAGTTATTAACTAAGAGCTTCCTCTGCCAATGACCATTTTGCATGCGTATATCGTGTGGCAGGCACGAAGATACTCTGTGCCCAAGGAAGTCAAGGAAATTTCCTTTACGAAAAGATCCTGGACCGACCGGGAATCGAACCCGTCACCCTCAGCATGGTCATGCTGAATACCCGTGCGTTTACCGCCTCGGCTATATGGGCCCTAACTTTGAGCTGTTATATCTCCGGATTTAATGAACTGAATGAAATGAAATTTTTACCAATTATGACTTACATAATGAGGTATAAAAAACTTTTGGCATAACTTAAAATTCTTAACACGAAAGAAAATTATAACGGATAGATTATTTTTCCAATAAAACACCAAATTATCAAAAACTTCAACATCGTTTCAAAATTCAAGATGCAAATTATAGTTCATTTAAATTCCCTCTACATGACTTATATATAAATGTGTTTTGAAGGAAAGTAACAACATAGCCAACAATAATTTGAGAAAGTAATGGGATGCATATTAAAAATAGATAATTTACTAAAAAATCGTGAAATAATTGAAATCGCTAGAACTTTTCCTCTTGTTGAAAATTTCAAGTTAAGTCAAACGTGTTTTAGAGATCAATATAAAAGTCATGATTGGTCAGAAATTCATTGAAATCAGTTCATTGAATTCGGAGATATAACAGCTCAAAGTAGGCTATCGGATAATTTTACCTTTTTCAAGAATCTTTATAACTTCGTGGAGAATAGCCCGAATTTTTACCACTGATACACAACTAGTTGATGAACTCACAGTAAAAATTTGAGAATATTCGATGCACTTTTCAAAAAGTTACAGCTAGTTGAACATTTTTTGAAAAGTAAAAATTTTGCCTGTCCCGATCATTTTGTCTATACCCGCTACTTGGAATCGAACTCCCGATCTCCGTATCCACTGGTCCCGATGATGTCCTCGCTGCCACACTACTATATATAAATAGCATAGAAAATAGCCCGTTTTGTTTTACTCCAGACCGAGCTGCAGACAAGGCTTCATAATTGTGCCACATGAAACCTTACCCAACTTCATCTTGTTGCAAAAGCTTGTGAAACGTCAAACGCAATAATGTTTACAGCAGGTTCTTCGTCACAGCTTCTAGCTGAAAGAGTGTTCTTTAAACAGCTACGAAGCGCTGCTGTTATGTGTATTTGGCAACATTTCGAAACGTACTGTATAAAACAGCTCTTATTGTATTGGCTGGGACTCTTACTCGGTTTGCACATCTTCCGGCATTGAATTGAAGTACAATAAAAGCAACCCAAATAATTTCACAGCACAGAGATGGATAGCTGTAAAGAATTTGTGTAGTAGCTATATATTCCGCTTAAAATTTGTTTTGACAATAATGTTTACATCCGACAAGCCGTGTTGGTATACCAACAGTTTCTTTATTACAGCTTCTAGCTGTAATGAAATCGCATAACGGCCTTCAAAACGCTGCTGGTTTGGGGATTTGTCAGTATAACAAACTGTACTGTATAGTAGCAGCTGTTTTGTTAGTGGGGACCTTTATTCGATTTGTTCAAGTTTTCACATCTTCCGGGAAATCTCCCGGAGTTGGAATAGAATGAAGTAAAGGCAACCAAAGTGACAAGTGATGGATTTCTGAAAACCGAGTTTGGTAGCTGTATGGTGCTTGTTTTGCAGTCGTGTATTAGCTTATGATTTATATTTGACTAGCTTCCTTTTTATTCAGCGTTGACTGCTTTTATTCGATGGTTACACAACAGAAAGTAAATGACTGAAGCTTATAGCGCTGAAAATGTTAGTTGGGTAAGCTTGTTCTAAGCATAGGAGCGAGTATTATATATTTCAGTGGATAATTTTAATCATTGAGTTTGCCCTGAACAGTTCCCATGTTGCCCTGCAGCACAGTGAGGGAAATGTTTTTTTTAAGAACGTGATTGCAGGTACACCCATGTAAAAACTTGGTAAAATTAAAGTTTTTTTTAATGTGGCAGCATTTTCCATTTACTTTTGTTACGATACTTTACTAACATTTGATATTTTTTGTATAGCTGACCCAAAATGAGCGGTGAATGGCGACCTCACTGTACACTAAATTCAATGTGATGCGCAATTAATGTAAATTAAATTCATTCTCGGATGATTTTTTTGCATATTCCAGGCATGTACGCTCGATTTTTTTATGCACAATTGGTATCAACTGGATTTAACCCCGTAACGTGGGTAGATCACCTTAGAATGGTGCGTTGCGGTGTAAGATCTACCAAATCAAATTTTGATCTTGATATTTATCGTATTTTTAAATATTCCAAGATCAAAGTTTGATGCTCTTTCCCTTGTGTTTTTTAGTATTTGTGTTTAAATGGACTGCTAATTAACCTCTTATTTCAGCAGGATTCAGGTAAGGGGCTGTCCATTAATTACGTAAGGGTTTTTGGGGGGAGGGGGGGTTTGAAAAATCTTACGCGCCATACAAATTTTTTTTGGGTTCTCATACAAAAAGTCTTACAAGGGGGGGTGTCGAAAAATCGATAAAATTCCCTTACGTAATTAATGGACACCCCCTAAATGTATCGTTCGATATAAATAATATTTTAAAAATATGTAACTGTGGCGAGCGTATCACTAATATGTAGCTTATTTGACGTATGATGTTAATATTATTTTATATTTCAGATTATCAACCGAAGAATCTAGTAATTCAAACAAATGCCAACAAGATGACGAGGAAACCAGGATGAATTGGGCAGACAACTGATACGAAGCAATCTAACAATGGTGTGCCTGAACGTTAACCAAGCGTATCCTTTGGAGTTTACCCTTCCACTAACAACACCCAAATTCCCGTGACACCTAGGCCTGAGAGATCGTAGAGTTGTCTCCTTTTTTCATAGGTTTTCAAAACTAACCATCCTTTCCCATTCCTCAGCAGTCGCAAGGACGTGGCCAAGACAGTGCTCGACCATTGAAGGATTGCGTCTGTCTTGTATAAGAGTCAGAGATTAGTCCCAAATCTTTGTGCTTTGGTTCGGACGGGAAGGAGGCAACCCTCATAACAGCGGTCTAGGACTGTACCACCTACGAATTTGTGCGACTCGCTTAATGCTAACGATAATGCTAATGCTAGTTAAGAAGAGGTTCTTGGAATCATGATAAAACAAAAATAAAAGGTACTAGGTTTTATGGCGGTTCTCAAGACTAGTTGGTCATCAAAATGTTACTTGGGAATGTGTAACAATGATGCGCATAGGTTGACAAACAGTAAAAATTTGAGAATTTTTATGCACTCTATGAAAAGTTATAGCTTGTTGAACTTTTTTGTGAGAGAAAAAAAGCTACCTATCCCAAACATTCTGGCCACCCCTTGTAGATAAATAGATATTCAAAAACTTCATAGCTGCTATTTTACTTGAAATTAAGCATTTATGTACTACTAGCTGTACCCGGCAAACTTTGTCTTGCCTACTGCGTTTTTTTGAAGTTTCAAGTTCCTAGCCAAGCGCCCAAGTCCCCGTTTAAAATGTATGAAAACCCGATTTTCAAAAATTCTCAATTTTCCCATGTTTTAGGCCTCATAAACCTTCCTTGGGTGAAAACTAACAGAACAAAACCTAGACGACCCAAATCGGACCACCCGTTCGCAAGTTATGCGCGGTCCCACGTATGCCACTGCATTTTTATATACAGGGTGTTTGGTTCCGGGTTTTGGGTATTTTCAGAGCTGATAGGTCTTGATGAGAGATGAAAAAGTTCCCATGGAACATAGGGTCGGAAATCACTGCTAAGGGAAATAATCACATTTTAAGTTTTTAATTTTTGGTTATCTTTGAAGTCCTATATCTACTAAACTATCAATCGTACAAACTTTTTCAGCGCACGAATTGAAAGCTAATTACTTCTACTTTCTTAGTCTCTTGGACGTAAACTTTGTAAAAATAGTTTAAAAGGCCTTAAATTGAAAAATAATGCAAAATTGGTCGAAAAAATCGACTCTTTTTTGGACATTTTTGATGATTTAAATATGAAAATAAAGCTTTTGTTAAAAAAGTTCTTCTACAAAACATGCACGAACTTGTTCCGTAAAAATGTTTCTTTGACACCAAAACTCTATCTTTTGTAGTTAAGCCAAAAAATGTTTTTGAAAATAACGTTCCAAATTGTATTAACTTCATGCCAAAACAATGGTCATCACCCTATCCGTCGTGCGTTCGTGTGCTGTTGCTCCACGGCATGAGGACGACTACTGCTGCTGGCTTGGCTGCTGGTGATGTCATCGCATACAGAAAACGAGCTCGCTCTTTGTCGCGTCACATCTCCGCCTGTGGAATCATTCGAGGCGGAGTTTGGATTTGCGCATACTAAGTGCGACGTGCAGTTAACTTGTTTTTCGACGGAGCGAAAGGAAAGCGCCGACGAAAGTGTATTTACAAGAGCAACCATTTAAATCCTTCGCACTCGTAGCTCTGCTGCGGTGCTGTTCAGATGGGGGGGCTGTGTGTGCGGCATTTAGAGCATGCACTTATTTGATGCATTTAATTTTTTTTTGTATGATGTGCAAGGATAATGATTCTTCTTATTTCTTGCATAACATTCCCACTGGGACAGAGCCTGTTTCTCAGCTCAGTTATAAAACATACAGCAATAAATTCCTTTGGAACCAATCATGGGGGATCCTTGGGAAATGATACCTTTGGGGAATCTAATCAACAAGTTGGACATTTTAGAAGATATTGGGGATTTTTAAGGAACATTGGGGATTTTTACGAGATATTGGGTAGGGTAAAGGGAACTTAGGAATCATGGGGGTCCTTGGGAAATGATACCTTTGGGGAATCTAATCGACAAGTCGGACATTTTAGGAGAAGTTGGGGATTCTTAAGGAACATTGGGGATTTTTAGGCGATATTGGGCATTTTTAAGGAACATTGGGGATTTTTCCGAGATATTGGGTAGAGTAAAGGGAACTTACCTTTGGGGAATCAAATCAACAAGGTGGATATTTTAGGAGAAGTTGGGGATTCTTAAGGGACAATGGAGATTTTTAGGCGATATTGAGCATATTTAAGGAACATTGGGGATTTTTAAGGAACATTCGGGATTTTTAGGAGATATTGGGGAGGGTCAAGGGAACTAAGGAATCATGGGGGTCCTTGAGAAATGATACCTTTGGGGAATCTAATCGACAAGTCGGACATTTTAGGAGAAGTTGGGGATTCTTAAGGAACATTGGGGATTTTTAGGAGATATTGGGGAGGGTAAAGGGAACTTAGGAATCATGGGGGTCCTTGGGAAATGATACCTTTGGGGAATCTAATCGACAAGTTGGACATTCTAGGAGAAGTTGGGGATTCTTAAGGGACAATGGAGATTTTTAGGCGATATTGAGCATATTTAAGGAACATTGGGGATTTTTAAGGAACATTCGGGATTTTTAGGAGATATTGGGGAGGGTCAAGGGAACTTAGGAATCATGGGGGTCCTTGGGAAATGATACTTTTGGGGAATCTAATCGACAAGTCGGACATTTTAGGAGAAGTTGGGGATTCTTAAGGGACAATGGTGATTTTTAGGCGATATTGAGCATATTTAAGGAACATTGGGGATTTTTGAGGAACATTGGGGATTTTTAGGAGATATTGGGGAGGGTCAAGGGAACTAAGGAATCATGGGGGTCCTTGAGAAATGATACCTTTGGGGAATCTAATCAACAAGTCGGACATTTTAGGAGAAGTTGGAGATTCTTAAGGAACATTGGGGATTTTTAGTCGATGTTGGGCATTTTAAGGAACATTGGGGATTTTTCCGAGATATTGGGTAGAGTAAAGGGAACTTACCTTTGGGGAATCAATTCAACAAGGTGGATATTTTAGGAGAAGTTGGGTATTCATAAGGAACATTGGGGATTTTTAGGAGATATTGGGGAGAGTAAAGGGAACTTAGGAATCATGCGGATCCTTGGGAAATGATACCTTTGGGGAATCTAATCAACAAGTTGGACATTTTAGGAGAAGTTGGGGATTCTTAAGGGACAATGGAGATTTTTAGGCGATATTGAGCATATTTAAGGAACATTGGGGATTTTTAAGGAACATTGGGGATTTTTAGGAGATATTGGGAAGGGGAAAAGGGAACTTAGGAATCATGGCGGTCCTTGAGAAATGATACCTTTGGGGAATCTAATCAACAAGTTGGCCATTTTAGAAGATATTGGGGATTTTTAAGGAACATTGGGGATTTTTACGAGATATTGGGTAGGGTAAAGAGAACTAAGGAATCATGGCGGTCCTTGGGAAATGTTCCCTTTGGGGATTCTAATCAACAAGTTGGACATTTTAGGAGAAGTTGGGGATTCTTAGTGGGCATTGGGGATTTTTAGGAGATATTGGGGATATTTAAGGAACATTGGGGATTTTTAGGAGATATTGGGGCGGGTAAAGGGAACTAAGGAATCATGGGGTCCTTGAGAAATGATACCTTTGGGGAATCTAATCAACAAGTTGGCCATTTTAGGAGATATTGGGGAATTTTAAGGAACATTGGGGATTTTTAGGAGATATTGGGGATTTTTTAGGAACATAGGGGATTTTTAAGGAACATTGGGGAATTTTAGGAGATATTGGGAAGGGGAAAAGGGAACTTAGGAATCATGGGGGTCCTCTTAGGAGAAGTTGGGTATTCATAAGGAACATTGGGGATTTTTAGGAGATATTGGAGAGGGTAAAGGGAACTTAGGAATCATGGGGGTCCTTGGGAAATGTTATCTTTGGGGAATCTTATCAACAAGTTGCATATTTTAGGAGAAGTTGGGTATTCATAAGGAACATTGGGGATTTTTAGGAGATATTGGAGAGGGTAAAGGGAACTAAAAAATCATGAGGGTCCTTGAGAAATGTTACCTTTGGGGAATCTAATCAACAAGTTGGACATTTTAGTAGAAGTTGGGGATTCTTAAGCAACATTGGGGATTTTTAGGAGATATTGGGGATTTTTAAGGAACATTGGGGATTTTTAAGGAACATTGGGGAATTTTAGGAGATATTTAGAAGGGGAAAAGGGAACTTAGGAATCATGGGGGTCTTCTTAGGAGAAGTTTGGGATTCATAAGGAACATTGGGGATTTTTAGGAGATATTGAAGAGGGTAAAGGGAACTTAGGAATCATGGCGGTCCTTGGGAAATGATACCTTTGGGGAATCTAATCGACAAGTCGGACATTTTAGGAGAAGTTGGGGATTCTTAAGGAACATTGGGGATTTTTACGAGATATTGGGTAGGGTAAAGGGAACTTAGGAATCATGGCGGTCCTCGGGAAATGATACCTTTGGGGAATCAAATCAACAAGTTGGACATTTTAGGGGAAGTTGGGGATTCTTAATGGACATTGGAGATTTTTAGGAGATATTGGGGATTTTTAAGGAACATTGGGGATTTTTCGGAAATATTGGGGCGGGTAAAGGGAACTTAGTAACCGTGGGGGTCCTTGAGAAATAATACCTTTGGGGAATCTAATCAAAGTTGGCCATTTTAGGAGATATTCGGGATTTTTAAGGAACATTGGGGATTTTTAGGAGATATTCAAGGGGCTAGTCGCTTGGAACATTGTGCCAAGAGGTGCCAAGCACACCGTCTTATATGTGTGGCACACCGAGGCACTCTGAGGCACAATTTTGACACTTGAGTTTGGGTGAAAAAACTAGGCAACCATGTGCATTTGACCTGCAAAATGAAAACAAACAGTTGGTTGTCTTGGTAGTTGCCTAGCAAAATCTGAATCATCAAGCAGTGGCACTTCGGGGCACACTGAGGCACAATTCAGTACTCGGTGGCACACTGAAAATAATTGGCGCAAGTAAAGATGTGCTCAGCGACTCCCCCTTGGAGATATTGGGGAGGGTAAAGGGAACTTAGAAATCATGGAGGTCCTTGGGAAATGATACCTTTGGGGAATCTAATCGACAAGTTGGCCATTTTAGAAGATATTGGGGATTTTTAAGGAACATTGGGGATTTTTAGGAGATATTGGGAAGGGGAAAAGGGAACTTAGGAATCATGGCGGTCCTTGAGAAATGATACCTTTGGGGAATCTAATCGACAAGTCGGACATTTTAGGAGAAGTTGGGGATTCTTAAGGAACATTGGGGATTTTTAGGCGATATTGGGCATTTTAAGGAACATTGGGGATTTTTAGGAGATATTGGGGCGGGTAAAGGGAACTTAGGAACCATGGGGGTCCTTGGGAAATGATACCTTTGGGGATTCTAACCAAAGTTGGCCATTTTAGGAGATATTGGGGATTTTTAAGGAACATTGGGGATTTTTACGAGATATTGGGGCGGGTAAAGGGAACTTAGGAACCATGAGGGTCCTCGGGAAATGATACCTTTGGGGAATCTAATCAACAAGTTGGACATTTTAGGAGAAGTTGGGGATTCTTAAGGGACATTGGAGATTTTTAGGAGATATTGGGGATTTTTAAGGAGCATTGGGAATGTTTAGAAGATATTGGGGCTGGTAAAGGGAACTTAGGAATCATGGGGACCTTGGGAAGTGATACATTTGAGGGATCTTATCGACAAGTCGGACATTTTAGGAGAAGTTGGGGATTCTTAAGGATCATACCTTAAGGATGATACCTTTGGGGAACCTAAGCAACAACTTGATCATTTTAGCAGAAGTAGGTGATTTTTTAAGAAACATTGGTAATTTTTAGGAGATATTGGAGAGGGTAAAGAAAACATAGGAATCATCATCCCCAATGTCCCTTAAGAATCCCCAACTTCTCCTAAAATGGCCTACTTTTTGATTAGATTCCCCATAAGGTATCATTTCCCAAGGACCCCCATGATTCCTAAGTTCCCTTTGCCCTCCCCAATATCTCCTAAAAATCTCAAATGTTCCTTATGAATCCCCAACTTCTCCTAAAATGTCCAACTTGATGATTAGATTCCCCAAAGGTATCATTCCCCGAGGACCGCCATGATTCTTTAGTCCCCTTTACCCTACCCAATATCTCATAAATATCCCCAATGTTCCTTAAAAATCCCCAATATCTTCTAAAATGGCCAACTTGTTGATTAGATTCCCCAAACGCATCATTTCCCAGGGATCCCCATGATTCCTAGGTTCCCTTTACTCTCTCCAATATCTCCTAAAAATCCCCAACGTTCCTTTAAAATCCCCAATGTCTTCTAAAAATCCCCAATGTTCCTTTAAAATCCCCAATATCTCCTAAAAATCCCCAATATTCCTTAAGAATCCCCAAATTCTTTTAAAATGTCCAACTTGTCGATTAGTTTCTCCAAAGGTATCATTTCCCAAGGACCCCTATGATTCCTAAATTCCCTTTACCCTCCCCAATATCGCCTAAAAATCCCCAATGTTTCTTAAGAATCCCCAACTTCTCCTAAGAGGACCCCCATGATTCCTAAGTTCCCTTTTCCCCTTCCCAATATCTCCTAAAAATCCCCAATGTTCCTTAAAAATCCCCAATGTTCTTTAAAAATGCCCAATATCGCCTGAAAATCCCCAATGTTCCTTAAGAATCCCCAACTTCTCCTAAAATGTCCAACTTGTTGATTAGATTCCCCAAAGGTATCATTTCTCAAGGACCCCCATAATTCCTTAGTTCCCTTGACCCTCCCCAATATCTCCTAAAAATCCCCAATTTTCCTTATGAATACCCAACTTCTCCTAAAATATCCAACTTGTTGATTAGATTCCCCAAAGGGAACATTTCCCAAGGACCCCCATGATTCCTTAGTTCCCTTTACCCTCTCCAATATCTCCTAAAAATTCCCAATGTTCCTTAAAAATCCCCAATGTTCCTTAAAAATCCCAAATGTTCCTTAAAAATGCCCAATATCGCCTAAAAATCCCCAATGTTCCTTAAAAATCCCCAATGTTCCTTAAATATGCTCAATATCGCCTAAAAATCTCCATTGTCCCTTAAGAATCCCACACATCTCCTAAAATGTCCAACTTGTTGATTAGATTCCCCAAAGGTATCATTTCCCAAGGATCCCCATGATTCCTAAGTTCCCTTTACCCTCCCCAATATCTCCTAAAAATCCCCAATGTTCCTTATGAAAACCCAACTTCTCCTAAAATATCCACCTTGTTGATTTGATTCCCCAAAGGTAAGTTCCCTTTACTCTACCCAATATCTCGAAAAAATCCCCAATGTTCCTTAAAAATGCCCAATATCGCCTAAAAATCCCCAATGTTTCTTAAGAATCTCCAACTTCTCCTAAAATGTCCGACTTGTTGATTAGATTCCCCAAAGGTATCATTTCCCAAGGACCCCCATGATTCCTAAGTTCCCTTTACCCTACCCAATATCTCGTAAAAATCCCCAATGTTCCTTAAAAATCCCCAATGTTCCTTAAAAATCCCAAATGTTCCTTAAAAATGCCCAATATCGCCTAAAAATTCCCAATGTTCCTTAAGAATCCCCAACTTCTCCTAAAATGTCCGACTTGTCGATTAGATTCCCCAAAGGTATCATTTCTCAAGGACCCCCATGATTCCTTAGTTCCCTTGACCCTCCCCAATATCTCCTAAAAATCCCGAATGTTCCTTAAAAATCCCCAATGTTCCTTAAATATGCTCAATATCGCCTAAAAATCTCCATTGTCCCTTAAGAATCCCCAACTTCTCCTAAAATATCCACCTTGTTGATTTGATTCCCCAAAGGTAAGTTCCCTTTACTCTACCCAATATCTCGGAAAAATCCCCAATGTTCCTTAAAAATGCCCAATATCGCCTAAAAATCCCCAATGTTCCTTAAGAATCCCCAACTTCTCCTAAAATGTCCGACTTGTCGATTAGATTCCCCAAAGGTATCATTTCCCAAGGACCCCCATGATTCCTAAGTTCCCTTTACCCTACCCAATATCTCGTAAAAATCCCCAATGTTCCTTAAAAATCCCCAATATCTTCTAAAATGTCCAACTTGTTGATTAGATTCCCCAAAGGTATCATTTCCCAAGGATCCCCCATGATTGGTTCCAAAGGAATTTATTGCTGTATGTTTTACAACTGAGCTGAGAAACAGGCTCTGTCCCAGTGGGAATGTTATGCAAGAAATAAGAAGAATCATTATCCTTGCACATCATACAAAAAAAAAATTAAATGCATCAAATAAGTGCATGCTCTAAATGCCGCACACACAGCCCCCCCATCTGAACAGCACCGCAGCAGAGCTACGAGTGCGAAGGATTTAAATGGTTGCTCTTGGAAATACACTTTCGTCGGCGCTTTCCTTTCGCTCCGTCGAAAAACAAGTTAACTGCACGTCGCACTTAGTATGCGCAAATCCAAACTCCGCCTCGAATGATTCCACAGGCGGAGATGTGACGCGACAAAGAGCGAGCTCGTTTTCTGTATGCGATGACATCACCAGCAGCCAAGCCAGCAGCAGTAGTCGTCCTCATGCCGTGGAGCAACAGCACACGAACGCACGACGGATAGGGTGATGACCATTGTTTTGGCATGAAGTTAATACAATTTGGAACGTTATTTTCAAAAACATTTTTTGGCTTAACTACAAAAGATAGAGTTTTGGTGTCAAAGAAACATTTTTACGGAACAAGTTCGTGCATGTTTTGTAGAAGAACTTTTTTAACAAAAGCTTTATTTTCATATTTAAATCATCAAAAATGTCCAAAAAAGAGTCGATTTTTTCGACCAATTTTGCATTATTTTTCAATTTAAGGCCTTTTAAACTATTTTTACAAAGTTTACGTCCAAGAGACTAAGAAAGTAGAAGTAATTAGCTTTCAATTCGTGCGCTGAGAAAGTTTGTACGATTGATAGTTTAGTAGATATAGGACTTCAAAGATAACCAAAAATTAAAAACTTAAAATGTGATTAACTCACTTAGCAGTGATTTCCGACCCTATGTTCCATGGGAACTTTTTCATCTCTCATCAAGACCTATCAGCCCTGAAAATATCCAAAACCCGGAACCAAACACCCTGTATATAGATGTACTCTATGCACAGACAATGTATTAAACTATGAGAAGAAATAATGAAAATACTTGCTTTCAATCTGCGAACGACAATCGTCTAAGTGCATGTTCGTCTATAATATTGCTCACCTGAAAAAGAAGGAAAAATAGTTTCGATTATTATGTGTTGAATGTCCCATTGAAAATAACATTGGTAGTATGCTTCAAAAATAGTGTGTATTAAGCAACTATAAATTGCAGTTGTTCTTCCCTTCTCGCTTCTGGTTGAATTAACAAATGCGTCTTTTGATTTCTCGTTGAGTCACATGGTTCACGAAGAAATACAGAAAAGATACTCCGATATACACTGGCAGCGAGAAGCGCGCATCAGTTCCACACTTTCACAAGTTTCAAATAAATGCTAGTAACAAAAATCAATCAAACTTTGAAAAAAGAACACTAGAGTGCAAGAGGAGCATGCGAGATGAAAACACGAAAAAATCCAATAAGTAACGTTCGCTCGAAATGAATCTCTGAACAAGTGCCACCGATCGATGGATCCGAAATTATATGGGCGTGGCGAAAATAGTCAAAGACGCGACCGCTCGAGGGTTATTTTCAATTCCTGTTCGATTTCTCATATCGCTCGCTTGCGTATCTATCCACCGTATTCTTGATGACTTTCCTTATTCCATCTTACTTCGAATAGTATTCATATCACCGAAAAAAGCCAATTAAAATTTACCGGGGCAAGTTGGGATACAACGAAACAATGGGTTAGCGTGATGCAATCTAAACGATTAGAAGGTAATACACACAGTTTTAAACCTAACAATCTGTTAGTGACGGATAATTTTCCAAATTGTATTGATTTTTTTATCTTTCCAGATGTGGTCCATTTTGCAACACTGATGTATCTCACGCTCAAGCCAAACATTAAGCCAGTTTTCAAACCCAAATGCCCAGTTCCTTACCACATGAAGGCCGTGATTGAGAACGAGCTGAAGGAGCCGGAAGATTCAGGTATAATCAGGCATAATTCATATTATTACCCAAATATTCACTTCCACTTCCAGAGGACATTTTCAACCGGATTGTCCATTACACGATATGCAGCCTAGCCTTAGACCAAGCCCACTCATGGGCTCAATCAAGCGTTTTAACGGTAAGTAGAGCCCCGAACAAAGAAACGAACCGCACCGGTCGCTGCTAAGTAGAGCTCGAAAGCGAAAAGTTTACGTACGGTTCGTAGCAGGGCTTAGACCAAGCCCACTCATGGGCTCAATCAAGCGTTTTAACGTTAAGTAGAGCCCCGAACAAAGAAGCGAACCGCACCGGTCGCTGCTAAGTAGGGCTCGAAAGCGAAAAGTTTACGTACGGTTCGTAGCAGGGCTTAGAATATAGAGACACGCAAAGTACGGTCTCTATCCGTAGGCTCGTGCGCTCTCTCGCGTTTAGCTCTCTGGGTAGCGTAAAGAGGAAACGAAAGAACATGAGTATGGATTTGTTGCCAGGTATACCTATAGTTGCTAGAGAATGATTTTCTTGTTTTGTATAGGTAGGAATTTATTTTAGTTTGCATCAAATATTTGAAATTTTCAACCAATCAATATCATACATCGTTACACGAATAACACAACAAATTGTCTGACATAGAATTGTGATAGAGTGACTATACAAACGCAGAAAAATAATAGGTTTAAATTGACAAGCTTTGCTTAAGTATGTCATGAATAAAGTTTTCGCTTCTTCGCCAATTTTTGGATCATGCATATCGGAAATGTATTGATTTTCTCTTAAAAATAGTTAGATTGCTCATAATCGCACCTTTATTTTTGATTCGGCCGATCGTTTCGAAACTAATATTTGAAGAAATGTATAGTGATTCAGTGAGTTTTGCTGTTTTAACACGTACATGTTTGAGCCGGGTTTTCTACGCAGCAAGTAAAGCTTAGAAAAATGTCCAAATAAATAACTCGCGAAGTTCGTTCCGACAAGTTTCAAAATTATCGTCATCCGACGCAGATTCCGGTGAGAAGATGTGCGTATTTTCTAACCCGAAAAGAAACTATTTGACGGTAATAACCCAAGTAACAATCAGCATGCCTTGAAGGTTTAATCATGTTTTATCCTGGTTTTATACGAGCATATCAAAAAGCTAGTTGTTCTAAATTAGTTTTATGTGGTAGTTTTTTTCTTTGAACCTTTGGCGTTCCATAAAACTATCATATAACTTCTGCTATAAACATCTTCAGTTAAAGACTTGCAAGTAGGCATGAATTGGTTTTATCACTTATTATATACCATTTCAATAAAACTTGCATTTGCGGTTGTTGTCGGAGAGATTTTTTTTGTAAACAAATACACAAAACTGTGAGGCAATGCATAAAACCAACAAAAGATTTCGTGGCCGTGACATAAACCAAAAAAATGCTGTGATAAAACCGCTAGTTCTATCATTAGCTCAGTTATGACTACCTCAGGAGGGTTAGCCCTATTGGAGGAATCATCAGGAACATAGAGTTTTATCAGAAAAATATGTCGCCTAGCCGAGATAATTCATGTAAATACAGAAAAATTATTACTCAATTTTATGATTTCACGTACAGCTTAAGATCAAATTAAACCATACAACACGTTTCCGTCATTTTATTTAGTCAGAAAAATTACATAATGTCTTTTAAACTCCGCTGTGCTGAAAAAAACCTTTTTTGCACCCAATTCCGAGTAAATTAAATTGCAATTAACTTCCTAATTATGCATAGTTTGTGTGGCGCACTTAGTTTTTGTCATTATCACAGTCACATACACCACAAATTTTCCGTGGCATGTCTCCTGACACGTATTAAATAGGAAAACAAATCTGAATCCCATATCTGCATCTTTCCAATTGATGCCTGGATAAACAGTGCACGTGTTGTCCCGAGTGGTCAAGGCGAATTTGTCATCCGACTAAGAAGACGACTAAAACCTTCCCTGTTAAAACTACAACTCATCATTTTATTCAAATTTTAAACCTTATATATAATTACAATTTTTTGGTAATTTTTTCTCCCCCCACTTAACTTAACTTAAGCGCCTAGCGTCACATTCTCCGCTCTCGCTCTCTTTACTAAAGTACCAACATTCTAGTACTTCGAAAAGCGCGAGAGAGAAAGCTCGCGTCTCTTACTTAGTATCTAATTGGAAGCGGCTAGAATGCTTCCTTATATGAGTCACATGTTTTATTATGTTATACTCCGGTAGTTATGCATTCTTTTTGGCTTACCGTATGCCAACTTCAACAGGTAGAGACCTGCTGAAGCAAACTAGGTCACCCGCTGACCAACTACCGCGTATGATTTGTTTATTTCGCTTTCGCGCATGTCACATATGATGATGCAATAATTTAAATGTACCGTATGTAGGTAGCTACCATCCTAGCTTGAGTCTTGCTCATGATGATGCAAATGATCAGTTAATGAAAGCAAATAACTAATGAATAATGAATGATTAATTAATCAATTAGGCTATGGTTGGTTCAATATCCCCTTGGTTAATTAGCTGTTTGATATCTTTAATTGAAGATACAAACGGTTAGCGTTGGTTATTATTATTCATGAATTTATAAAATGATATTGGTTATAAAATGAAATGAAATATGTATATCTTTGGAGACAATTCTTCTTAACAAAATTGGTAGTATTTTATCCTCGACGCAATTTTCCTGATTAATTTATCGTAACCAATGTACTCCTGAAATAATAATTCTGCAAATTTACTAGGAATTTACTTTGAAACAATTTCCTTTCTACCATTCATGTTGTATGATACGCTTGAGAGCATGTTGTCCTTCGCCTTCGCCTCATTGGTCATCCTCTCGTTCCTCAAGTTTCCATCACAGTTCTGCTTATCACGTTCACATACTTAAACTTGTCCAGTCAGATAGAATATCTTACGTTGGGTGTTAGGTATGGACTTCCTTCGTCGCGATATCAATGCTGCAATCGTTCCTCAGTTGGGTAAGATGTACTTCCGCTCTACTCGAAAAATGAGTTTTACTGTTACTCCATTCCTGCTGATCCATCGCGACTTTCCAGGTGTTGCCTTCTTCTGAGTATTTCCCGCTCATCTCTCGTTCACTTCTCCCAGTTGGTCATGAAAATTGAATTTTCTGATGCAAATATTGTTTTCTTGTTAAAAAAAACTTTTTGTTTCAAAATCGTTCGTGAAACAGGTTCGTGGTTTTTAATCGTAGAATGCTTTCCAAAAAAAATGATAGATCGAATGACCTACAGTGCAGAAAATTTCCGCTATGGTTTGAGAACTTCCTTAATTCTCTTTAAGCACATAATTTGGCTTCAATAAACGTCTTTTGACGATATGATTTTTTGAATAATGAATATTGTTTTGACTCGCTTTCCATATGTGCACCTTCTCGTGTGTGATGGTCTCGTTCTACCAAAGAATATCCAATACCCTCTACCATACCCTCTACCTTCCGTTGACTGCTATTTTATATGTTTGACTGATATGTTGCTTGCCTTTGATTCCGCGGTATGCCGGCTACGAATGATGATGTCTTCTCGGGTCACTAGCTCTCAAGGTGTATGTAATGTCACTTTTGCGCGGTAATACCTATTTCTTATTTTCCCTAATTAGTGATCGCTTTTGTATTGTATAAATATTTTCCCCTGATTATTCATCCCCATAGTAGTTATTGTCATTCTTTATGACTCTCGCAAAAAGAAAGTGAAAATGAATTTTATGTGTCTACTTATCTCTTAAAGATTCAATCATCTAGTTGGGATATTGACCCTTATCGATTATTGTTTCACTATTTTGAAATGCGTTTAAATTATGTTTGAGTTTCAAATATGTACAAAATGTACATTTGTAAAGAAATTTTGATTCAATTTTGAGTGGTATTTCCGATTTCCAAAAATGAAATTCCAATGGAATGTAACATTTCTCGTCCAAAATAGAAATGCATTTTTTCCGTTAGAATTATACTTACACTTTTCGGTTTTATCGGGCTTATCTGGATGGATACTCCCCCTTTTCCACAGCTTTTTCATGGGTGGTGTAGGATATCCATTGTCTAAGCCTGTAAGACAATTTCTTGCTTTCATCATTTTCTGTCTTCCAATCGTCTTTCCATGCTGTAGCTTCTCATTTCTCCGACTATGATTTAATCCTGTAATGAGACTTAGATCTTGTATTTAATACATTATTTATGTTTCAAAATTTTCCATTAAGGAATACAGTACAAATTTTCACTCGTTTTTCAAAACGTTTAATTATTATTATAATTATTATTATTATTTTGACAGTATTAAAATAATCTGCGTATTTTTTTTATTGACATAGTGTATTATGCCTGAATTACCCCATTTATTTTCTTTTTATGGTTATTGCCAGTATCCCCTTTTCGCACTGGGCTTACATGCCATTTTGTATTTGTTTTTGAATTTTGCTGCCGATTTCCCCCAACTTTCCTTATCGGTCTTACAAGTTTGAATTTCATTGGTGAACTGCATAGATAAATATCGTTCTTGAAAATTATTATTGTTTATCTTTTTTCCTTTATATTTAAAAGCTAATTCATTTGTTGAGTTTGTCGTGTGTGTATTGTCAGTGAGTTATACATTCTTTCGCATACATACAAATACATTCCGGGGTCGCGATCCCCTTGTCCAATCATACTCTCTTCAGCACTAGTGTTGGCAAGACTCAAAAGATTGTTATAAAAATAATATAATAATTTGTATTTACTTTTATTTATTCATTCATTTTTTTTTTAATATTTTGCGTGGTTCTACATGAAATTTCTATGTATACATTGAGTGTGAGTGATATTTCTTCATAAGTTAGTTTTTCATTAGTTTACCAACACTAATCCGCACTCAAACATTTTATTGTCATTGTTTTGTAGTGTGTTGTGTCTGTTGTTTTGAATATGCATATGAATTTGTATATGGGCCCATGTTTCATTGTTTTCTCAGATATTCCATAATTTGTTTTAAAAATTATTCATCACATAATCTTTTAAGTCATATCGTTAACTTTCAATGTATAATGTATTTGTTTATAACAAAAATATGAAGGATCATTATGTCCTAGATAATGAACTTCCGTAGTTCACATTTTTCCACGTATGTCCAGCATTTAAGTATTAGAATTTCATTGATTGTATAGATTTTATTTTCAATTTATCTTTTGCGTTGGCTTTATCCCCTCAAGTCTGTTTATCCCACATTTTGTAATTGGATCTTCCCAAAGAAATTATAGTTCCCAAAAAATATAGTATGCTTCCCATTTGTATATTACTATTCCCATTACCGTTGCTCGGTCTTATTTTGAAAGTCTCTGCTTGATTATAATTGAGATTTGTGAAAAAAAAAATATAAGTTTTATATTTCATTGCTTTTGCGCAATCTTTTTAATGTTTTTATTAATTTAAAACATACATTTAAATTCTTTAAATTACTTATTAATCAAAAATTATATGTACACCAGTATATGCACATTTACTGCAATATAATTAAACTAGTATATAAAAACCGTTGAATATTCTCAAATTCTTTGTTATTATGGAAACTCTCATTTTATTATCTAGATATTTAGCTTAAATATTTGGGTAGGTCACTTAAACACTACTATAGTATCATATTGTAGTATATTTAATTGTTAATTGAATAATAGCTTATCGAAGTATTGATTTAAATATTTAAAATATTATATTTTTTTGTCTTATTCTAGCATAGATTATTTTTTTCTTGAAAGTAATCTGTTACTTACAGTGTTAATTCTTAATATACACTATTATTATTTTACCACGCTAAATTAAATTAATTGCAATTGTTGTATATTAACTTAAAAATAGCATCAATCATAATCTAAAGAATATATAATGTACATAGGATTAAAAATAATGGTTAATGGTCTTCATGGAAAATATATTGAATTGATTGAAAAAAAAAATATGTGAAACCGTATAGCTTGACCAACTTCTGTCAAAATAAAAGATATTTATGTATATATATGTTCACGTTTATATTTCTTTAATCAGTTAGATATATTTTAAAACTTACATATTTACATGCAGTTGTATTTGTTCATTAATCATTATACTTTCGAAGTCTGTTATTATGAACTTTTTCTAGTCTTTTTCCGTTTTTAACGATAGTTGTTTGTTCGCTAGGAAAGCTGACCACTTCATAAGGTCCTCTCCATAATGATTGCAATTTTTGGCCGGTACCTGTAGGGTTGGCTTTCACAAGAACCATGTCACCCCACATTGGTTGCCATTCCTTTGATTGTTTGTCATAAATCTCCTTGCGTTTTTGTTTCGATACGAGCAAATTATCACGTGCTTTATCGTGAAAGTACTTTAGGGTAGATTTAAGTTCGCCGGCATAATCGGAGTAGGTCAATTCCATATCTCTCATTCTGTAGATTGAGTTTGGAATTCTTGCGGCTCTGCCATACAATAATTCGAATGGAGTAAAGCCGGTAGAAGAATTGAGTGTAGTATTATATTGGAATGTAAAATGCGGAAGAAGTTGATCCCATGTTTGAGGATCTCCACCAATGAATTGCCGTAAATATATTTTCAACTCTCTGTTAGATCTTTCTACAAGGTTTGCTTGTGGATGATAGGCAGTAGTTGTAATCTTTTTAATTTTCAAAATTTTACAAACATTTTTCATCAATTGGCTAACAAAGTTTGTACCATTATCAGTTACAAGTTCTTTTGGTGCGCCAAACTTGCAAATGAAACTATTCACAAATGTTTTGGCAACTGTTTGACTTTCCTGGTTTTCCATTGCAGCTACTGTTAGATATCTAGTCAAATCATCTTGTATGACCAATCCATATTTATTGCCGCTATTAGATTCGGGTAATACAACGATATCCATAAAAATCTTTTCAAAAGGTTCTGTGGACGTGGTCGTGATCTTCATTGGAATTTTATTTGCAGCACTAATTTTGTTCTTTTGGCACGAGTCACACTGTTTGACATAGTTTTCTATATCTCTGCGCATATTCTCCCATTTGAAAAGTGGATTTATGCGCTTTAGCATGCGTTTGCTTCCGACATGTCCACCTAGTGGGCTGTCATGAAATTCTTGTAGGACAGTTTCCCTTTCCTCTGGTGTTACCCACATTCGATCCTTCTCGGGAGTATACAATGTGAAAAGTTTGTTGAACTTTTCTGCGATAAATCTCAAAACATCCATATATGGGGGTGTTTGAAGATTTCTAAATGATATAATTTGTACATTTTCCGCATCTTTCGCGTATTGAGGAGAATTGGTAAATGCATCTACGAGCCCTTCGTATAAAACTTTAGTATCACTTTTAGATCTTTTGTTTCCATTTAAAATTATTCCCCAAAACTTTTTATTTGGGATTGAAAATACATTCCCTTTCAAGTAATCTTTAAAACCATGTGGTAGGTCAACGAATTCACTTAATTCTTTATGTGCTGACCTGCTATTCAAAATCAAAAATGTTGCATCTATACTTTCCTCTGATATTATATTCCTTGAAAATGTAAGTCTTTTAATATCCAATTGATCGCTTAAAGCGTTCTTGAATTCATCGCTTGAAACAGTTTTGCATGGCCCCTTGTGTGCATCCATAGCAAAATCAATATTATCTAGCCCATCCATATGTGGGTTCCAGTTGGAGTTTTGCCTGGGGTTTGAATGTTTATTCACTACGTCTTTGGAAGAGTTAAATCGTTCAACATTTGTTCTCTTAGCATTTACTCTCTCCCTTTGCTTTTCATCATGCTGTTGTCGTTTTTGTTGTCTGGTTACGACAGCAACAACCTTAGAATCTTCGGGATCGTTTTCTGTATGAAGCCTGGATAAGAAATCAGCTACTACATTATCTTTCCCTTGTTTGTATCGAATATCGCATTCTAAACCTTGCAATTTTAACCTTAATCTTGTCAAGGTTGGCGAAGTCTCCTT
This sequence comes from Aedes albopictus, assembly GCF_035046485.1. Classification (NCBI taxonomy): domain Eukaryota; kingdom Metazoa; phylum Arthropoda; class Insecta; order Diptera; family Culicidae; genus Aedes; species Aedes albopictus. The sequence continues at coordinate 196,651,122 of NC_085136.1, forward strand.
GAGATGCCATAAAGAGATTAATGGCCTATGATCGGTATATACAATGAACTTTTGATTGTAAATGTAATGCCTAAAATAATTTACTGCCCATACGATTGCTAGTAATTCCTTTTCAATCGTATGATATTTTCTTTCAGCTCCAATTAGTCCCCTGCTAGCATACGCAATGGGTCTATCCGTGGATTTCTCATTTGAAAGTACTGCTCCGATTGCATATTCGCTCGCATCTGTCGTAAGGACAAATGTGTCTTTGTAATTCGGTCTTACTAATAAGGAATCAGATGTTAAAAAATATTTTAATTTTTCAAATGCATGTTGACATTCTTCCGTCCAATTAAACTTAACGTTTTTTCTCAACAAATCGTTAAGGGGTTTGCGTATCTCTGCAATCTTTGGAATAAATTTACCGTAAAAATTAACGGTTCCTAAAAATAATCGAACTTGTTTCATTGTTTTCGGTACAGGCATTTCTTTAATAGCTTTAATATTGTCCATTAATGGACGAATTCCGTGTTTATCTACAGCATGTCCCAAAAATTTTAAATCGGTTTTCAAAATTTGACATTTTGTAGGTTCAACTTTCAAGTTATGTCTACGAAGAGCCTCCAATACTTTTTTGAGATTTTCGTTGTGTTCCTCAATTGTACGGCCAAAGACAATAATATCGTCCAAATATACGATAGCTTTTACATCTTTAATTTCGTACAATACTGTATTCATCAACTTCTGAAATGTTGATGGACTATTTCTGAGCCCCATAGGCATTCTTGTGAATTCAAAATGTCCTTTTGGGGTTGAAAATGCTGTTTTAGCAGCATCTTTCGGGTTAATGGGTACTTGATAAAAACCTGATTTCAAATCAATTGTCGAGAAATATTGACTGTCCCCTAAACTGTCCAGAATGTCATTGATAAGGGGTATCGGATATACGAAGGGTTTGGTGACTAGATTCAAAGCTCTAAAGTCTACTACGATTCTATACTTTTTATTTCCTTCTGAATCTAAATCTTTCTTTGGTATACACAGAACTGGTGCGTTCCAAGGACTTTTGCTGGGCTTTATAATCCCTTGCCTGTGCATTTCCTCAATTTCCGCATTAATTTGTTTCTTTGTGGACTCCGGAAATCTGTACTGTCGTTTGTTAATTGGTACATTAGTTGTAGTTTCAATTTCATGTACTGCGGCATTTGTACTCGTTAGTTGATCTCCTTTCAGATAAAAGACATCGCTGTAATGTGTCATAATTTCTTCCATTGCGTTAAAATTAGCTTTGTTTAAATGAGTTAAATTAATCGTTTCCACTAATTTTGTGAGACGGTTTTTACCTTCCATTTGTGGTTGACTTCTGTTATCTAATAAGCTGAGGTCTTGGTCTGAATCCAAATCTTCGAGGAAAACTTTATCAATATCCGTCGTTGTTTCTACGAGATATTTGTTAACATTATTATCTGAAGATTGTCCTTCTGCTTTCGCTCCCCGATTTGCGGAGTCGTCATTGAAATTTTTATCAGTAAAATTTGTTCTCTGATCATGTATTATATTAATGTTGTTTGCATTATCTCTTTTGTCTTCGACGTTGCACTTGTTATGTGGAAAATGTTTCGTATTTCCCATTGTGGTATCTTTAAAAATATTTGTTGCATTTCTTATGCATTGTTGAGATTTATTCTGGAATGAAACACTATTTTCTGTAACCATCCTTGAGCGGTTATTATAATTGTTTTCATGCACCCTGTGTGCTAAATCTAATTTCCCATGTTGTTGGCTTACAGCATTGCTGTAGTTAACTGATTCGGTTTGACATTCTTTTTCTGACTTAATTAAACGTTTATTGATATTATATGTATTCATAGTATGAGGGGAGTTTTCATTCATATTTAATAATTTTGTACATTCATCAGTTTTTCTTAAAGCAATATATTTGAACCGTGGTCCAACATACAATGTGTTTTGCTTCAGAAAATCAGCTCCAATAATGCCTGGAACACATAAGTTCTTAATAATATAAAACTTAATATTATAATGAGAGTTTCCTATTTTAAGTTTAACTAACGTTGATCCAATCGATCGTGTTTGGGAATTAGCAAATCCCCGAAGTATCTCCTTATCATTATAGTTGATGTTTTCTACTCCAATCCTAAAAGCAGTATCCCATCTTAATAAGTTGAAGCATGACCCAGAATCAAGTAAATATTTTATCACTGTTTTCGGCTTTGCAACAGATGCAATATTTAGTAAAAATAAATTGTTGCCTGAATGTTCGATGTACAATCTTTCATGGGCCGGCATACAATTTTTAATTCCATTTACAATTCTTACTGGTAGTTCTTGAAAACTATTCTTCTCAAAATTTGCATTCCGAAATAAATTCTGTTTTCCATTGATGTTATTAGTTTGGTTGCGCTCTCTGTAATAATTTGTGCGGGGTGTTCGCACAACATGTACGAACCCCCTGGAATCACGTTTTTTGAGTATGTTATCTTATTATGCGGACTTTGAACATTGCCATTAGAATACCTGTTATTTCGCAAACGGAGGTTTTGTACTGGTAGAAATTTATTTTGGTTGTCATTGATTTTGTTATTTTTCTTCGTTTCTAACAACTCCAAAGTTGTTACTCTTGCAAAGATTTCATCGATTTCATTTCCCTCATCGATCTCTTTTTTAAGCCAAGTTAGTAATTCTGGAAGTGTTTTTCCTCTTTGCGATTTACCAGCATGAGCTAAACCTCGATCGCGTAATCCGCCTAAGAAATGTTTGCGTAACGAATTCGTCGCATATCTTCCCTGGTTAGCTACCCACTTGTGTAAATCTTCTACTCTGATGCTGTAATCATCGAACGATTCATTTTCCTTTTGTAGTAAGGTTTCAATTTCCTTCATAAGAGTGGCGGCACTCTTTTCGAATTTAAACTCATCCTCTAGATTGCGTTTTACTTCGGGCCAAGTATTTGCGTCAATTTTTGAAAGCAACTTTAGCGCTTTGCCTGTTAATTTCAAATAAACCACATTCAGAAGCGGAGTATGATCTTCTCCTTCCAACTGTTCTGCAAACAACTCAATTTGTCTAATAAAAACATCCAATTCATCTGGATTCCCATCAAATTGTGGAATACATTGGAGGGCTGTTATTTGTGAAAACGCTGCCATTTTAATTTTCAAATTATCAGTACCGTAAAGAAAACTATATTCTCGCATAAATAATGGTTTTTGATAGCTAAATTAACTGTGTTTTCCACTTAGTACTCCAAAGTCTCACTTTTACATGTAGAATTTTGTAAAAATCCATGTTTCGATATTAAAATTCAATCTGATATGTTCCACACGGCTTTTTCCATCATGTTCATGCTCCTAAGATTTCAATCTGTTACCCCTTTTTTTTAGATTTAATGTGTTTTTTAGGGCACTAATAAAGTTACTCCAAAATGAAAATGTGATTCTCCACTTGCAATTGATAATTGGAACCCCAGTATTGAACTAAGGAAAATACGGTTTCACGGAAAAATATTGAGGAAATTCGCTGAAAAACTATCATAGTTACCCCGTTTTACGGTATCAAAAATATTCAGATGAAATTACTGCTGGTCACAAAATTTTGACCACCAAAAACCATAAGTTGTATTCAGACATAAATGGTGCATCGTGTGGAATGTCATTAATCGCACATTTTGAAACCCTGCTTTAATTTTATTGCCATCTCTCCACCGTTCTGTTAACTTTCAATCGCGACCGCGAGCGAGCGACGGCCAAGCTGCCCTTTCAGCAAAATGATGTGTGCTGTGCTTTCTGTTCGGCATTACCATCTAGTGTTAGTAGTGTGTAAATGATATGCGACGTGGTGGAGTAGTCACCCACGTAAAGAGAAGTATCATTCTATACATAAAATTTATTTGAATTATAATTGATTGTTTGTTTTAGGTTGATGCTTTTAATGTAGGAGTTTAACCACTTGCAGTCCTGCATAGAGGAATAAAATAAGGTAAGCAATGTTGTTTTTTCTTTATTTGAGAACATACATTGTTACATTGAGAACTTTACATTGCACATTGCCAAATTGAATGGAACCAAGTGTTATTTTGATTTTTTTTTTTTGAAACAAAGTTTTTGTGTGAGAAGATGAAGGCCCTGTTTTAGTGACTGTTCATGATGATCTTTTGTGAAAAATTGTACTTTTTTAACATATAGTAATGTATTTTTTTTTAACAAATCAATTTAATATACTTTTTTTTTAAACGTATATTAGAAACACAGGATTATAACAAATTGCCAAGGGTCTTTTCGTAATAGAATTTTACTTGATTGCTTTTGAGCATAGAGAGTCTTCGTGCCTGCCACACATTGTTATTCAAATGTAAAATGGTCATTAGTGACGAAAATGTTCAGTAAAATAACTGTGGAAATTCTCATTGAGAGGCTGGCTCCGTTCCAGCCGGGAAGTTACGATACGGAGAAGGTGAAGGAGAATCGTGATATTTGCATATCAATGGGTATTCATGTGTACTAGAATTTGCTATAAAATAATGCCCCTGAATGTTGATTATTAGTTAGACCGTTCCATCACTCACCACACTTCACTAATTTTCACCACATAATTGATATAAAAAATGTTTTTCATTTTAAATCATGCTAACTGCATAATTTATTAAAATCCCATGTAAAAGGAAGAGAGAGAAAAAGGTTTGTACTTACAGTATTGCAGCTGTTGTAATATTTTCCATTTTGCCGGTTGCCACGTTTTCTTCCACTCAACTGAAAGATTCGCACCGTTTCTTTATTCTGGTACCTAATAGTTTTTTTTTTTTTGTAGTAAGTAGTACGGCCTCTTTTTTTCACTTTTTCACTTAACAAGTTTCACCATATCAGTTAACGGCGTACTTGCACTATTTTCTTCGCGCTTCGCCTAATAGTTTTCTGCGCAACACTTACACGATTTCTTCTGTAGTAACCAGCTGGGTCTTAGATACTTCAATAGGTTTTTATTCTTTTTCACTTTCCAATCACAAATGGCGTGCCTGCACTTGTTTAGCGCTTTTGCGCTGTCACCACATGCACGTGTTGTCCCGAGTGGTCAAGGCGAATTTGTCATCCGACTAAGAAGACGACTAAAACCTTCCCTGTTAAAACTACAACTCATCATTTTATTCAAATTTTAAACCTTATATATAATTACAATTTTTTGGTTATTTTTTCTCCCCCCACTTAACTTAACTTAAGCGCCTAGCGTCACATTCTCCGCTCTCGCTCTCTTTACTAAAGTACCAACATTCTAGTACTTCGAAAAGCGCGAGAGAGAAAGCTCGCGTCTCTTACTTAGTATCTAATTGGAAGCGGCTAGAATGCTTCCTTATATGAGTCACATGTTTTATTATGTTATACTCCGGTAGTTATGCATTCTTTTTGGCTTACCGTATGCCAACTTCAACAGGTAGAGACCTGCTGAAGCAAACTAGGTCACCCGCTGACCAACTACCGCGTATGATTTGTTTATTTCGCTTTCGCGCATGTCACATATGATGATGCAATAATTTAAATGTACCGTATGTAGGTAGCTACCATCCTAGCTTGAGTCTTGCTCATGATGATGCAAATGATCAGTTAATGAAAGCAAATAACTAATGAATAATGAATGATTAATTAATCAATTAGGCTATGGTTGGTTCAACAGCCAAGCATAATTTATTCTGACGATCGAACATTGAGAGTGAAAAATAATCAAAACAATTATTTGACAAGTCAGAAGATGGTTTTATTTAAAAGATTGATAAAACTATGATACAACACGAAATCCTAAGCCGGTTTGCATACGAAGTCCTGTAGACCCTAATAAGACTGGGCCAACTAGCCAGAACGTGGGCTTATTGAGGCATACAAGAACTCGAGAGCATTTTCAAGTCGGCATCAATGGTTTTTTGTTTAGGATTTTTGAATCGCTAAAAAACTTTGATAAAATTAAAATTGTTACTTGGGAAGTGACCACAAGGTTTTCTTTCTTCACTTTCCGCTTTGAAAGAGCTGTGCCTCGCGTTTCGTTTTGTCGTGTATATTTCAAAAAGGCAAAAGAGTTTTGGTTTGATTGCTGTTTTTGAAAATGGTGGTCGTCAGTGGGTGATTTATTAAATATAAATTTAAAAATATAAATTAAATAAACGAGACATTAGGAAGAAAGTGTGCGAAATGGGTAACTTCACCGTCCACGCATCCTTCCTCCCCTGTAAATTCGAGAAGTACCTTGCCGAAATGAAATATTCTGTACTCCAAGTATTTCGAAGAATCATCTTTGCGCGTAAATACAACGCAGTAGACCAGGCCGCTTTGATGCATGTGTCATATCTCTGATATGCTGCAAGCATCAGTATTGACAAGAAAAGTAACACGATTGCTTTCCAGGGTGATTCCGCGTATGTATGAGATTAGATAAGAGTAGTTACGATTTTTCAAAGATGCATTGCCTGTACCTAACTCAACTCAGATATCATAGAAACACTACAGTTATTTCTTTTTGTAAAAACTAAATCATACCGATAAAAATCTTAAAAAATGTAGTCGAGCTGCCAAGTTTCACCAATTAAAATAGGCGGTGTGCAGGATTGCCATATTGTAGATTCCTCGTTATAGAAAAAGCAAGGCGTTGGATGTTAAAATACAACAATTGTTGTATGAAGTGCCAAAAAGGAGAGTGGGCTCATTATGTACTTTGACAAATACGCAGTCTACTTCAAGCGCATAGAATCCAGAATCCAAAGGATCGGAATATATATTAAGATTTCCGATTGATGCTTTGTAACTAAAAGGTCGTGACAGAGTATAGAATTAGCTGATGTTAAAATACACGTTTATGAAAAAAAAAGGTTGCGCAAACTTATCGCAGACTGTTGGAAGACAGCTTCTACTATGACCAGGATTCAAGAATCTTGACCTACGCGAAGTTGTAAAGGAGACAACTACGTTATAAATGTGTCGGAAATGCAAGGGATGTAATTATTCAATAAACCTAATTATTAAAAAAGATGCTCATAATCTCAAATTCAGATAAACTTCTTGCGAGGAAGGCAACATGAACATTGAAGAGATGGATATTATTTTAGATAAAAATTAAACCTACAAGTCATACAGTAAGCAACAAATATATAATTTAAAAAAAAGATTGCTTGAATTCCGGGATTAAATACAATCATAAATTATTGAGAAAATGATATCCTTAAACGCACCAAAACTGGTACAAATCCCCAAGGGAATTATTTATTTGAATTCAATTTTTACTAACTGTTTTCAGTCTTATCCAAAACCCCATCTTTCATAATATGAGCACAAATTACTATACTGAATAAGATTTGCAATAACCCCATAGAAATACACTAAATATTGCGATGATTTACAGAAGTGCAAAAAACCGATGGTACGGAGAGAATAGAGACCACCGGTGCGCAAAAGCGACCGATCATTATTTTACTCACATGGAAACGAACGACCGGTGCGAAAATGGGTTGATAACGAAATTAAAAATCGTTAACGACGTGCTGTTGCGTGTGTAGTATTAAGCCCACGGGTGGGCTTGGTCTTAGAATATAGAGACACGCAAAGTACGGTCTCTATCCGTAGGCTCGTGCGCTCTCTCGCGTTTAGCTCTCTGGGTAGCGTAAAGAGGAGACGAAAGAACATGAGTATGGATTTGTTGCCCGGTATATAGTTTCTAGAGAATGATTTTCTTGTTTTGTATAGGTAGAAATTCATTTTAGTTTGCATCAAATATTCAAAATTTTTATTTTTACTTGCTTTGAAATTTTCAACCAAATAATACAATAGATCGTAAAACGAATAACACAACAAATTGTCTGACATACAATTGTGATAGAGTGACAATACTAACGCAGAAAAATAATAGGTTTAAATTGACAAGCTTTGCTTAAGTATGTTTTGAATAAAGTTTTCCCTTCTTCGCCAATTTTAGGATCATGCATATCGAAAATGTATTGATTTTCTCTTAAAATAGTTACGATTGTTCATAATCGCACTTTTAGTTTTTGATTCGGCCGATCGTTTCGAAACTTATATTTGAAATGTATAGTGATTCAGTGAGTTTTGCTTTTTTAACACGTACATGCTTCAGCCGGGGTTTCTACGCTGCAAGTAAAGTTTGGTTTCGCACATTTAGAAAAATGTCCAAATAAATAACTCGCAAAGTTCGTTCCGTCAAGTTCCAAAATTATCGTCATCCGTCGCAGATTCCGGTAAGAAGATGTGCGTATTTTCTAACCCGAAATATTTGACGGTAATAAGTGGTTTTCTTTCTCCACTTTCCGGGCTGAGATCCCCCCTTTTTAAAAAAGCTGTGGCTCGCGTTTCGTTTTATCGTGTATATTTCGAAAAAGGCAAAGGAGTTTTGGTTTGATTGCTTTTTTAAAAAAAAGTGGTCGTCAGTGGGTGGTTTATTAAATATAAATTTGAAAATATAAATTAAATAAACGAGACATTAGGAAGAAAGTGTGCGAAATGAGTAACTTCACCCTTGTAGAAACAATAGGGGAAAGCAGAAAAAAATCTGCGACAACCCCATGTGAATAACACCGATCATACAGAATAGGAGGTTTGACATTAGGCCGATGCAAATATTTAATTTGTTTTATGTCACCCCCCCCCCCTTCAAAAATCCCAAAATATTGAAGGGGCGAAAAAAAACATGCCGTCCCATGACCCCATTTTCAATAGAACATTTTTTTACAAGCAACTATTATTCAATAGTTAAAAAATATTTTTTCAATAGTTGGTAAAATTTTTAATTTTTCAATAGTTTTTTTTTTGTTTGTTCCTTATTTATTTTTGTCCCCCCCCCCCACTTGTACCTGATGAGAGGACTCGGACATAAAAGAAAAATAATATTTGCATCGGCCTTATTAAGATCTATATAAACAACCCAACAATAGGGGAGATTTTTCCAATATTACACATTTTTTATTCATAGCTCTATTATACACATTTTTATATATTTAAAACATATTCATCAACATGTAATCTGGATCGTTTATTATACGCATCCTTCCTCCCCTGTAAATTCGAGAAGTACCTTGCCGAAAGAAAATATTCTGTACTCCAAGTATTTCGAAGAACACTTTGCGCGTAAATACAACGCAATAGACGTGGCCGCTTTTATGTATGTGTCCTGATATGCTGCAAGCATCAATATTGACAAGAAAAGTAACACGATTGCTTTCCAGGGTGATTCCGCGTACTGGCTGCGTATGTATAAGATTATATTTGAGTAGCTATGATTTTTCAAAGATGCTTTGACTGTACCTAACTCAATTCAGATATCATAAAAACACTAGTTATTTTTTTTTTTGTAAAACAAACTTTAATCATACCGACAAAAATCTAAAAAACTGAAGTCGAGCTGCCAAGTTTCATCAATTAAAATGGGCGGATTGCCATATTGTAGGTTCCTCGTTATAGAAAAAGCAAGTGTTGGATGTTAAAATACAACAAATGTTGTATGAAGTGCCAAAAAAGTGAGTGGGCTCATTATGTACTTTCATAAATACGCAGTCTACTTCAAGCGCATAGAATCTGCTTCCAACAAAATATGCATATACCAGTATATAAAATATCGCAATATATATTAAGATTTCCGATTGATGCTTTGTAACTAAAAGGTTGTGACTGAGTATAGAATTAGCTAATGTTAAAATACACGTTTATGAAAAAAGGTTGCGCAAACTTATCGCAGACTGTTAGAAGAGAGCTTCTACTATCACCAGGATTCAAGAATTTTGACCTACGCGAAGTTGTAAAGGAGACAACTACGTAATAAATGTGTTGGAAGGGATGTAATTATTCAATAAACCTAATTAATAAAGATGCACAAAATCTCAAATTCAGATAAATTTCTTGCGAGAAAGGCAACATGGATATCGAAGAGATGGATATTATTTTAGATAAAAATTCAACCAACTAGTCATACAGTAAGCAACAAACATATAATTTAAAAAAGATTGCTTGAATTCCGAGATTAAATACAATCATACATTATTGAGAAAATGATATCTTGAAACGCACCAAAACTGGTACAAATCTCCAAGGGAATTATTTATTTGAGTTCAATTTTTACTAACAGTTTTCAGTCTTATCCAGAACCCCTTCTTTCAAAATATAAGCACAGATTATTATACTGAATTAGATTTGCAATAACACCACAGAAATAAACAAAATATTGCGATGATTTACGGAAGTGCAAAAAACCGATGGTAGGGATAGAATAGAGACCACCGGTGCGGAAAGGCGACCGATCATTATTTTACTCACATGGAAACGAACGGGTCTCCAGTTAGCCTAGTGGTTAAGGCTATGGATCGCCAATCCGGAGACGGCGGGTTCGATTCCCGCTCCAGTCGGGAAAATTTTCTCGACTTCCTGGGCATAGTTGTATCATTGTACTTGCCTCACAATATACAAATTCATGCAATGGCAGGCAAAGAAAGCCCTTCAATTAATAACTGTGGAAGTGCTCAAAGAACACTAAGTTGAAGCAAGGCAGGCCAAGTCCCAGTGGGGACGTAGAGCCACAAAGAAGAAGAAGAAGAAGGAAACGAACGACCGGTGCGAAAATGGGTGGATAACGAAATTAAAAATCGTTAACGACGTGCTGTTGCGTGTGTAGTGTTAAGCCCACGAGTGGGCTTGGTCTTATAGATGTTTCGGACGCGCATCTTTAGATTGAGATTGACAAAGAAAGCAAGAAGCTTCTCATGATCAACTTCCAAAAGGGACTCTACCACTACAATCGGCTTTCCCCAGATGTCAAGAGAGCCTCCGGTGCTCTCCAACAAACTGAGAACTGAGAGTCGAGTCAAGTACAAGACACTGAAGACGACCTTACAGTTGAGGTCGAAATACGTATCTGTCAAAGGATGCAAATTCTTAGTGGAATTAAAAGGAACCGTACTTAACCCGATTTTCTTTTTTATTTACAGATATTCCCCTAACAAGCCCAGGTTAATCATCATCAATAAAATCATGTTATACTCAGAAAAATTAGCTCTCTCGATAAGCCTATAGAAAATAGCAATATTGTATTCACTAAACAACCCAATTAGAACTATTGTGTTCTTATATTATAATTAATGAATCACAGAAATCACCAAAAAGTTCTTTAAAACTGTCCACAGACATAATACAAATATGTATCATACTAGAAGTTGGATCTTTTAGAGAACTCTACTTAGGGCACATTCTGTCATAGCTCAGCTCATTTTAAGCTGCCAAAATGGCACAACTCCTTACTTACAAATCAGAAGATGCGATCGCAACTGTACTTAAATCATCCAGTAAACAGAGTGACGACTTCAAAGCAACATCTTCGGATGGTCAGCACTTTTCTCATCGCCGCCGCAGTCAAACATCCGACCGACTGACTATAGACAGTTGGCAAACACCAGCAGCAGCAGCTGCTATTGCCGGTTACCGTTGACGTTGGTGTTTGACTATGCATTTTTGTGTAATTGCTTCACAACCGTCGAACAGACTTCGGCTGGGAAGCATCTACTACGGTACTAGTGGCACTGACTGCTGCGCTGCCTACTGGCCGGCCATTTAGCTCGAGTTATATGGGCACACTTTGGCTGAGAGCGCAGCTTGTTGTCCCAAATAAGACAGGAAAATAAAAACGACCAGACCGTTATGAATTGGCTAAATCATTTTTCCACGCTCAGCCGACGAAGAAAAACATAAACATTAGCGAAAGATGCGCGCTTAGAAGCAAATTCAGCAAAACGAAAGACACTCTGCTCTGGGTCGAGACTTTACCAGTGCAGTGCAGTGTGTTGTCTTAGCCTAGGGATTTGTTTGGCTGATCTAATTTTTCTCGGAGCTAATTTCACGAATGTTTCGCTCATTTCGAAGGTACAATCAAGAGTAGGATCGTTGCGAAAGGGATGGCGTTCATGCATATACTGCTTGTTGACGTTGGCTGGCTTGGTAAATATGCATGCATTGCCCCTATCGTGACTACCAAAGGCTTCTGCCAGTGTCAAGAGTCGTTAAATCGCACGAAGCAGCCGATGATGACAGATTCGTCACGGACCGGTGAAAATGTGACAAATTGTCATCACACACATTGGCTCCTTCTAGTGTATGCAACAGACTGCTGATGTGAAAAACGAAAGTGTAAAGAAAATTGGTTCCCAGTGTTTTGTAACTATAAATTGCGATTTCTTCGATCGACCGATGACGTCATTTGAGCGAACGGGAAAGTTATTAAATATCAAGCGAAATTTTCACCGGCTGACATTTATTCGATCCGCAAAATTGAGGCGTTTGAAAAGTCTTAAAGGGAATGTGTTTGCACCAGATGCTAAGGTTTTGTGGACTACAGCTGTCTGAGGGGAACCTTATTGCGTCAATCTTATTGAAGAGTCAGAGACTAGTCCCAAATCTTTGCGCTTCGGTAACCGACGGGAAGGACGCAACCCTTATAATAAATGTATAGGCCGGCACCATCTACGAATTTGTGCGACTCGCTTAATGCGAATGCTAATGCTGGATGAGGGGAACCTCTTACACACAGGGATCAACTAAATATTGCAAAGCTGCAAATGAAAATTATAGTGAAAAGCTAGAATAGATTTTTGGTATAATCTAGGATTGCGATAATTGGTTGTAATATGGAATTAGTAATTGTGATTAACAAACTGCCTTTCCGAGCATATCCATGTTGTTTTCAATAAAAGGTCTGGCCAAAGTCTACGATCCATACAAATGTCTAAGATGTTCAAAAATGAGACTGCGTAGTTTATGGACAATGTTCATTGGACATAGCAGTGAAAGTGACGCGGAATCGATGTTCTCTGATCCCGATGAAACTATCAGTGTTTGATTCCTTATATAAGAAATAACATCTGGTGGAGTTTCAGTTTTTTTCGTTGAGAGGAAGTAGGGTAAATTGGCCTTCAAAAATTTCTAGTTTGAATGAAATCATAATATATGTACCGTCTACCCCTGTTGGTTTGAACGACACCTCATGCAAACCAACGGGGTTTATTTTTTTAATTAGAACTTCTAGTAACCCTGTGGGTATCGAAAAACACACTGTTGATAATCCTTTTTGCGTTTTGTTTTGATTCTGCGTTCCGTTTCACCCCGTACCATGAGTAGAATGACGTTTGAACCATTTTTAGTTTGAACGTTGTACAGATTAGAGGGGATCAAATTAAAAAGTGTTCAGATTAAATGAGGTCAAACCAACGAGGGTAGACGGAATGCCGTTTCATGATATCGTGACTACGTCTCACGACGTCAACGATGAATATCATAAATATTTATAACCCTTATCACAAAGTCATGGTTGACAAAAGCATTATGATGCCGGGCCGGTGGTGCAAGTGGTCACACGTTTGCTTCATAAGCAGATGGTCATGGGTTCGATCCCAGCCCCGGCACTTTCGGCAGTTGCTCTTTCCCCCTAAAATCAGCTGACACTGACCCTCTTCTGAGCCCATGGCTCAAATGGACCCGGATAATGGACCCCCATCGAACTGGAAACAGGAACAACCAACAGCCACACAGCAGTATCCTCGTGCTCATCGTTCTACCATGATAGGGTAGAAAGTGAAAGCAGCGCAACAGCAACCAGTTCGATATGGTACAATAAGAATAGAATATATTTAGGCACTGTACAAAGAGTAAGTACAGCTTCCAATTGGGTACCCTCACGCAGTGACCTAGTGGACAAAAGAGCTGTAAATTAGGTTAAGTGATTGAAGAATAAAAAAAGCATTATTAAATCGTGAATATGAATGAAAACTAGCGAACTTTAGTACTTGTAGAATCTATTCAGAGAAAAGTGTAAATAGTAAACTCTGTATCACAAGAAAACTGGATATACTATATGAACAAGAGGAGGAGTCCTAAATAAATTAAGCAGTTTTTTTCGGCAGCCGATGATTGAGAAAAGATGCTGCAAATTCTTAGTGCACACGGATGAATCTGGGAGTTAAAATTCCATCTCATGTATTTCTGAATAAATTCCATCAGGGATTCTTACTGGAACTCTTCTATACCGTCTACCTCCGTTGGTTAGACTGCATCTAATCGGAACACTTTTTAATTTGACCCCCGCTGATCTGCACATCGTTCAAACTAAAAATGATTAAAAAGTCATTCTACTCATGGAACGGAGTGAAATGGAACGCAGAATCAAAACAAAACAGCAAAAAGGGTGTATTTTTCGATCCCCACAGGGTTACTAAAAGTTCGAATTAAAAATGAACCCCGTTGGTTTGCATGAGATGTCGTTCAAACCAACGGAGGTTGACGGTAGATATCTTCCAGGAATTCTCACACGGAGATTCTTTCCGTATTTTTTAAGGATCCTCAGAAGAAATGCTCCGAAAAATTCTGGGAGCCATATCAGGGAAACCTCTGGAAGAAGTCATGATTCCAGCAGAAACTTCATGAAAAACACCTGCATAAATCCTAAAAAGAACATTTAGAAATCTCTAAAAGAACACCGAGAAACCGTGGAAGAAACTTGGAAGCAAATCCGGGAATACCATGGATGGAATCTGGGGAGAAACTTCTGGATAAATCCAGAATGAGACTCCAAAAAACCTCCAAAAAAACATCCCTAGAAAAATTCAAGAAAGAAATCCGGTAAAAATCACGGAAAGAAATCTGTAAGAGACAGCGTAAAAAAATGCAGAAGAAATAGCGGTATAAATCTAAAGAGAAATCGCATAAGGAAATCAAGGAAAAATTCGGAGTAGAATTTTGGAAGACAACGTCATACAAAATCGAAATTTTCGATATTCCAACAACTTTTAATTTGTGATTTTGTCTAAAACTTTGTCGAATTAAGTAAGGGTTGCACATGCATGTCGTGAGGGAGCTGTGAAGGAAACTCTCCACGAAGTGAATGTAATTCACCAAACTTTTAGTTGAAACTACAGGGTAAAAGTCCTCCAAACACTATTTTTTTAATAGCATGCGTCTGAGCTGAGAAAATACCGAGTAAGTGTAACTTTTTGAAAGAGAGTGTTCCTCCCATTCCTGTACCTCTATAAATTATTCAGAATGATGTTGTGCATTTTATTTTTATTTTATTTTATTATATTTTACTTATTATTACACTGTCTTCAGTTAAACTGTACAGACTGTTTGACTTAAATACTAATACAAATACAAAAATACACTGCAAAATACAAACATTACATTACAAAACATTACAAAGCGTTAGTTACCATTAAAAAAATCATTTACTAGTTTAACAATATGGAATTAAAAAGCAAAACAAGAACAATAAACGAATCAGAAATACAAATACAATTCGTAGTATTATTGTAAAATCAACATATTCCCTTCCTTGAGAACATTTTCAAATTACTTGAGTAATAAATATTGTTTTATCTGTATTAACGAGATATTTAGCCCTAGGTTAAAAGCAAAACAAGAACAATAAACGAATCAGAAATACAAATACAATTCGTAGTATTATTGTAAAATCAACATATTCCCTTCCTTGAGAACATTTTCAAATTACTTGAGTAATAAATATTGTTTTATCTGTATTAACGAGATATTTAGCCCTAGGCTAGTTCATCTCGGGACCCACGCTTTACTTCCCTTCCGAAAGAAGAACCCACATTTTGTGAGTTTGTCGGGAGTGGGATTCGATCCCAGGTCCTCGGCGTGATAGTCAAGTGTTCTAACCATCACACCAGGTCCGCTCCAATATAAATAAAATAAAGATTTAATACTTATTAGAAAAAAATGTTTCAGCGATTCACATAACAATTCTCCGTGTATTTCTTTGTAACTTAAATTACCGGGGTACTTCCTGAATTTGTCCGTCTCGATGTACATGCTGTGATAACTATGTCGTTGTGGTTAAGACATGTTTTGTCAATCTCAAGAATTGACATTATGGCTGCCAAAATTTTGTATAAGGTAAATACATAAGTTAAAAACGACTTTTTCAGTAAAAAAATATGTGCAAAATATGTGTATTTTCCATTAAGATATCCAACAGCGAAACTAGTATTTTTTCGCTCTGGGAGACTTTTATCTTCCCATATTTGTCTATGCTGTTTATTCTACTATGCTCATCCACGTTTCCTAGCAAAAATCTGTCCCGTAAACGATATAAGCGTGATTTATTGTCTTACTAAATCTGACTCAACCCCATATACCACAAAATGCTATAAAAAACCAAAACAACAGCCAATCAAGAAGCCGACACAGAAGGACATATACCACACACGATCGATGTCCACTCGCACATGCTGGTTGGTTAGTATGTCTCTATACAGTCTTCATAGAGGCGACGGCGACACAGCAGGACACCTCAAAAATAAGTACTTCAATCCACGGCGCGGCGCCCAGAACGTTGACCGTTCGAGTCATCAACAACATGATCATCATTCATCAGCCAGCCAGCCAGCCAGCCGTTGTTGTCAGTGTCGAAATTTATGAATGAAACATGTTTGTTTACATCCGCATGTCACCGTGAATGATGTCATAATGTGTGCGTGTGTCACTACTCTACTCGGTTGATTAATTATTTTCAGTTGGTGTGATTTATGTAGTTCCGATTTTGCTATCAGTTATCGATACGGTGTGTTGGGTAAGTGTTCAACGGTAAATTCTCCGAAAAAAGCGAAGGTCATTGTTTTACCGACATTGTATTGCAGTTACCGAGGGGCAAACCCAAACCCATATCTAATTGAACATTCCGATTTCTCTTGTCTTATCTCTCGCCATAACACACTGAATGGCGTCGTGCAAAAGCCAATAACCACAAAACCAGGCGGGCGGCATGCGAGATAGTGCGAACCGAAAAAGCCGATCCTACGAGGAGGCGAAATGTAGGTTCGTTCGCTTGAAAATTGTTTCAGATTGATGGCTATTGTTAACATTTTTTCCCGCTGTGATTTAAGCTCAGCAAAGATCGGTTCGTTGTATGCGAGGGTATCGACGAGAGAAAGGTTTTTCGATTCGGGTATTACACTGCGCATCAGCAGTGCTGAAATTTTCGTTGCATTCATTAACGTGAATGTTTTGAAGCAAAGCTACTTGAAAAATGATTTTGATGTTTTCATGCTTTTATCTTAATCAGCATTCCTCATAGCTATTTTGTTGTGTGTTATTTTAACATCAGCTCAAACTAACACAACCAAGGATTGAGCTTGAGAAACACTGCAAACCTATTCAGCGTATAGCTGATGAGTATCGTTGCTGTGTGCGTTACGTGTAAACGATAAATAGCTAACTTTTTTGATTTTTTTTATACAAAGAGGGGGTAACTTAGCTGATGGATGTTTCTGATGCTATGGCTGCCAGTGAGCTTATCACACTGTACTGCATCGTTTGGTTTTGCGAGATTAACGCGTATAAGAAGATGATACTCGGATAGCGATGATGGTCTGATAGCGTCGGATAAGGGAACTGAACTGTGAAGTGGGGAAGTTGTAATCAACAAACGCCGAAGCTCTGAGAAAAACGAACATCGTGTGAGCACTTTCACTTTCGGTTGGAACTTTTTGGGAGTTTCCGATAAGAGGTCCAATAGTGAGTGTTTTGATAATTTGGGTAATATATCGGGGTAATAGCAACAGACTGATGAAATACTTCGATATGATCATGGATGTTCATATTCATTTCCGAATTAGTTTATTTTATCATTTTCAGCTATCTTTTGAAGAATGGCTATGTATGAGTAATACTATGTATGAGTATGTCTAGACTAGACTAGACTGCAGTAAAAGCCTTGATTTTATTTAATCTTCGCCGACGTTTCGGTTCTTGGATCGAGGCTGTTTCAGAAATTTTACACTTGGATGCATATTGTCTAAAAGTCAACTGTAGTACGCAGGGCTCTTTGGGATACATGTGTCAGATCGTTATGTGCTATTCGGAGGTCTGTTTCGTTGTAAAGCGTCCTAAAGAAATCATTTTAACCGACGATTCTAACAATAGGGGGATTCAGTTAACAGCGTAAACCGCTTATTGAAGATTATTCTGATTAAACGTCGCGATCACCAAATAAATCAAATAATCTTTAATTATTTCATTCGCAATTTCACGAAACATTTCAAATAACAGAAAATCATGGCTTACGCAGCCGTTTAAACTGTTTAGTGAGTCCCCTTAATATGATTTCTTCGAGAAGTTTCTATATTTGACATCTTCTGACATGATAGTTAAATGATCAATCCATCAGGACTTTATATAAAAAAGGTAAATGTTTGATGTCTTCAGCATAGCTGAATCTGATTTTGAATACTGCTTGGACACTTGGTGGGCTACAAGCACTTTCAGTCCCCCTGAACGAAAAGTACTCTAGGTTCTCACCAACCGCAAACAGCCATCTTGTGCGCGGTCTACCACGGAGGCATCATCCTCTCCTTGATTTTCTATTGAATATTAATTTCGCCTGTTATTCTTCTGGTATCCTTGCGACATGTTCAGCCCAACTCAGCCTGCCGTGTGCTAGACAATATTAATATATTTATACACTTTGAATAACAGGTGATTTTCTGGTTTAAGATTAAAAAAACGGTTTTAACTATGAGTTCTTCCTTCGGAAGGAAAACAAAGTTTGGGTCCCGAGATAAACTAGCCTAGGGCTAAAAATCTCGTTAATACAGATAAAAAAAACTGTTTTATCTGGTTTTATAAAAAAGACACTACACCGTCTTTAACCAGAGGTTGCACAGACTGAACGATCACTAGCATGAGACAACGAACAACAACACAAAACACCCAGTGGCCCTGCCCAACAAATTTCGTTTGACGAAAAGTTTTCACCAACTGGAGCGCGAATCGAACACCAACTCCGAGGCCAAACCGCATGGCCACGAAGCCCACACGGGCATGTGAAAAAGCTAGTGGTTTATATTTATGTGGCAATTCACTAGTAGGCTCTACCCCATTTGGCATAATGCCATTTATTCTTTATTCTTTATTAATTCAACGGACTTCTTTAGTTTAATTGAATATTGAAAACAAAAATGGTTTAAAATTTACACAACAATAGATATGCGATTCACAACAGAAAAGTAAAAATAATCATAACAAACACTGTACGTTGAAATTTATCGGTGAGCGGGCCGGCCAGGTAGACGGTAGAAGTGCAGCTTCTCTATGGCGTTTGTTGATTCCAATTTTAAATGACACATAGGGTAAGGGAGGTATTTTGGACCCTTTTAGGAAGTGGATGAACAATTCAGCGGAAAAAGAAAGTTTCCACTTCATAATATGGATAATTTTAGTAGGCATTACGTAGAGTAACATGTTTTCTGTCGAAAAAGGCCAAACAGAACTTAAAATTGTTGTAGTAAATACAAGAAATATCAAAACTCCTGAAGGATCTCGGGCATCTATTTTGGACCACCTGATTTTATTTTGGACCACCGAGTGCACATATTTTGGCCCACCAAATTAAACTTCAATTGATTGATGTAATGACAGCCACCTCAACAAAAATTTAAACATAGTTAAAACTACGTGAAGTTTACATATTTTCTATTCATTTTTTGAGGCAGGGAACGTTAAAATATTACGTAACGATAAAAATAGATGAAATTTTGTTGCAATTGCCAGATTTTACGCATTGTAGTATGACGTTTCATGAAAAAAATGTTACGCAAAACGTGTATTTATTAACTATTGCATGACGTCAGTCACCATGCATAAATTACGTAACGCTTCATAGAAGTGTGAAAGTCTAGTGATTTTTCTAAATATTAAGGCGTTCCACACATATTGTAATGAGTGGAAAGGCCATCAAAAATAAAGTAATTTGAATGATACGTCAAACATACATTTGATAACACATTGTCTCAATCATCAACTGATTGCCGAGAAGGACAACTTTTCTAAACTGGATGACTGAACACCTGAAAATTTCAACTTGTCAAAAGTTGTTAGGATGCAAACCGAATCGAAATTTTTAACTTGGCAAAAAGTTGTTAGAACAAATCGAACCCACAACAATCTCATTGTAAAATAAACGTATAACAACCCAGATCACGGGAGGTCCCAACTTATTCTATTCATCTGTTTTTAGAGTACATTACATTGGCATAAATATTTTCTCCCTTTAGAAGGAACTGGAGAGATGGATCTGACAGGTGGTCCAAAATATGTTCACATCTGATTATGTTGAACATATTTTGGCCATACCTCAAACCACCATTTTAGTAAATATTATCGCTCCACCGAGCTTAAGAACGATTCTATAACATTTACCCGAAAACCATTTACCCGAAAGACATTTACCCGAAAACCATTTACCCGAATGTAACATTTACCCGAATGCCAAATACCCGAATGCGACATTTACCCGAACGCGACATTTACCCGAATGCGACACTTACCCGAATGCGACACTTACCCGAATGCGACAATTACCCGAATAGTTTATTACTATGCACAAATTATGATTTTGTAAATAAAGTTCACTTATTTTGTTCTTTTTAAAAAGTGCATGTATTATTTTGTATTGTGGATCAGAAAAGCTTTTTGATATTCCTCAAGAACCCATTTTATCAAATTTTCCCTGAAATGATCCGCGATAGGAATTCACATTGCTTGAATAAAACTCATAACTGCAGCTTACATTTGTTATGATAACGCTGTTAGCGTTCACTCTAGATATTTACCCTTCTTTGATTCATATGCTGTTCTTTTGATAAGCAAAGAACAGTTTATGATTTAAAGAAGGGGAAATCTCTGTTTGTAGACCAAGGTGTCATTAGTTCGAAACGATTAGAAACAGCCCTCGGAAAATCAACATATCATTAGAAAATAATATTTGACAGAAAAGTTTGCAGATTGTTCACCAAACAGAACATCCCATTATTAATAGAAGGAAAAAATCTTAGATGTAGACTTGGAATCCATCACTCAATCATGTAAGAGTGTAATTTAAAAGAACATCATATAATCGATACAAGGACAAAACTTATATGCATCCCAACTAACAATAATGGTAGCTGAATAACAGCTTTTTCAATCAAAATTTCAAAAATTAAGCTTATGTTTGACTTATTCTTCTATTGTACAGCAACAATGTTTGTTGTGCAGTTAGTAGTTCGACCGCCTACAAAATATGCAGCAGTGCAACTCGAAAGAACAGCCTTTGAAGAGAAGAAGGGAAAATCTCCGATGGATAGGTAATAGTTTGGCCACCAAACAGCACAGTGATACTATGTCTGTTAAAGAAACTCTACCCCCTTACCCCGAATGCCATCATAACCTCGAATAGGACATTATTCCAAAAGCCATTTCCCCGAATGGGTCATCACCCCGAAAGATATATATAATAGTTCCCTAAAGGATATAGATAGAAATATGGATTCACGGGTCTCCTATGGAGTTAGTAGTTCGTCCTCAACAAACTAAATAACATTTCAACTCCAACTCGCAAAAGTAGCCTCTTATGGAAAGAATATAGGGTGCCTGTACCAGTTATCGCACCACCTAAGAAAAACCATTTCTACAAAAATAAGAAGAAGACCAACGAATGTAAACAATAAGTCAAATGATTGATTAGTTTTCATACTTTACAGGAAAAATATAAAAACGGAGCCAAAACTACTTTTAGTATTTATTACGGCGTGTGCCAATGATAGGAACCCTGTACCAGTTATGGACACATTTGTTAATTTGGGTTCCACTTCGCACTATTTACATGCATTCCTTATGGGAGTTGCCATAACTGGTACACTATGGCGAAATAGGGTGCAAGGAGGCCGAAAAGTTAAGGAAAATGATTTATTTCTACCATAATTTGAGCAAATTGTGAAGTTTGAATGATTGCAATCATCATTTGTGATCGTGATCTGTTGTTCACGATTTTTTTCTTGTTGATTTGTATCTTTAAAGGGTGAAAATCAACTATGGCGAATTTGAGGTACTATAGCCATAACTGGTACACTGAGCCTATACATTATATAGAGAAATTACCAGTTTAGCCAGTACCAGCCGACCAACTCATCAACAGTTTACGGGTGGACAATGCAAATTCGAAAGAACAGCCTATTTTAAAAAGAAGGCAAATCTTAGAAGAAGTGGATAATACTTGCGGTATGGCTGCCAGTTTGTGATCGTGTATATAAGTAGCTAATTTTGCATTTTTTGGGCAACCTCTTGATTGATTCGGATTGACGTTCGGGCTAATTGGATGGAGCCGTAAAAAGAACAGAATATCAACAAAAATCCTTTGATTAAAATAGCATTGTGACAGCCAGTTAGTCCTGTACCAGAGTGCTTGATGATCACTCAGTCTGATGATTATTAGGTCTAACCAAAGCCTGCTATATGATACCGGGCCATAACATATTTATTATCGACAAATCATATGGGGATCAAGTACACATTTTTTTATTATTTTTCGGGTAAGTGTCGCATTCGGGTAAATGTCGTATTCGGGTAAATGTCGCATTCGGGTAAATGTCGCATTCGGGTAAATGCCGCATTCGGGTATTTGTCGCATTCGGGTATTTGTCGCATTCGGGTAAATGACGTTCGGGTAAATGTCATTCGGGTAAATGTCTTTCGGGTAAATGGTTTTCGGGTAAATGTTATAGAACCCTTAAGAACAGTTTATTTTGAGTTCTTACAAGGCCATAATTGCATTCACATGAATTAAATATTTATTTGTGAAATTTAATACATCTTCGAAGCCGACTACAAATTTGTCACCTTCTCTGTTTTTGATGCTTTTCCGTGCGTTTCATTGGAAGTGAAAACATTTTCTATATTTTTGATACTGAACAGCATATTTAACTGACATCCAAAATAAAGTTCATCACATAGTTGAATACTTTTCGTGTTCCAATGAAAAATTACCAAGATTTTGTAGAGATTATGTGATAAATATCATAAAACTCCCTAGGTGGGCCAAAATACCTGCCCGGTCCAAAATACCTCCACTACCCTATGGCATCGAGAACGTCTCTTTCCAAGCAGGAACAAGTTTCTTCACCACCGATCGATTCCTAGCGTATCGGCAACAAAGTTCTGAATCTGTTGCTCAGTAACGGAATTCTTCACCCTTGTGAAAAAGAGCCAGAATCTGTCGTTCGGATCCCTCTGTTCTACCACTACGGAGCAACGACGACCTGTGTGCATCATGTTATTTCGATCATCAGACGTTGACAATAGCGATGATTCCGCAAGGGGACGATGCTCATTTGGATCTACGAGATCTAAAGAGATTTCTTCTTTCAGCTTGACTATTTCTCCATCGATGCGAGTAATATCGGCTACTTTCGGTGAAGTTTCGCCATTAGGCATAACGCCATTTGGCATAATGCCATTTGGCATAAAGGCCGTTTGGCATAATGGCCATTTGGCATAATGCCGTTTGGCATAATACGAAGAACAGCCTTCTTGGTAAGAATGAGCATAATCCTTGTTATGCCAAATGGCCATGATGCCAAATGACCGTTATGCCAAACGGCTTTTATGCCAAATGGCATTATGCCAAACAGCGTTATGCCAAATGACATTATGCCAAATGGGGTAGAGCCCACTAGTAGTTTACCCTTTGATACTCCGGCATTCCATAAAACTATGACATAAATTATACTATGTATAAACATCATCATGTGACAGCTTGCAATCAGTTATAAATTTGTTTTATTGTTTGATACCTAGCCTTCCAATGAAATTAGAATAAATGAATTTACGAATGTTTGAAACTAAATGAAATCAATTACACTGCGCATTGAAGTTTTTATAAATTTGATTGAAAAATAATAAATCGTATGAATTTATTATAAATTTCTCTAGGAATTGCCCCATTAATTTTTCGAGAATTTCTTTGGTAATTCCCTTGGAGTTCCTTGGCATTTTCTGTGGTAGTCATAATTTTTCTTTGACAGTTTATTCCGAAATCTCTGCGATGTTTATTAAAATTCTTTTAGTTCTTTTTTTAAATTTTTTCAGCAATTATTTCGGCAATTCTTCAAAAAATTTCTATGAGAATTACTTTGAAAATAACATTGATAATAGTTCAATATTCCGCCTCCTTTGATTTTTTTTTTCAAAATTTACTTCGGCATTATTTTAGGAATAGGGATCGCAGTAGACCGTGGCGCCGGACGGACACATTTTTTCACGCGTGACGTTTTTACTTCAGCTAGTGAATAGTATTTTTGGTAATTCGGATGTTCGCGATTAATGTATTTGCAATTTTCCATACTCTCAAGTGTATGCTTTGGTGTGATTTGGTCGACTCGGTCCATTTCCATGTCTAGTATTGACTAACGAAGAAAGAAGAGAAGGACGTTCCGCGTACCGTGTCGGGACTTACAAACTGAAGACGATGCGGCTCAAGAAGGAAAATTGACAAAAGTTGATGGTCGAAGAGAGCTGAAGGGGAACGACATGGAAGGGATCCAGTGGGCGAATATCCGACGGCTCCTCGTGATGCTGATTCACTCCGGAGAATTGATTTTGATGCATTTCTTCCCGGTGACCGGAAAGTGCAAGCGATAACGACGAAAATTGGTGAGATTGTTCCTTTTGTATCTACTACTTTTATTTTTTCATTTGTCGAGTTTTTTCATTGAAATTGATGCTTTTTGCGATTATTGGAGGAGGGTAACTGGGAGGGCATTAAACATGGAAAGATCCTTTGCAAACATCACAATTATTTGATTGCGATGATTGTAGTTAGATCAGCTCCAGCAGTCAGCAATATGTTTGACGCGCCCTTTGAGAACAAACCACCAGACGGAAATGTTATGTTATGTACAACATATTAAGAAGAACCGTACGACATAACTTGACCTGCACTGATGGCGGCTTTCAATCACATCATCAAAAGATCAATTATTGACCCAAATTTAGAATGATAATGGGTGTGGGAGATCTTTGCGTTACACTCACCATTAGTATTAGGAATCTAGAAGGCAACGGACGCTAGGAAAAATGACTACAGTCTGGATGAATTAGCTGCCAATTCGCCATCAAAGATCATCATCAACCCATCGCGAAATCGTTTGGCTTATAACGATCAACGAACCACCATCTTTCGTATGTTAGAGGGAGTAGGTACCCTGTTCGCAGTGATGCTTCACCGCAAACATTACCGTCAGGAAGGTGACTCCAACATTCGGGGGATGATGGCGTGTCGATCGTTGCAACGCTTGATAACCAATAGTAAATAATTGGTTGGACAACAATATTCAACATAAAATGTTTTCATTAATATTTCATCATAGCTTCCAGGCGGCTGAACTTGTTTCTTTCATTTGGGGATACAGGTCGGACTCGATTATCCGGAGTCGGGTTTGGGCGCTTCCCAAAATAATATCTCACACACGGAATGCTGTAGGAAGCTGAAATTTTGACTGATCACTCAAAGGTTGGCTCAAGGTCAAATGTCAAAATTTCAGCTTTATAGAACGATCCGTTCCCCAGATATATGTTTGAAAAGCATCAGTACCCGACTCCGGATAATCGAGTCCGACCTGTAGTTAATTTATAGATCTCTGTTTTTGGGTGTTTCCGCTATAACTTGATTGGTTATGTACAGGTTGAAAAGATTATTTTTGTGCACGATGTGATACGTATGTGCAGTATTGATTTTATAATAATTCAATCGCATAATTTAATGCTACTAAATTCCAGATCATTCCCAAACAAAAATCCAAACTCCTTTCTATTTACGAGGGCGTCGGTGAGTCGCTGACCTCTCGATAAATAGATATCATCCCTTTCCTACTATCCCTTCCCATCCACAAAACGTATTTCTTATCGTTTCAGAGAGCGAGTAATGGCGCTTAAGCCTAGGCTTGTTAGCCAGGACACATGGTCCAAATGCCTGTGCCCCATCCCGGAAGCAAAAAGGCCCATGGAGTGACAAATTTCTTAGCTATGTCACTCCCAACGTTGGTGTTAAAAAATCACTTACACTCACATCAACACATCTACATGATCAACACAAATACACTTACACAATCTGAATCTTGTCGCATCACTCGCTTATAGTGAATCCCCAATCAACCCATTCCAAATACCCAACTCCTTGACACCTATGGGGGCGCCGGTGAGTCGCTGGCCTTTCATAAAGTAGGTGTCATATCATCACATCCTTTCCTTTCCTCGTAACGGAGAAGATGGGCGTGGCCAACA
The DNA here is from genome assembly GCF_035046485.1 of Aedes albopictus. Lineage (NCBI taxonomy): Eukaryota > Metazoa > Arthropoda > Insecta > Diptera > Culicidae > Aedes > Aedes albopictus. The sequence goes on from NC_085136.1 coordinate 196,677,254, forward strand.
ATGGAAGTTTTCATGTCTTTTTTACTTCAACCTCTGATTGGGTAGCTGTTCCTTCCCAAATAGCATTCCATGAGCAATTAGAATAGGAGTATTAAAGTTTTAACATGACAACTTTCAGTATGCAATCTACGAATTACTCCGTTACCACGCAATGCAACGCAACGCAACGCAAAATTTACTTCGGCATTATTTTAGTGGAATAATCATTGAAAATTCCTATAGGGCACTGCACTGTTTTGATTTTGTATGGGATTTTGACGTTTCCTGGCCTTGTTGTTTACAAAATTTCTGTAAGAGTGAAAGAGTAGGAGAGAATTTCATGCAGTGCCCTATAGACCACCTCACGGCGAAATTCTATCTCTTTCGCTTTTTCAGAGAGTTTGAAAACAACAGGACCAGTACCTGTCAAATTGGAAATTTCTTCAGGTTTTTCCTGGGATTCCTTCAAGATCTTGTGCCGTCTTTTCGAACCCTCTAAGCAGAATACCCTTTTCGAATGAGTGTAATCAGTTTTGTACCTTTTAGCAAAAGGGCGGAATTAAAAGGTACAAAACTGATTACACTCATTCGAATTCCTTCAAGAGTTTCTCCGGGAATTCCATTGGAAAATCCATGTTCCTCGGAGAGTACCTACATTAGCTCCTCCGAAAGTCCATTCAAGATTTTTTTCGACAATTATTTCGGAACTTTTTCTAAAACTTCTCTAGGATGTTTCTAAAATATTGTGTAATGACATTCGCCGGAAACTTCTTTCGAAGCTCATCTAGCGCCTTCAAGTGTTACTTCTGAAATTACTTCAAGAATTGCTGTAGGAGTTCTACCGGGACTTTTTTCAAAAGTTCTTCCGAGAGTTTGTTCGTGAACTCTTGCGATATTTCTCCTTTAAAGAGGTCCTCTAGCAATTTCTACAAGAGCTTTACTTTGGTATTGCTTCAGGATTTCCTTTTCTAATTCATTCCTCGATTTATTCATAAGTTCCTTAAAGACTTCTTTCAGGATTGTCTACGCTTATTATTTTAAAAGATTCCTTCGAAATTGCTCAGGAAACTTCCACAGGAGTTCCTTCGGAAATCACTTCAAAGATTCAAAGCTTTATTAATATTTTTTTATTTTTTTTTTCAGGAGCAAGCTTTTCAATAATACATATAAGGATTCCTTGAAAAATATGTAAATATCCCATAGTAAATTAAAATTTGGAAAATCTTTGGAAAACTAAAGATTTTTCAGAAATGTCCATCTTATTTTACCGGTATAGCGAATGTTCACGAAAAATGTCTAAAACAGATCTACCTGAAAACCTTTAAACAATGTCGTGAAAAACTTTTTTACGAGGATTTTAACAGAAACGTAATTTGTAAACATTCCCCTAGCGGAATTTTCGATAGAACTTCTGGAGAAGTTTTCGAAAAAAAAAACTCCTGCAAGAATTCTAGTATGAACTTCTGCAGGAAGCCTTGGAGAAAATCCAGAAGACTTCCCGAAGAAGCTTTCGGAAGCATTTCTGATTTCCAAAAGATTACACGGAGAGACTACTGGAAGAAATGACGAATGAATAACTGGAAGAATTTTCGATGAAACTTCTGGAATGAGAACCAGAGGACCTTGTGAATGAATTCCCGGAATAAAATCATGGAAGAATTGTCAGAGGAACTTGTGGGGCAATTACCGGGAAAACTTCCAGGAGAATCTCTAGTGGAAATTAAGAAAGATTTTTTGGGGGAACTTCTGGAAGAAATCCTTGAGCGGTTCGTGGAGGAATTTGTGGAAGAATTCCCAGAGGACCATAAAAACTTCTGAAAAAAAAAATCCCTCAAAATGCCGAAAGATTGCCCAGAGTAACTTTCGAAAGAACTTTAGAAAGAATTCTGCTGGGAGCTTCCAGAAAAATCCCAGAGGAATTTTCTTAACAATTCCCGGAAGAGTTTCCAGAAAACTTCTGCAGGAATACCAGAAGGATCTTCTTGATGAATTACCGGAGCAAGTTGTGCAGAAAAATCCGTAGGAAGTTGGAGAGGTTTCAACAGTTTCAATAGAGAAACTGTCACTAGATTTTCCGCAGGAACCAACTGAAGAATTAATTTGGGAATGCCCAGAGGAGCAACTTTCAGTTTAATGACTAGACTGATTTGTCTGTTCGGAAGTATTTCTGATTTATTCCGAGGATCGTTCGTTTCCAGACAAACTTCTGAAACGAACTCCCAGTAGATTCCCAATGAAGGAATTCCCAGTGAAACTCATAGAAGCACACCATGAGGAATTCCCAGTGGATTATTTTTTCTTTTTTTTTTTCAAAATTCTCAATGAAACTGCTAGACGAATTTCCAGTGGAAGTTCTAGAGGAATTACCAGAATACTCAGTGGAACTTATATAAAAATTTTCAATCGTACCGTCAAGTCACCATTCACCGTGGATCTAAGAAAATTTGAGGCGATAAAGGCTGTCGTTTTACACCAATCTTATAAACATTGTTGGTACCGCTGTTAATTGCCTTCATTATAGGTTAGAATTAAAGTAATAACCACAAAGATAGAAAAATTTCCACAAAAATGGATGATATAGGGTCTGGGACCATTTGGGCAGGAGCACCTATTTTGGGCACTTGCTGCTATAACTCAACCAATTTCAAACCGATTGACTTGATTTTTTGAACATGGCTACATACTGTGCGTATCTGATCGTGTCTCGCAAATCAAGTACATCGGTTCAAAATTGACTGAGTTATAGCAGCAAGTGCCCAAAATAGGTGCTCCTACCCAAATGGTCCCAGACCCTAGTACATTTAGTAGAGGATGGGAATGTCGCCTGATTCCGTGGTAGGTCACCATTCACAGTGTATCAGAAGATTTTTTTTCTTTTGTTTTAAAATGACCAAAAACGCCTAGCAAAGCCAATTCCCTTTGTTTATATTCATTTCAAGTACTAACTTGCAAGATTTATTTAGAAAAACGAATTTTCAAATTTTCATTTTTTTCTTCTTATATGGGGCAACATGGGTCACGGTGACCATTGATTTATAGGGTACCCATTTACCGTGCCCTTTTGTTTCAATAAAAAAAAAGTGATTGGAATCGGACTTTCTTGGTAAACTTACTTCGATAATGCAAAATAGATACCTGATAGATGAATTTAATTGCTTCTTGGTGAAATAATATCGTTACTACATTTAGTTAATCGCTAAAATCACGTAAGCGCAGTTTTTGTGTTTTTTTTTACTACGAATGCAGTGACTGAGCTAAATATTGCTTCATATAAACACATTTCAGTGTCAATATGCTACTGTAAAAAGTTTCTAACCCGCGTTTTGACATGGTAACAATACATTAGTGTTGTATTGGTGAAATTAAAGTGAAATTGTCATACCATTCCATTGTAATATGGAAATAATGAAAATATATTCGAAGGCCCACGGTGAATGAAGCCCCCACGATGAATGGTGACTTGACGGTACACCTAGTGGTAATCCCGGTGAAACTCCTAGAGAAATGTCTGATGCAAACTTTTCGGTGAAACTTCTAGAGGAATTCACAGAGGATTTCCAAAAGGAATTCCCTATGGAATTCCTGGATAAATTCTCGCTCGAACGTTAAGATTCATTCTCAGTGGAGCTCTAGGAACAATTCTCAGAAGAACACCCAAATGAGTTCCCGATGGAACTCCTAGAGGAACTTCTGGTGACACCCCTAGAGCAATTCCCAATCAAATGCCCAGAAGAATTCCCAGTAGAACTCTTAGAAGAATCCCCAGAAGAACTTCTAAATGAATTCCCGATGGAAGTTCTAAAGGGATTTCCGAAAGAATTTCTAGAGGAATGCTCAAGGAAATTCGTAGACTTTTAGATAAATTCTTATATTGATGCTAGCTGGAACTCGTAGAGAAATTCCCAGTAAAACTTGTTAAATTCCCATGGGAACTGCTTCTGGTGGAGCTCCTAGAGGAATTATCAATCAAATTAAAAGAAGAATTCCCAGGCGAATTTCTAGAGGAATGTTCTATGAAATTCAAAGAAGAACTCCCAGTAGAGCTTGTAGATGAATTTTCCACGGAACTCCAAGAAATATTTCTAGTGAAACTCCTAGAAGAATCGTAGTGGAATTCCTAAAAGAAATCCCAGAGGGATTTCTAGAGAGATTCCCAATAAAATTCAAAGAAGAACTCCCTGTAGAGCTTATAGATGAATTCCCGGTGGAATTCCTAGAGGATCTTCTTCTTCTTCTTTTTCGTCTTCTCTGTGGCTCTACGTTTCCATTGGAGCTTGATCTGCTTCTCTTCAACTTCTTTTCCTGCCACTGCCACCATTATTAATTGAAGGGCTTGCTTTGCCATTGCATGAATTTGTATATTGTGAGGAAAGTACAATGATACACTAAGTCGAGAAAAGTTCCCGACCGGAACGGGAATCGAACCCACCGTCTCCGGATTAGCGATCCATAGCCCTATCCACAAGGCTACGTGCAGACCCCATTTCCAGTGAAACTCCTAGAAGAACACCTAGTGGAGCTCCTGAAGGAATTCTAGAGCAATTTACAATGAAATCCATAGAACTCCCAACAGAGCTTCAAGAAGATTAATTGTCGATGGAACTCCTTTTGGAATTTCCAGTGGAACTCCTAGAAAAAAATTTTAGCGGAACTTCTTGGAGAATTCCCTGTGGAGCTCCTAGAGGAATTGGTTGTGAAACTTCTAAGGAAATTCTAGGTAAAACTTAAGGGGAATGCCCAATGAAACTACTAGGAGAACAATTTCTTCTGCCTCCAAAATATCATTGACGGGGCATGCGTAATTTGGAATTTAATACAAACGCCGTTAAAGCCAAGGGCTGAAAGTATTATAGTAAAGACAAATCGATCCGATCAATCAACAAACGGCGTTGAAATTGAGCGAAATTCAGTCTGTTTTGAGCGGTCTAAATTTGTAGAACTGTTATAAATATGGATCGAAAATATTAATCTGAAAAACACCTACCTCTCAAAATATATTTACTCCATAAAATTGTAACGAGGTAACTGCAAATAAAAAATGAAAGGCATATTCCACAATTCCATCTTTCGGTTCGGAGGAGCATAATTTGCACGGTTGCATATGATTAGGTTATGTAAAACACGAGCCCATCTGAATTGCAGAGTTTGAAGGTATACAGCGTTGAAGAAGCCCTATGCGCTCACGGAGTCGTGTACAACGAATTTGTGGGTAACTGGTTCGATGCTAATTCGAACTAGGAAGGCACCAAAGCCATTTTAAATGAGACATAACCAATTGCAGTTTTCAGCTAGTAGTAACGGTCGCGCTAGACTCAAGTGCTACAGCTCGTGCTGTAATTAAAAAAAAACTGAAGCGACAGTTTGATAGCAAACTGAAAACACTTGTATCCCAACGTGGACATCGCCGGAGGGTGTTGTTAAAACTCTAATTATGAAGCACTTACCCTGATGGATGCCGACTCGTGTACGTAGTCGCTACCTCAATTGATGAAGCAGTCATCAAGCAGTGCGTGCGGTCTTGCACTTGTTACGAAATTTGCATGAACGGCCTTCACCGGGCGAACACCGGTCTTTGGCGGTCAAACTGCTCGCGCAGTGTTAAGATTATCAACGACGTAAACATACATTTTACCTACGGGGAAATAGCGTTGAAACAAAAAATGCTGGGTAGTCTATTAACCGATCAAGTAGTTTTCTTGATTTCGATAAGCAACCGGTTGGATGATATAATTTATGCATGCTAATTACTACACCTCTTGATGTGACTTTTTTTGCTTGCATCGGATGCCTACTTGAACAGCATATCTACAACTCAGCTCAGAGAAATGTCTAGTAGACTAATAAATAATATGGGTTCATGATAATGTTGATTGATTGGAAGTTACATTTTATCAAATTTCAATCTCAGTCACGTCGTAGCACAACAATATACTACACTTTATCAACCGACCGTCCCAAACATTGCTGCAGCCGCAGCGATAATGACGATGACGCAAAATAATCACTTTCGTTTAATGTGCTTTGTCACATGTGCCAGTGCCGACGTTTGTTGCTGTAAACGCTAAAAATAAATGAACCAACATACGCTCAGCTTACACTTCTTAGCAAAAGATAATAACTAGCTAAAATTAGTGAAATGTATCGACACACGTTCGAAAGTAGACAAAAAATCCCCAAACCAAAGTGTTAATAGTACCTACTTTTCTGAAATAGTTTTAGTGTGCTTCAAGAAATCACGGTCATGAACTTGATCTTAAAGCTCGATGGCGACATGATTTCTTGTATAAAGGGCCATAAATGACGATAAAGCATACCGTATTTCAAATGTGTATTTGTGCAGTATTCCCATTCCGCATTATACTATGATATCATACACGTAGTCACGAATCCCGATCCGGCATTCAGGGACGCGCCCTTATGTGCTCTTCTGAAGAACCCTTGATAGATGCTATTGCACTCGCGTTCAGCTCGGGGGATCTGATACGACAAGATTCTTATTTTTATTTTATCAACGCGCACGATCCGACGTCCACCACATGCAGCAGACCAGCCGAGTTTAATGGAACACTTAAAGCAATGCAAATGCATGGCTCTAAAACATGATCCGTGTTCGGTCGGGCCACTGTCAGTGAACTGTATTTAAATGAGATTTGATTTGATGTGCCCGCCGCGATGGATGCATTGGACTGTTCGGTGCATGCACTTAATCAGCGGAACAGGATGACGAAAAAAAAAACGTGTCGGGGCGGGGGCAGTTCATCGAGTAATAGAGTCAGCGAGTTCAAGGTGCAATGGTGGTCTGGATTATTATAACGCGTAAGCGATACTATGATAGGGCCCATATGACCAAAGCGGTAAACGCACAGGTGTCCAGCAAGGTCATGCTGAGGGTGACTGGGTTCGATTCCCGGTTGGTTCATGATCTTTATAAATAATTTTCTCGATTTCAATGGACGTAGAATATTTTGTATCTGCCATACGATATATAGATACAAACATTGTCATTGCCAGAGAAAGTTTAAAACTGTGTCATTTTTCATAGAAAGCTGAGAAGCAGGCTTGATTCAGGTGAAGCGTTATGTCAAGAAAATAAAATATGATATTGCTTATTCATGTGATAGGTCCATGAATCACGCCTTTTAAACTATGGCATAATCGATCGCCTTCTGACTAAGTAAAAATCAATGATTGATTAACAAACTGTCGTAACACTTAACTCATCGCCATCGCCATAGGAAATTATCGTTATACTCTAGGCAAAATAGCTCCCTAGGTACGGAAATAAGTCCAAACGAGACGAAAAGTAACGAACCTAAATTAGGAGGCGTTTTTTTAAAGGCTAGAATCATCAATTGCATGAAGAAACATGTCCAGGGTGTATATTGTGCGAGGATTATGCATTGGAGTTTAACTGAACACGACGAATCAAAATTGCCGCTCAAATCGGCTTTCGATTGAAGTGTGGGATAAGCAAAGCAAAGACAACCGTGCACATCGTAGTTGCTACTCCGTGATTGACCAGAACAATCGAAGTTGCACAGGATAACAGACAAATTGACACATCGGTTTGACAAATTCACCACTGGTGTAACACGTGCGAAGGATTCTATCTTTCGGTTGAGGTCATTTGTTTTGATACAATTTCACACTGCTTCCAGCTGATTGAGAAGCATAATAAGGGGATGTCTAAATGCATTTTCGAAAGAGCTCAAGAGAAAAGTTGTCGTTGCAAGAATTCCGGAAATTTTTTACCAGATAGTTTGAAATAATTTTTTTGTTAGAGCTTACATATGAAATTGTAAATAAGGTATTTTAAATGGTCGTTTATACACACTAAAAAAATCTGAATATTACAATTGACGTAATGTTTATAAATGACGTAATCACACATGTCGTAAAATAAAATGTAACCCATTTTTGTGTCATATCTAACGCTTTCATGGACCGCTTCCGAAAAAAGTTGATGTTTCGTCATTGCCAATAAATGTTTGGCTTTTGTACATTATTTTAAGATCCACTCACCGTTTTCTAAATGAAATGCCTCAGTTATCAGTATGCAACGACACAACATTACACGTCTTAAAACATAAACAGCGATGCGCGCGTCAAACGTCAAAATGCTTCCAGATTTGCTTCGCGTGTTTGTTGTTTAGTTTCGTTCGATCATTTTTCGCGATTTCGTTTAGGGATTGTGTTGAATTCGATGAATTCGAAATAGATGTAAATGGATGTGCTAAAAATTGCATTCACGTCGACATAGAGCAGTGAAGAAACCATCGACAGATCTATAGTGAAAACTGGTAAAAATTCCTAGTGTATAATCGGGCAATTAGCTTCATGGGTTTGAGTGATAAACTGAGAAGTGGCGGATGCCGCTAGAGGACATCATTCATGGAGAATTGATTTGGTTTGAATTAAATTGATTATTTTTAGTGACAGTGAATGCAAAAAAAAAAACGGTTGTGATGGCAAATCTACGGCAGATGAGGTGAGTGACGTTCATAATTATTTATGATTCAATGAGAAACATAAAATACTTCAGGAAGCATAATCTCAAAAACGCACGCCATGCCGTAGAGCTGGTTTTTACGTCATGACGTGTATTTTTTTTATCGCCGTTTGCGTCATGTAATTTCAAGAGCGAACATAATAATACGTTCAAACCTAACGTATTATTCCGTCATTGTACTCGCTGCAATATGTCGGCGTTAAATGACGTAAAATTACGCATATTTTTCGAAGTGTGTAGCAATAAACACAATAATTTGAAGATACTCATTTCACCAGAAATCATTCCGTGACTTCTCTTTTTTCTTTATGGCTCGACGCCTGCTTCTCTTCAACTTAGTGTTCTTAGAGCAATTCCACAGTTATTAATTGAAGGGCTTTCTTTGCCTGCCATTGCATGAATTTGTACATTTTTTTTCCTCCCCTGTTGGGGAAATTAAGCCACTGCGTCCAATAGGCTGAACTTTTGTGGCATAACAATGGTACGCTATTCCCAGGGAGTCGAGAAAATTTTCCCGACCGGAACGGCAATAGAACCCGCTTTCTCCCGATTGGCTATCCATAGCCTTAACCACTAGGCTTACTAGAGACCCCACTAGAGATTCCGTGACAGTCCAAGTAAATTTCATTGCAATTTATCTTTGAAGTAAAATCACAATATTCAGCTATTAAAATTAAAGCCGAACTCGGTGGTCCAATAGATACTGTTTATGGGTTGTTTGCAGAAGGTCCTGGTACGTTTCTTCGTCCTACTTTGTAATTTTTTATCTACTTTGTCCCTTTTAATTTGTAGTCATGTTCATTAGACCTGTTCACTTTTTTTGACCTACCCGTGTCACATCAAATTATCAATCCACATGCAAAAACAAGGCTTCAGTCCAAAAATGAGCCAAATTGATAAAGGTTTAGAGGTGTATCAAATCGATTTTGTGTTTTTTCGAGCATTTTCACGAAAATGTACTTCAATATCCAGAAAATTGCACCAAAAAGGTACCGACACAACTTTGCCGAAGACACTACGGTGTTTGAATTGCGTATTTCAAAGTTATTCAACAATTTTCGTTAAAAAATCACGAAAAAATACAATATTTTTACGATTTTTCATGTAAAAGTCATGAAATTTTACATTGTTTTAAGTGACTAATTTTATGAGCTATTGCTCCTATGTGTTACGAACATTTCGTCCATACATCATTTTAGTGTAGAAATTCGTTTTCATTGACTAATTATTAAAAGTTCGTCACGTTGATACTAAAAATTGTACAGAGTTGCCAGCATAAAATTAAACAAAGTTACCCATGATTTAAACGTCATTACACTTCTTTGTCTCATCTGCATCACTTTAAATTTGGTGCAGTAGGTTGAGCATGAGATTGTGGATTCGAAGATTCAAGGTTCGAGTCCTGGAATAGCATTTTTTTGCGTCTCGATCCTGCTATAAGTTGATGAAACTACGCACTGCGTCTCATTGCAATTTGGCATCATAGCATTGTTTCGAAACCGTAGAGTGCATAGTAAGAATGAAGTTTCCCTTCATCGTGTAGTTGTGCTGATTTGTGGGTAGATAGATAACAAGTAAGCTGCACCCACAGTTGTCTGTAAAATGTTGCATCCAGAAGCAGTACCATCATCGTATTGAATTGTTTTAGCTAAATTGATCATTATCAAACAGATGCTCAATATTTCGCCCAGCTGATCTCGTCGACACGATTTATTGTCAACAAGTAAACTAAATATCTAGCTTGTATTGGAATGGGCTTAATTGGCAGGTCCCGATCATTATTATTTGGGAGATTGCATGTAAGTCATGGCAGATTCATCATCCTAACTGCTACAAAGAAAGAAAAAAAAAAGTTTATCATGTATTTGAGCTTGAACCTGGGACCTTCTGATCCGCAGGCTCGAGCCTTACCATCTGCACCATTTCTGATACTTAAATCAAAAGACATTAGAATACGATGGCATGACGTCTTAATCATGAGTAACTTTGTTTTAATTCGTGCTGGTAACTCTGTGCGATTTTTAGTATCAACGTGACATACTTTTGATAATTAGTCAATTAAAACGAATTCCTACACAAAAACGATGTATGGACGAAATGTTCGTTACACAAAGGAGTAATCGCTAATTAATTTGGTCACTTCAAACAATGTTAAATTACATGACTTTTATATGTAAAATCGTAAAAATATCGTGTTTTTTCGTGATTTTTTTACTAAAATTGTTGAATAACTTCGAAATACGCAATTTAAACACCATAGTGTCTTCGGCAAAGTTGTAGATTATTGTTCTAACTATATCCTAAGGGTATCTCCGGCATCTTTTCGGAGCAATTTTGTGAATTTCTGAGTAAATTTCTGTGAAAACGGCTAAAAAACACAAAATTGATTTGATACACCTTTAAATGTTCATCAATTTGGCTCAATTATGGACTGAAGACTTGGTTTTACATGTGGATTGATAATTTGATGTGTCACGGAGAATCGGAGAAAAAAAGTTTCAAAGTGAACAGGTCTAATGTTCATAGTCATTAGTCAAAACGGATTGAAAAAGCCGCATCCTTTCCTTCCAACTTCTAAAGCACACACACCAAAAACTGGATTGAGGTTTCAGCAAAATGGTTTGCTGAATATCAATTAGCAAACCTGGATGTTGCTAATTGTTGTTGTTGTTGTTCAGTAGTTTGGATTTGTTAGCTGAAAATCAGCAATTTTTTTAGATAACTGAAACATCTAGCAAACCCACATCGGTCATCTGTCAAAATAAAAAAAAAAAGTTTAACAGTTCGCGTATTTCGCAAGTCTCGCACTTTAGTTGCTTGGCTGCAGTGTTTTAATGGAGAATTGGGAGAAAAATTGCTAATTAACTTCTTGGCATGCATCAATAAGAAAGGTAGGTGTTAATATTGCAATACGATTCAAGTGTTTTTGAATCAACGTTCCCTTTTATCGTCAGGTGTAATCACAGTGAAAACCGGCTCGGCGGGTCGGTCGATGAATCCGACGGGTTTTCGGATATTTTGTGGAAGCTGCTCCAATCGTTTATTCAGGCGCTACTTGGTTTAACCAGATATGTGGAAAACTTAATAGTTGTAGTACCCATACGCGAAGTCAAGCGCGGAGTATTATTTAGAAAAACAGGTTGGAAAATAAAGAAAACATGAGAAGTTTTAACTATTTTTTCCTTTAAATCATTTTCTAACTAATTAAAACGCGGATTCCCAGTATTTTGATTCAGTTTACTGAAACCATCCAGCAAAATGCAGCCAAACATCACGGCGGTCGAATTAACTGAAATTCCAGCAATGTGTGCTCATCCACCAGTAAACCGATGTCAACAATGATGACATTTGAATTTGCTGAAAATTTCAGCATATTTTTTTACTGAATGGATTGCTGTAATTTCAGCTCGGCAGAATTCAGCAAAACTTTGCTGATTTCCAGCGAAAAAAAAATGGTGTGCAGTATCAATCTATCATATAACGCCTACATGCCATGCAACCAAGCGAACAGTGCCGCATCATTTTCAAAGTAATCAACACACAATCCATCACCTTACGCCTGGCATCCACGCACCAATGTGTGAACTCTCTGACGAAATAACCATTCCCCAAGAGCACTCCGACACTCGCATGAACTTGTTGAGATGTACAGAACTAAACGATCTGCAAGATCCATCATCCATCATCCTGTTAGTCCCAAGAAGCTATTTTATTGGTTCCTTATGTAAGTGTAGATAGTCTGGCTATATTGAAGTGCCTGTCAATTAAGCTTAAGTTGTTTGTAACATTCAGTCATAAAAATTAAGCTCCCCGATATTCTTGCCTTTTTACACAGGCTATTTTGTGTTTCTAGGGAATTCAAAGTAAAATTTCTAGAATTTCATGGGAAGATAGAACCCAAAAAAAACATATAGTTGAGTCTCTTATTAGACGCTGCAACCAATTTTGTTCATTTTTTGAAAGTGATGAGTCTATAGTAAGCACTAGCTGCACTAAAGAAATCATCTGGATTAGATGCAAGACGGCTGAGAAATTGCGGTGGGCGTAAAGTGGATGGCAGCGTTTAATTTAAGACTCGACTGTATTTGGAAGTTCTCAATGGGAGAGGGATATGACAAATTATCTAATGAACTATCGAGTTTTCGAAAGTTTTTGAATTATTGTATATATGCTTTAATCCTGTTTGTTTTGTGTATATAAACGATTACGCTAGCTCATCACAATAAGCTAGCCGAAATTATTTAGGAAGGAGAGTTTTTTTTTGACAGAGAGACAAACTTGGAGACAACTTGGAAAAGTTTCAGACGAATTTCATGATTTCTGATCATATTGGTGAGGAAACTTCTCACAGTTTTACGAACCTCAGAGGAAATCATGAAGAAATTCCTGACGCAATAATATTTTGGGTAAACTTTTCTGACGAATTCTAAACTAAGCATTGTTTAGAATTCCTCAGAAAAATTGTCTACAGTTATAATTCACAAATGAAAAGAAATTTGAAAAAACCTTTGCTTATTTCTAAAAAATACTCGGCACGATACACAAATTACGTTACGCTAAAATCGTCCATTTCAGGCACCTTCTCTTTTTCTAATACTTTTTGGATCGAAACGCTTCGCTGGAATCCTACCCCTACTCCTATAGCGTTACGTAATTTATGTGGGATGTCTTATTATGAACATCTTTATCATCGATATTTTCAGCCCAAGGCATGTTTATTTAGTATCTCTAGGAATTAATTCCAAAACTTTCCAGAAATTCAGCCATAAATACCGTTAAGTACATCAGTTAAAACTCACCTATGGTCAAGTTTAGCGGTGGTGACATAAAAGAAAATTGAAATTTGTGTCAGCCTAATGATTAGATAATATCATCGACTATTACACCCGTTCCAACTTACCCTGGTTAACCTTACACATTTTATTCAAAATCATATTCTAAAAATTTACCTACAATCAATTTCAAAACTGTTACAAAATTTGCAAAATATCATCCGCGAAATTCGCTATTTCTCAAATAAAATCCGCGACATGATTATAAACATATTTTTTTCTTGTTTGATCACTGACCTGGACCCACACATTACTTCCCTTCCGAATGAAGAGCTCAGATTTTATGAGTTTGCATGGAGTGGGATTCGGTCCCAGGTCTTCGGCGTCACGTGCTTTAACCATTACACCAGATCCACTACCCACATAAATTCAAATATTCAAATTTCATATTACACCAGATGTTGAAAGGGGATAGACAAAATTATCGGGATAATCAAAATTTTCACTTTTCAAGAAATAGGGTAAAAGCTCCCTTAGTGGAGGTAGTATCAATAGTGGTGGTAGTGGCAATTTAGCACTATTTCGACCAAAAAGCTTGCAAATGACATTTTTAATAGATGCCCCATACCTAATCAATAACATAACTTCAGTTTTTGTACCGACTTTTCGAACCCTCTAAGCAGAATACCCTCTTTGAATGAGTGTAATCAGTTTCGTACCTTTTAATTCCGCCCTATGTTGCTTATCCTTTGACAGATACGCGTATTTCGACTACCACTTGTAATCTTCCTCAGTGTCAGTTATCCACTCTCTCAGTGTATAACTGACACTGAGGAAGATTACAAGTGGTAGTCGAAATACGCGTATCTGTCAAAGGATAAGCAACATAGGGCGGAATTAAAAGGTACGAAACTGATTACACTCATTCAAAGATTACTTCAGTTGTTTGTTCAGGATTTGCCGAAAAACCTATTTTAAACAACTATTTTCCTTAATTTGTTTGCTCCTTTGCACCTATAGTGGTGGTAGTGTTCCTATAGTGGTGGGTCCCATAAGAATTCAATAGGATGCGCCACTATAAAGCCTGTATCCTCAATAATCGGGACACAGAAGTACGGCTGTAGCTCTGTAATGAATCGGTAGAATTGGCCAAATAATGGACTGAGAACTGTTTGGTGTATGTTTATTATTTTTGCCAAATTTCATAAAAATCGATGTATTACTTTTAACTGTGGATAAAAAACAATTCAGGCCAAACATTTCAATAGGTCCTATCTGCATTTGAGAGGCTCTCTTTGTTCACTTTCTCTTTCAATTATTGCAAAGTAATGGTACACTTTTCAACTACTTTTGCAGTACAAATCAAAAGACGATTGTATTGACCATCGTTCAATGCAAGGAGACAATCATAATACAAATAAACAGCTTAGATACTAACGAAATAGAGGGAAACCAAAGAGAGCCTCTCTTTTGCAGATTGGACCTTTAGACATGTTTGGCCTGAATTACATGTGGTTTTAAGCATTTTGTACAATCATGACCAATTTTCATCCGCATAGTAGATGGTTCTTTTACGCTACAGTTCAAAGTTCTATGATGACAATTATGAAATTTCGTTAGCAGTTATGATACTTAGAGAGACACTTTCTTGCAAAATTTCGTCAACTTTTATCAATTGGTTTGAAAGCTACTGGTGTTGATAGGGGTGAGTGTTAGTGATTTTTTTATGCGTTTTTCATGTGCGATGTTTGCCTATTCATAACTTTTGAATTTCTCTACCAATTTTCATGAAATTTTCACAGAAGGCAGTTGATTATGTGTTTATTATGTCTGCAAAATTTGATGATTATTGGTATAGTACTTTCAATAGTACAATCGAAACAATAAAGGGTGCTGACTAATTGCTGTATGAGGGGCTAAAATCACGTTCAGTCCAAATTCATGTTTCGACTATAAAATTGTTGATAGTGCATCGATTTTCTTGAAATTTTGCCTGTGCAACGAATGTAGATTAAGAAGTTTGTGTTCAAAATTTCAGCCATTTCCTTTGCCAAACTCAAAAGTTACAGCGCTGACAAGTAAAATTAGGGACTGTACAAAATTCAATGGCGCACACTCTACTCTTTCATTGCTACGACAAAAAGTACTGCACCGATTCACATGAAATTTTGTAGGTGAAATGAACACATCTTAAGATGTCATTAGGCCAAATTTGAGCAATGTTAATGTATCTATTACAGTTTTACAGATGTATTTCGGTGTCCCGTTTATTGCGGATACAGGCTTTAGGAACCAATGTTAAATTATACCTCCATAATAGGAACCGTGTACCTATAGTTGGTGCAAGTGATTTGTTGGCAAAATAGGAAATAAACAAAGGCTTTTACATTTTTCCTAGCAAATTTTAGTGAAAAACTACCGATTAACGTTTTTAGATTTTTTATTTTGTGGTTTTATCAATTTTATTCAATTATTTTACAAAAAGAAGCTACAAATAGCTCCACTATTGGTAGATTTACCCTATTTGATGAGCAGTAGCATTTCGAAAAGTGCATCAAATATACTAAAATTTTCACTGTAAGTTCATCAACTAGTAGTGTATCAGCGACCAAAATTTGGAAAAGATAGGGCCATTCTACATGTAATTAGATTAGAAAAAAAATGAATTGTCCTATAGCTAACTTTGAACCGTTATATCTCCAGATTTAATAAACCGAATGCAATGAAATTTTATAAGACTTTTGCCTTTTTGGAGAAATTTGCATTAAGTTGTAACTTTCAATTTATTTTGTTAATCGATTTCAACATTCCTTAAAACCAAACCAATAGAAGCTTCGAAGGAAACAAGATTGAGAGAAATTAGAAATAGCTTAAAGGTTGAAGGATTCGTCATTGACAAAATCGCCATCATTGCAAATTCAAAAGCAGTTTTCTCGCTCAAAACTCAAATGTTTGCATTGAAAAAATATTCACTGTACTCCATTCTCCACCCGCAATACAGTGAATACAATTTCATTGCGAAAATTTCAGATTTGAACGAGAAAACTGCTTTCAAATTTTCGATGATGACGGTTATGTCAATGACGAATCCTTCAACCTTAAAGTAAAGTGTCCATTTTTGTGTCATAGTAGCTAGTCTATCCACAAACGCAACCGCGAAACCAAACCAAATGCGGTGTCCAGGTAAAGAACTTTGTCAAAACATAGGACAATTCAGCGCAAAGCTTTTAGCAGCATACGAGGGACGGTGCAAGTTTATATCCCCTAAGGAAGGCCGAGTCCAATGGCCGAAACGTCGGTATTAAACAAGTAGCAAAAATTTTTTTCTTAGACTGGCTAAAACCGGTGCTCGTACCCTATATTAGTAAATGTAAACTTCATTGATTGGATTGCATAGTGCTATTTGACACTGATTGAGCGACTGAGTGAGTACCTCGAGCAGGAACAAAAAAAAAACTGACACATAACTGCAGCATACCAAAGTCAGGTATCATACCAAGACGAGGTATTGGTCGGACACTAGGTATTGGAAATAACTTATTTTGGTATTTTCTAGGTATTGATGAAATACCTCGACGAGTTATTGGTTTGGTGTTGAGGACGGCTTGATGTATTATTCAATTATGGAAAACTCACTATTTGTATGAAAAAACCGCCGATTATTATTTAGCTATTGCCATACCTGATGTCGTTTTTTCACGTGATATGCACATAATTCACACCTGTTATTATTTTAGATATTTTACCTCTTATACAGGGCTTCTTAATATCTCATTCAGGTTGTGGGTATTCGGTTTTCCATACCTGAGTTTGGTATTTTCCGGCTATTTTCTCCTGCTCAGGAAGTCATGAAACTTTCCCATATATAGGACGGAAAAGCATACCAAAGTTATGCTAACTCAACCAAATTCGTTTAAAATTCAGGCAGTTTCAAAAGGTAGCTCGGATTATTGAAGAAGTTAGTTCATGCATATACTGAAGCGAAAAGTGTTGTTTCCCCAGCACAATTAAAGTCTATTAGCTTGACCACAACATCTCCCAGGACCTACTTCTCGCACTGGGTTGGTAACTGTTCGACTTCCGCCACCGGTTAAACCCCAGCCTAAACGTTTTACGTTTGTGCATTTCCCTCCAGAGCTAACGGTAGATCGAACCTATTTGCCCTGAGGCGCAGCCCAGCCCGGCATGATTAGTTTTGTGTATATTTTTTTTGTTTGCGAAATTGAGCACTGCCGGCAGCAGCTCGCATCGATTGCATTTGGCACTACGCAAGTCGTCTTTCAATGTGCTATAGAAAACGTAGCAGCTTAAGTATAGCTTGCGAAGGTCACGAATCGTTCTCAGGAAGGTTACTGCTCAACGACTGGGTAATAGGCAGCCACTACTGAAACATCACTGAATGATGTTTTCAAGTACTGTTTTGATTAAAATTTGGAGCAGATTTAGTTCTAACAGCGAATATTGTTCGAATTGCAAGATATACAGTCAGTAATTTGAATCGCTATTGATCGACATATACGAAGCTATCCGGAATAAGAAACAGCATGATAAGTAGAGTCTAGTAGTTAGTCAGTTTGGCTATATCATAAACGATCGATGAAGAAGGAATGGAAATTTTAACGAAACACACAGACAGCGCTGACGGTGATGATTTTGATCATCAAATGATGGTGGTTGGTTTTGGTTGCTGATTATAGTTGCTACTAGTTGTCGAAAAATAAAACGTTGTGTAGTTATCGGATGGAAAAGAAAAGGTTTCGGAGAAAGCAGCAGCTGCTACTGGCACTCCAGCAGCAAAGAAATGAAAATAATGTTTTTGGCTTATGCGTGGAACGGTATTTTTTTTCGGTTTCGTTGCATCGTACGAAAGCAGCGTATACCACGGGAAAATTATGATGTTCACCCCGGATCGGGAGGTGATGTCTTATTAATACACGCTATGCCTTTCTGGGTCAACCTCAATCTGGGTTTGCGGCTCTATTAGTGCCTCATTATTGGGTTTCGGAGGGTCAAGAGATGGTGGTCAACCATCGGCAACTAATCTAAACCATAAATTATATAAGATGAAGAAACAATTGTACGTCAGAGTCAATATCGCAAACAATAATCACAAAGATCGGGCAAAAGATATCGTAATGATTAAATAATGATAAGGCTGTACTGATTGTTCTACTGGTACACCGCAGACGTATCGAATAGACGACCAACAAAAACAAAATAATAACATTTTGATATCATGGTTTTGCCTTTATCATGCACCAAAGAAGGGTGTTGGACCATGTAGTAGAGGATCTTACTTTGGATTCTTTCCGGCTATAACTCATACAGTTCTATACCAACTGACTCAATCTTTTGCACACGGCGAGATTTGGCAAAACTGATTGAGTTATAGCGGAAAGTGCCTATTATCACATCATTTGATCGAAAGGTCCCATGCCTTACACCAAAAGTAATATATTACATATTTTCCAAAATTGTTTGGAATTTACTTAATGAATAATGGGCAGGAGCTTTTAAGCAAATAGAGATTTCCTACGAAATATACAGTGTTTTGAAGTTAACTAATGTTCAGTTAAAACCAGGGAATGAAATTATAAGCAATGATCTGTATTATAAGGGAGTCAGAGTGGACCAAATGCTTGATGTCAAGAGAATTGAAAAAAATATGTATTGGTTAAATCGAATGGGTGACAAAACGTCGAATGCCAAAACGTCGAATGCCAGAACGTCGAATGCCAAAACGTCGAAAGGACAAAACGTCGAAAAGTGTGTTCAGCGTGGATTTCTTTTTTTTTTTTTTGAAATTTTGTGTGAATTTAAATCGATTCTGTTGGTAGCCTGAGAGGGGTGGTGATACGGTAGATCCACCAAGATGGCAGGATGACAAACTGATTAACGGGGACACACGAACATTGTCTCGTTATCTGGGGTCACTGCCCGAACGCTGAAGGTCAGTGGCTCATTTTGCATTCTATAATGATTCAGTTGAAACCACTAGCTAAGTAAAGATTATTGCGAGGATACTTAGCATTGTTGTACTAGTACCATATTCTGTGAATACCGGATGGATTGCGGAGAAGGATAGCTAGTCAAAACCCCACTATTTCAAGTAGAACTCCGGTTCTGAATGAGGAAGACATTCCCTCCCACCCCTTACGTTGGGATGGAACCGTCAAGTCCTGCCGTAAACCAAACCAGACGCCCTTGAAGGAACAATGCACCCGATGATCGCCATCGCCACCCTAAAGGTGCCAGAGATCCGGCAGACGATAGCTATAGGCTACCATCGAAGCTACCCTGAAGGAAGCTGTGACGTAATGCTGAAAATTTGTGGAAGGAAATTTGTGACAGTGTGCCACTCGCAGTGTTGCATTTGAACGCGATCAATTTGCGTTGAAGTTCAAAAACAGCACGCTGCGATCAAACATATTTGAAAATACTTCAGTTCAAAATTTGATCAAGAACTGCACCCGCAAAAACATGGCACCCTGGTACCTGGTAAACTTAAATGGTCATGTGTCTGCCATTATTTCACAAATTCTAACAAACTTGGGTTGATTCGATTCAGAAAGTCACCCTCTATTGAAAGGGAGAACCAGTTTGGTCACCGTGGATTACCGGAAAATCCGGAATTTGGTGCAGAATCTTAATGCCCGATGCCAAAATGTCCCATTTCATTGTGGCGCATATATTCGCGCAACAACGCATGCATGCAAATGCGTCACAAAGCGGCTTGATCAGGACACACATAAGATTTGATGACACATCCAAGCTCAGTTCCTTTTTGGCTCACGTTTAGTTCAAATGCAACTTTGGGTGCCATTTTACACTTAACGTGACGTGATGTGAGTTTTTTATATACGACAGTGCGAATATTCTCTACCCACGAAGAACTGGTCAAGGAACATGCCGACCCTGAGGTGTTGTTTCAGGGAGCCTCAGGAAGGCTTCCCTCTGAACTAGTTGGCAGATACAAGTGAAAGAATGAGTATCCTTTAAAAGAATAATAAAGAACTCACTATTTTCTTAGATTACTCGTTTTCGACGTTTTGTCCTTCCGACGTTTTGTCCCTTTCGACGTTTTGGCATTCGACCTTTTGGCATTCGACGTTTTGGCATTCGACGTTTTGTCTTTCGACGTTTTGTCCCTAAGCCGGTTAAATCCAATAAGGGGGCGTCCATAAATGACGTAGCTTTTTTAAAGCAATTTTTAATACCCCCCTCCCCCCCATCGTAGCATTTTGTCACAAATTTGGATACCCCCCTATAAATGACGTAGCTTGTTAAATACCCCCCCCCCCCCCCCCCCCCCAAAAAAAATGTTCGTGTCAAAATGTAACGAAAAATAACTCGAAACTTAGTTTTAACTTCAATTTTAACTTGTATGTTGAACAAATATTATGAAAAAACAACAATAGCAAGAAAACATTGCCGACTGTAGAGCGGATCTGGTGTGATGGTTAAAGCATGTGGCTATCACGTCGAAAACCTGAGATCGAATCCCACTCCCAACAAACTCGCACAATGTGAGTTCTTTCTTCGGAAGGGAAAGGGAAGGGTCCCGAGATGAACTAGCCGAGGGCAAAAAGAAAGAAAGAAAAAAAAAATACATTGCCGACTCTCAGGTTCAGATCGCCAACATCAAGACCATAGGTGCAACCAGAGGAGTTTATCACCAAAGCTAATGACTCAATAAACCACCCATCGTTCTGCTTAATGCCGAAGAACAGAAAGTATATGCTCCCAATACAGTTCAATACCATATTAGCCTAGGAGCTCTTTCGAAGATATTAGTTTGCCCACTAATTAAGAATATCAATTTGGATTCATTTGAATAAAATTCACCATGACATTTGAACGACCCTGCAGGAGTTTCTTCTGAAATGCTTTCAGCAGTTATTTCTGGAATTCTTCAAGGAGTTTCTTTTTGGATTTCCATTTTTGAGAACTCCCCCTTTTTTAATTCCTACATCAATTCCTTCTGGGATTTCTCCAAGATTGTCCGTTGGGATTCCATTTGAGATTTTCTCCGTTTTGTATTCCTTCAGGGGTTCCTTTAGAGATCCCTCCAAGAACTCCTTCCGGTCTTCCTTCTTAGATTCCATCAAAAGTTCCTTCTGAGATTTCTCCGGGAGGTTTTGTTCCTAAGGTTTTTCTAAAAGTTTATTCATTGTTTCCATCGGGAGTTCTTTCAAGGGTTTTTTCTCCTCTGCTCCTCCAGCAGTTTCTTCAGGAATTTTAACCGGAATTTATTTTGGGATTCCATCAGAATTTCCTTCTGGGTTTTCTAAAGAAGTCAGTTTCGGGATTCCTCCAGGAGTTCCTTCTTGGTTTCCTACAGGAATTCGCTCAGATATTCATTCCGAGATCTCTGCAGAAAACCCCTTCGGCATTCTTTCAAAACCCCTGCAGGAGTTTCTTCTGGGATTCCCCAAAAGTTATTTTCGGGATTCCTTC
Source organism: Aedes albopictus (assembly GCF_035046485.1). NCBI lineage: Eukaryota > Metazoa > Arthropoda > Insecta > Diptera > Culicidae > Aedes > Aedes albopictus. The sequence continues at coordinate 196,698,971 of NC_085136.1, forward strand.
ATAAATTTCTTCCGGGATTCCTTCAATAATTTCTTCCGTGTTTTCTTCAGAAATTGAACCAGGAGTTTTTTTTCTGAGACTCTACAAATAGCTCCTTCTGAGATTGTTCCAGGAATTTATTCAAGATTTCGTCAAAATTTCCACCTAGAAGTGCTCCAGGAATTTCTCTATGATTTCCTTTCAAGATTCCTCCAGGAGTTTCTTCTGAAGCTCTTCTGGAAGTTTATTGAGAGATTCCTTTTTAGATTCCTCCTAATCCTTTTGGGATGTTTTCAGAAGCCTTTTCTGGCATTCCCAGTTGGAATTCATGTGAAAATGTTTTCCATCTCCTGGGGGGGAAACCTTTCAAGAACACCATGAGAAATTCATTACAAAGCTGCTAGAGGAGCTCGTTAAGAAATTATTGGAGGAATTCTTCGTGGAAGTCCTGTAGAAACTATATAAGGAACTCCTAGAATAATGCCAAAATGCCAAAACTTTGTCCAATGCCAACAAATTTTCCTTGGAAAATTTAGCGGGGTGCAGTGCCCTATAGCAAGCAGCAAACTATTGGTCGTGAGAAGTATTTGAGCGAAATTGATTTTTTAACACATTGTTCTTTCATTATTCATTATTCTTTACACAGGATTTCAAAACTATTTTCTCAGATACAGTTGTTGCTTCCAATAGCTGCATGTCTTCTGAAAGGAAGCCGGCATTTATGTCCATTCTTTGTTATTTACATTTATGTGAATGGAAAATATAATCATGCGATATATTTTTTCTTTGATTTACTAATACTTAATGCAAGAAAAAATTTAATTAATTACGAAATACTTTTTTTTTTCATAAAGCTTAGTAGAAAGCTACGTAGCATATCATAAACCCCTACCCCCCTATCGTCACACTTCGTCACAAAATCACAAACACCCCCCCCCAAAAAGCTACGTCATTTATGGACGACCCCTAATCAAAATAGTTTATCATCAAAATATAATACGTTTCCAAATCGTATGACTCCCTAACGCATTTTCTGATGATTATTGATCAAGAAAGCACGTGAAAGCACTTTAGGCTGATACAAATTTAATTTTGACTTCTGTCTCCCCCCCCACCCCCCCCCCCCCTTCAAAATTTTTTGGCTGGATTTTGCATTTTGAGGGGGCAGATAAAAAATTATTTATCAAAATATCGGACTTTGGTGAAATTTTTTTAACAAATCCGATGAGTTTTGAATATTTTTCAAATTAAATGCTTCATTATTTTTATCCCCCCCTCCCTCGACCCGTCAAAGAGTGGTGGGACAAAAAGTGAAATAAATATTTGTAACCGCCTTATTATGATTAATATCGTATTTTACAGATAATCGTGTTGAATCAAATTGTGGCAATTCGCGTGCAGCCAGAGTGGACCATGTGTCTGTAAGAAAAAATAGTTGAAATTACCTTATTCTTCGTAATCCTTTCCAAATCAAAATATGTTTGTTTAGTAGCTGTTGGGCATCCTATTGAAATGTACCTATACCCGTTTCATGAAGAAATTGATTTTACCGGTATTTTAAGAATTGTGTACTTGGTTCACTCTGTTTGAACGAATTTTATGAAAAACGCCAGCCCTCTTAATAAATTATTATAAACTGTGAAACTACAATATTTCAAAAACGTACCGAATTATGAAAATACGTTCAAAAGTTGTTAGCTTTAAAATGTTCAAGTGAAGAATTTTTAAATAGCTCATTAATTGACTACCCTTCATGTGATATTGAACTGTTGTACTTGGTCCACTCTGTCTGAACATAAAAATAGAAAATAGTAATCAACACAGTATAATAACAGAAATATTAAATTTCAAACTTCTTGCTTACATTATACATCAATCCTATTAACTGTTGTCCTACTTGTGCATTTTTATTGATCAAATATGTACAAACTTGAGTGTAAACTGTAGTTAGTTGTAGATTTTTCAAAAATCGTTCAGCCAGAGTGGACTAAGTACAATTAATTACTTGGCAATTTCTCGGTTTAAAGCTTTTTTTGACGTTTTTTCGCGTTCAATACGAAGCGATGCTTTGATGAATAGTTAGTTATTGAGATTTATGGCAAAAATGCAAGAACATTTGTTGAAAAACCTAAAACTCATAGAGTTGCAAACTTTATAGTCGTTTTTCTAGAAATTAGGTAAAAGACACATGGTCCTCTCTGACTTAACGCCGACCGTATAGGGTTGCCTGATTATAGCAAATTTGACATAAATATAAAAAAATACAGTGCATATTTTTTTAACAACCCTATCCTCCCTTCGTAACGCTTTTTTGTATGAAAATTTTGAAAATATCTATTGGCCGGAACGTTCAGCCGTACTCCTGTCCCCTCCTTGAGCGTTACGTAATTTGTGGATGGCGTATAATAATGAAAAAAAAAGTTAAATGAAAGCGATTAAATTTATACATTACACTCGTTGTGCAAGATAGAAACCTTCCCTCTCCTTCTCCTGGCCGCCCATTTGGCGCGCTCAGGGCTGCCACAAAGCTCGCCGCAAGAAAAGCGGAAAAGAATCGATTTCCTTGGCACTCTCTGGCCAACGGCCATCACGAATCTTTACAACGCAAACGAGGAGAGACGCAGCGGCAGTGGCTCATAACTAAATACCGTGCCCGTCAACTGCAAAACGCAAGAGGCCCAAGCCCCCGTCCATGTGCCTGCCTTTGTGGGCTGGGTATGGAAGACGAGCGAAATTGGTCAAAAGCGCTCTGGAAAGTCATCGATACGTATCGATTTCCATCTGCGCCGATCGACGGCCGGCGTTTTATGTTCGCTGGACACGATTTATTCTCCGGTTGGTTGTCATTTGTTTAGCGCAAGTTTGAACCGATTCAGAATTAATTTCTCCATCGGTAAAATTAATTGGCGAGTGAGACTTAACTGCGGCTGTTTTGTTGTTAGCCGTAGAAATTGAATCTATTTTTCTTCGTTCAATTTCAGAGAAACTCGACAACAAACGATCGTTGGAAAACCCCCGTTGAAAAATCTTGATTCACACAATAAACCGGATGTTTGCTGGTTGAAAACCGCAAAGCTAAAATAAAGAATGATGAGAGGTTGAAGACCGGCGTTTACTAGAAACACACCGTAAAAGTAGATGTTAGAAAGGAAAATTTAACAAATACCAGCTTTACTACATAATGATACCATAATAATGAACGTAACATATAGCTTACCTTATAAACCTCCGAGAAGAATCCGGACCCGATTTTCTCCCGTATAAAATCATCCAAACAATACAGAGCAGATACGGCAGTGCGCAGTGCCCGACACGAAGGTCCAGTAACCGAGCGATCCGAGCATCCAGTGCGCGTCAGTGGCGGCCCAGGGCCACTATGTTGTCCTACGTTCATCGTTATCAGCTCACGATTATCACCGGTGACAAATTAGTAACAAAACAATTCTTCTTCACTTCGAATGACCACCACCGGTCAAAACAGCTGCTCATTGCCTACTACCTCCCATAGTCCATCCTAGGCGGGAGGAAGCAACGCCATATCACCACTGATATGGGAAGTCGACAACCGAATTCAATCACTAATCAATATACCAAAACCGAAAATATCTTCTTTACGTTGAATTTACGGTGCCTCTGTTTAACACTTGTTTGAAACTCATAAGATTTAATTTTCACTTAGCCATATTGCTTTTGACACTAATCGTTACACGTTGGAAGCAATAAGTTACAAAAATTTTCGACTTCTGCGTACAAAGTTGCCTCTATAAATCCGCGAAGGTGTTCTTCAATCGTTCCTGAGTGTTTCTGAAAACAACGCGAAAAGATAAGATTTGGAAGTATTAGTGGAATGTATGGGAAATATGATGGAGTGTATTCATGTAAAGATAACAACACGAAGCTCACAACTTAAATAGAATAATTCATTCGAAGCTTCAAAAGTTTATTGGGCATCATTCGAATCGAATGCAACGTTGTTAAATGTCAAGAATTTAACTAGGCTTCGACTTTTGACATTCAGTATCATGCTTACCAGCGTGATACCCGAGCAAAGTTCAACAGTCCCAGTTTACAGCAAATCGAAAACATGATTTGTTTTCAGCAACAAATTTATATCACACTTTGATATCATTTTATCTTTACTTAATTTCATTTCAAACTTTGTTTTCGGTTTGTTGTCATCTTTAATTTATGTTAACATCTAGTATCGCAATAGTTTTGAAATCTGTTAGTTAACTATGTAAGGGGGCGTCCATAAATGACGTAGCTTTTTTTAAGCGATTTTTAATACCCCCCTCCCCCCTCGTAGCATTTCGTCACAAATTCAGATACCCCCCTCTATAAATGACGTAGCTTGTTCAACACCCCCCCCCCCCCCTCAACAAAGTTTTCATGTAGAAAAAACTCGAGCTTAGCTCTGATTTCCATTTTAACATTTATGTTAATAGAATATTATGAAAAAACACAATAGCAAGAAAACATTGGCGACTGCCAGGTTCAGATCGCCGACATCAAGACCATAGGTGCAACCAGTGAAGATTATTATCACCAAAGTTAATGACTCAATAAATCATCCATCGTTCTGCTTGATGTCGAAGAACAGGAAATTGATGCTCTATTTCCTGTAAATTTAAAATTGATTTAATTTGAATAAAATTCAACACGACATTCGAAGGACCCTGCAGGAGTTTCTTCTAAAATTCTTACAGCAGTTCACTTTGAAATTCCTTAAGAAATTTCTTTTGGGATTCCCATTTTTAAGAATGTCTCCCGTTTCAGTTCCTCCAGCACTTCCTTCTGGGATTTCCCCATGAATTTTCTTAGGGATTCCGTTAGAGAATTCCTCCTTATTGTATTCCTTCAGGGGTTCCTTCAAAGATCCCTCCAATAATTCAATCCGGAGTGCCTTCTTAGATTTTTCCAAAAGGTCCTTCTGAGATTTCTCCAGGAGTTTTTTTTATAAGGTGTTTTTCTGAAAGTTTATCCAAGGGAACCCCTTCAGGAGTTCTTTCAAGGTTTTCTTCCCATCTCTTCCACCAACAGTTTCCTTGGACATCTCTACAGGGATTTTAACCGGAATTTCTTTCACTCCTTCCAGGATCTCTTAGAATTCTGCGACGAATCCCTCTACGGATTCCTACCATAGTTGCTTCTCTAATTCCTCCAGGATTTTCTTTCTTGGATTTCACCAGCAGTTATATCCAGATAATCTTCCGTAATTCCCCAAAAGTTTTTTTCGGGATTCCCTTAGGAATTCCTTTTTCGGGATTCTTTAGGATGCTTTCAATCATTTCTTCCGTGCTTTCTTCAGAAATTAAACCAGGAGTTCCTTCTGACAATCTACAAATATCTCCTTCTGAGATTCTTCCAGAAGTTTAATCAAGATTTCTCCGAAAGCTTCATCTAGAATTGCTCCAGGTACTCCTCATGGAATTTCTTTTGAATTTTCTCTATTTCCTTTCAAGACAGTTCCAGGAGTTCCTTCTGAAATTCTTTTGTAAGTTCTTTCAGCGATTTACTGGATAATGGTACTTAGTCAACCCACTGACAGGCATTGTTGTCAACATCTCTTTTGTTAAAACGGCCCCAAAATGTGTTAATCAAACTAAATTGGGCCCCTAATGTCACTACTGTCACTCCATGCTATAGGTATAGGCGTGTCAATGGCGTGTACTTAGTGCAAGTAAAAATGTAATAATTTATGGAATATTTTTTTTCAATAGGCCTAGAGAAAAGCTACGTAGCATATCATAAACCCCTACCCCCCTATCGTCACACTTCGTCACAAAATCACAAACACCCCCCTCCCCCTCAAAAAGCTACGTCATTTATGGACGACCCCTAAAGTAATTCTAGTGATATATCATTAGAGCAATTATATTATTGCATTTATGATTTGATATCAACCGAAAAACTCTACATTTAACGATTATTTTTATTTTTCTTGCGTTGATAACAAAAACAGTTATCATTTTTGCTATCATCGATAGCAGGAATTGTTTTTAATTCCACAGGAACATTTTCTTGCTCTCATGTTTGATGTTTGATGATCACAACATCAACATTAGTTTTCAATTTGCTGTCAGACTTTGCTCGAGTATGAAATACATAGCCAACCTCAGGCTAACGTACAACCGTTGCAATAATTACGTTCTTTAAAGTAAACATTACATTAAATGCAACTATTATCTAAGACCTCCTTAAGATATTCCAGACCAACCAGGCTGCTACGCGGGTCTGAATCCGTTTGCAAAATCAACTACAGGACCTACTAGAAGATTGATTTAAATTATCATATACTTTTGGGACATTCAGGGTCCACTAAACTATCCTGGATTTTACTCCTTCGCATCTACGGCTGTACAGCAGTTTTTTTCGCTATGAACTGTTACCGAACTGTAAAGCATGACCCCTTTTTAATAGTACGGAATATATCGTCGGTTTCCTGCAATAGGAGCACAACTCAAAATTGGTCATTTTTGAGATTTTGGAGGCAAGTGCTGAAAAACTTTGTAAACTTTCATCTCACAAAGACCCGTTGCGGGATTCAATGAGAAACGCGAGATTTTTGCATTTTTACCAATTTTCCGCAATAAAGAAACAACTCAAAATCAGTCAAATTTTTCATTAGCCGTTGAAAAATAGTAATGGAAAATTCATGAAACAGTCCCTTTCCATCATACAACAATCAAAATTCGTTTACTTTTGTCAAATGATGAGAGAAATTAGTGAATTTGCAGGAGGTGCTTCAAGATTGCCAAATTTCAAACGCTCATTCTGAAAATTCACATTTTTTGAGTTTGTGCCCCTATTGCAGGAAACCGACGATATCATGATTCTTTTGGGATACTCCAGACCAACCAAACTACTCTGAAGAACAGAACTTGTTATCTATACTCGTAACAGTAGCCATATCCGTTATGGATCTGTGGCATTTGCTCGAAAGTCGAATGACGTTTGGTATAAAGTACATTTGGTTGAAACCCATTTTGTGGAAGAAGAAGCATGTAACTAAAGCAAGTAAAGGACATGATCTTGTACCGGCTTTTCGAACCCTCTAAGCGGAATACCCTCTTCGAATGAGTGTAATCAGTTATTGTACACACCATTCAAAAAAAAAACTCATTCGAAAAAAAAACTAAAGGACGGTTTGGATGACCAAGCACATAAAAAAAACTTTCACCATATTTTGCTTTTATAATGTTAATGTATAATGGCACCAAAACTACAGAACTGCGTCAACAAAACTGTATAATACCGCTTGGAATAATTCAGGCCACAAATGTGTTTGAAGAATAGCAATTTAAAAAAATAACCACTTGTGCAAAAGCTGCCCCATTTCACTTCAAGTAAGCTCAATTGGGTAATGAAAACAAAATTCAAAAAAAGTCAAATGTCAAAAAAATAACTATTTTTTTTGTAAACTTCTCATAAAACCTTTTGAAATCTTATGAATAAGTAGGTACATCACATGCCAATGTATTTCCAAAAAGTGTATTGCGAGTTTTGAACCCCTGGATTAGCGCGAAGAGCAATAATCTCTTTTGTTTAATTATGACAAACGGATACTCTTAGCTAACGTCAGATTACACAGCGAACAAAAATGAACTTTTTGTCTGTCTCAAGAGCGAACTATGCGTCTCTCACAGATTTAGGGTCTCTGAATCTGAATCCTGGCTAAGATTTGCTCCAGCACGTCACAATTTTGAGCTATACCTAAATTTATAAAGCAAAATATGCGGTTTTGGGCTTTTTTGACTGCAAGCCATTAAGCATGGAAATATTTTTTCGTAATCAAAAGGTAAATATGTCTATCAACATCTAAATTAACGACTCATGCACCAAGTCGAATTTATGTTAGGTGCGATATTTCCCATACAAGTCATCCTCCAAAAGTTGCATGCAAGTTTACATACTAACATGAAATGCTCAAATCTATTAAATTGGATTTGCTAAAACGAAATACTTTGCATGAGTAATTAATTTAGATGTTAATTGGCCAATTTACCTTTTGATTGATTAAAAAAATATATATATTAATATTTAATGGCTTTCAATCAAAAAAGCCCAAAATCCCATTTTTTTACCCTATAATTTGAGGTATAGCTCAAAATTGTTACGTGCCGGAGCAAATCTGAGCCCAGATTCGGATTCAGCGGCCCAAAATCTGTCAGAGACACATAAGTTTGCTTTTGAGACAACAGAATGTTGCGCTGTGTTACAGATCAATGTGGGAGAAAGTTATAATTGCAATCGCTTGCACACGGCATATAGATAGATAGATAGATAGATGCCTTTATTAAAGAGATTTTCAGCCCGAGGCAGGCTCATCTCTAACACGGCAGATCTTTGAGTCAACGAGTCAATTTGTTCAAAACATTAAAGAATTTACGTTGTTAAACAGGTAAATTTGAGGATAGATAATCACCATTAGACTGTGTATTGATTATTCTGAAGATGGTTGACGACAATAGGCGAGTTTTTAAGGTGAATCAGATGCGAAAGCCATTAAATCACCATGCCCATAAATTTGGCTATATCTCAGACACAAAGTATTCTAAAATTTTCAGGAAAATATTCACAGATTCGAACATAGTGTCCCGATGTCGTGGAAAACTTTTAAAGGTATTTCATCTTGCAATCAGATAAAACATTATTTTTCTATTTAAATAAAAAAAACATACTTTGTTTTTATGGCGCATCGTTTTTTAAATATGATCCAAAACAAAATACAGTGTTTTCAACACACATCCGGGTGAAAAATGTTAAATGAACATCTGAGACCCTGCATCCCAAATTGTACGATACAAAAATCCACATTATTCAAGTGTTCAATAGTGCTCGAAAAGGAAACGCCACTACACTATATTTGGTAATAAATAACGTACAAAACTAATTCCTTAGCCATACCTAAGCTATGTGTACAATTGGGAAACTGCAACACCATAATCTATTTGTGTTCGTTGTTTCGCAAAGTATTCAAAACCGGTATGCGCTTGGGTAGGTTTGTGAAAAATCTAATATTCCTCGGTGTCCCTCCGTCATCGTCAGCAGCACCATTTGGGAACGGAAATGCCAAAATAAGTGCATCTCTATTTTGAATCGCGTCCAAAACGCGATAGGGATATATGAGCACGGGCGTTGCGGATCGAAGACTTTGGCTTATGAAGACGGACAGGATTTTGACGCACGTTGCTAGGTGTTGCAAAGTTGAGAACAGTAATCGATTTTATTCTGTTTTTCGAATCACCGCCACCGAGCCGGCAGACTAGAACGGTGTATATTGGCTTGGTGGCGCGAGAATGGAAATTTGCCACACCTGGCGGAAGGTGAATGGTTGTTGGCAAAGACGCCGAAACTGTGTGCCTTCTGGAAAAGTCATTATGTAACAAAGTAGGAGATGAATCGATTTAAAATTAAAGTAAACGAATATGACACATTTCGGACGTATATGACAAATAGTAATTTAAAACTGTTTAAAATTATATACTCATTCAGTTTATTCAAATTAGAAGAATGAAATATGTCTCAAAATGCAATGGGCAAACATTTGCTCAAATTACCCAGCTCCAGCTAAAATTGGAACACGAGCTTCAAAATACCAGACACCAGACAACAAGTGCCTCACACGAGCCTCCGCAAAACTATGCAAATTTTTATGTAATCCCCGCTCTGGTAAATACTTTAATTAGCCCAATTCGAAATGCACGTCACAAGCTTTCAGAAAAAAAAAACATTTCTCACACATCCATCAAATTGTGTAATTGCTCACATTCGTGTGTGCTTTTCACGGGTGGCCAAAAACAATCGAAAGAGAGAAACATAAGTTTCAATCGAAAAAGAAACCACGCTGGAGAAATGTGTATCACTCAGTCAAGTCAGTCAGCCGAAAATAACCCCGGAAAGAAGCCACTCTTTCACTGCTGACTGAGTGGCCTAATGCTGCGTCAAGTAATTATATGGAAATTGTATCACTGACTGTTTCGTGTTCGACCACGATGACGACGACGTCCACAGCACACCGCCGTAGCATATGTCTTCCTCCAATAGCCCGGAATGCACGGACATGTCAAGAGCCGATCGCCACTACAGCACATATCGTTCATACTCGAACTGATCGGCAATAACCAACAGCAAGTGAATGCAAATTGCATCCTCGAATGTTATGCTCCACTAGAAAGCTTTTTTCCTAGTCTCTCGTATCTGTGTTACGTGGCGCGTTCGATGGCAGACGACACATGGTACTTAGCACACTAATGGATACTTTGAGACTTTATAGACTGGACATCAAGTGACTGTTATAGCACACCACCGTCGTCACCATGGCGAGGTGCGAGAAAAGCGAAGACTGGCAAGTGTGCTCTATTGACGGAAATGAAGGAATGCGCAACAACTGAAACTGGCTGAGATTTTAGATTCGAAAATTAATCAGCATGCAAGTATTTTATTTTGAATTCTAAAATTGGCTCATGTACAAACCTATCGTTTGCAGAGTTTATTATTCTTTAGATTATATTTTAAGCTCCACATTATTAGGGGATTTCCAGACTTTTTGTCTCCAGTCAGCTTAGCGGATAAGGCTATAGATCGCCAATCCGATTCCCGTTCCGATCGGGAAAATTTTCTCGACTTCCTGGGCATAGTATATTAAGTTGCCTCAGAATATACAACATGCATGCAATGGCAGGCAAAGAAAGCCTTTCAATTAATAACTGTGGAAGTGCTCAAAGAACACTAAGTTGGAGAGAGGCAGGCCAAGCTCTAGTGGGAACGTAGAGCCATAAGTCAGAAGAAGAAGAAGAAGAAGAAGTAGAAGAACGGCTGTTCGAGCCCGTATAAAGTTGATCATTAATATTAACTTCTTTTCTCGATCAGCCTAGATAGCTGTGTAGTGTCGGTAGCGATTGTCTCAATTGGTTAAGAATAACACTACGGACCGCCTGTTCCGGTGGTAAGATTCCACCAACAGGTTACCCCCAATTCATGGTGTGATGCGGCTTCATACCGTGCCTAGGAATGAATAACTAGGAGGGTCTAATAAAAACCTAACCGCAAACGGAGCCTGTGGTGTACCAGGGCGCCCTCCACAGTATGTTGCCCTTACTGTGCTAACCGGAGCAAATGTGTTTCACCGAGACAATCGGCTGGTCTTTAGTCTCACTTGAGGCTAAATAAGGGCGGGATTATGAAGATGTTGTTAATTTTCACCTATATGGTTTCGCATTATGCGATTTACACAGTATATTCTGTGTATCCTCGCCATTGGCGTTTTCCAATCGATACCGATCTGGTTTTATTCTTCGTTGTGCTGTTATTGCGAAGAGTTCAATCTTACCTAGTTTGGGTAGTGGCTACGGTTGGGATAGTTCAGATCAATCTCCAGCATAAAAGAACAGCAACAATCAATCTTTGCGGACTTATATAAAATGGCACAGCCCAAGTGGCCCTGGTACAAGAACCTTACTTTCATAAGAGAAATTTCTATCTAGGAAACATTGTGAACCCGGTTTTTGCTACTTTCAGTAAACATGAAATGGCAAACTCGCGTGTCATGCCTCGAGCTTTTGTGCTTGTCAACAACGCAATAGTTGCTACACTTATCTCTGAACTAACCACCAGAGATGTATGTGCTATCACAATCGATGTATCTGTTGGAAACCTCAACAGGAAATACGTCTATTGTTCGGTTTATTTACCGCATGATGAACCATCCCCTACGGATGCTTTCAAACAAGTCATCGCATACTGTACTTCAAAAGGTCTATCTAGGGCAGCTCAGACATTAACTTGAGAGGCTCCAGTTTGATGGAGTACTTAAGTAGTACAGATCTTGCATTACTTAACATAGGCAACCGCCCAACCTTCATGGTATCTGCTAGAGAGGAAGTGTTAGATATAACGCTTTGCTCTAGCAGAATTAGTCACGAGCTGACCAATTGGCATGTGTCAGATGAAGAATCTTTATCTGACCATCGCTACATCTTTTTTGAACATTTAAATGTTACTTCGCAAACATTGCGTTTCAGGAATCCTCGGTCAACAAACTGGGATCTTTATACTGATTTGGTTGCAGCCAAATTTCATGGATATTCACCATCCATTGACACTCCAAGTGATTTAGATGATGCCGTTGATACTACAACGACCTTCATCATGGAAGCTTTTGTAGAAGCATGCCCTCTACGGTCTGTGAAGATCACAAGAGGAACCCCTTGGTGGAACTCTGATCTGGCGAAACTCAGGAAACAATGTAGAAAGTGTTGGAACAGACGACGTTCGGCTGGTTCGGAGGCTTTTAGGTCGGCTCGCAAGGCCTACAGGAAAGCTCTCCGGTCTGCTGAACGATCCGGCTGGAAAAACCTTTGTACAAATGTCTCCAGCTTGAATGAAGTCAGTCGGTTAAACAAAATCCTTGCGAAATCTAAGGATTTCCGAGTGAACGAACTTCGTTTGCCAAATGGCGATCTGACTTCCTCTGATGAGGAAGTTCTGGAATGCTTATTCAGCACACACTTCCCTGGATGTGTGGATATTACATCTTCGGATGATCCTGATGTCTTTTCTTGTAGTTATGATTCTTTAGCTTCGGCTCGGAGTATTGTAACTATAGAATCGATTGAGTGGGCTCTTTATAGCTTTGCTCCTTTCAAATCTCCTGGGGCAGATGGGATTTATCCTATTTTGCTTCAGAAGGGATTTGATTATTTCAAACATGTTTTGAAAAAACTACTTGTTTGCAGTTTTGCTACAGGGTATATTTCGAAATCCTGGAGGGATATTACTGTAAAGTTTATTCCGAAAGTGGGTCGTGCGTCGTATGAAGAAGCAAAGAGTTTCAGACCTATCAGTTTGACCTCTTTTCTTCTGAAATGCTTAGAACGCATTGTGGATCATCACATCCGTGATGTTCATCTGGCCAACGTGCCTCTTCATGTGAACCAACATGCCTACCAATCTGGTAAGTCCACTGTGACTCTTTTACACAAGGTTGTTTACGATATCGAGAAAGCATTCGCTCAAAAGCAATCTTGTTTGGGTGTTTTCTTAGATATCGAGGGTGCCTTTGACAACGTGCCTTTCGATGCTATATTGGAAGCCGCACGGAGTCATGGTATATCTCCAATGATTTCCAATTGGATTCACCAAATGCTCAAAAACCGATATCTCTTCTCGACATTGCGTCTAGCAGGGATTAGGAAATTGAGTGTTTGTGGATGCCCTCAAGGGGGAGTCTTATCACCGCTTTTGTGGAATCTCGTAGCAGATACGCTATTGAGGCAACTCAATAATAGCGGTTTTCCTACTTATGGTTTTGCCGACGACTACCTAACATTGTTAGTTGGTATGTGCATCAGCACCCTTTTCGACCTGATGCAAAACGCCCTTCAGGTAGTTGAGGGTTGGTGTCGCCAATATGGCCTTTCGGTTAATCCGAGTAAAACATCTATTGTTCTTTTCACGGAAAGGCGAAACCGTAATGGCGTTCGACCTTTGCGTCTCTTTGATTCTGAAATCGATGTGACTGAACAGGTAAAGTACGTTGGAGTCATTCTTGATTCCAAGCTTTCCTGGACACCTCACATTGAGTTCAGAATCAAGAAAGCTTGTATGGCCTTCGGGCAATGCCGGCGTACTTTTGGTACAACTTGGGGTCTAAAACCCAAGTATATCAAATGGATTTACACAACTGTGGTTCGGCCAATATTGGCTTATGGATGTCTTGTGTGGTGGCAAAAGGGTGAAGTGAGAACGGTCCAATCGAAATTAGGCCATCTCCAAAGGATGTGCTTAATGGCGATGTCTGGAGCGTTCTCTTCAACTCCTACGGCAGCGCTAGAAGTTCTCTTTGACGTTGCCCCACTACACATTCATCTCAAACAAGAAGCCCTTTCTTGCACTTACCGGTTACGGGTACTCGGTCTACTAGAGGAAACTCCTGTGAACCGCACATCAACACACACCTCGTTGTTTCCACTTTTGGTGAATTGGGACAAAATTGTCCTTGCTCCAAGTGATCTCACAATTGCTTGTAATTTCCCATATAGGACATTTTCCAAGAAATTTCCTTCCCGGGAAGAGTGGACATCCGGATATCTAGAAAAAATATTTCAGACGGCATCGTATGTTACACTGATGGCTCTTTTCTCGAAAGTCGAGTAGGTGCTGGTGTTTATTCTCGTGAGCTAAGGTTGCATCAGTCTTCCTTACTTGGTAGACAGGCCGAAATCTTTGCTCTTATATGCGGAGTGCAATCAGCACTTCAGCAGCACGTAATGGGTAAAGTAATATACTTCTGTTCAGATAGCCAGGCTGCTATTAAAGCACTTGTTTCGGCCAACTCCAGGTCGAAGATAGTTATCGCTTGTAGAACTCAAATCGAGGAGCTGAATTCAGCAAACGCTGTTCACCTTGTATCGGTGTCTGGCCATTCTTCCATCGCTGGAAATGAATTGGCTGATGAGTTAGCTCGCACTGGAGCATCACATGACTGCATTGGCCCTGAGCCAGCTATTCCGATATCGAAGTGTTGGGTAAAGCTTCAGATTCACACCTGGGCTGCTACTCAACACAGGCAATACTGGAATAGTATGGAGTCATGTCGTCAAACCAAATTGTATTGTACTGAACCATCTCCAAGGATGGCGAAGTATCTTACAAATCTGTCAAAGTAGAATTGCAGCATTCAGGTCAAAGCATTGACTGACCACTGCTGACTCAGCTATCACATGGCGAATATTCAGCAAGCTGATTCATTTGCATGTGATAGCTGTGGATCCGATTATGGATCTTCGTATCATTTGATATGTAACTGTGCAGTTTTTGCGCAACTGCATTTCCGAGTATTAACACTTATTAAGTTATTATTAACACTTATTAGGACCCATATAGCCGAGGCGGTAAACGCACGGGTATTCAGCATGACCATGCTGAGGGTGACGGGTTCGATTCCCGGTCGGTCCAGGATCTTTTCGTAAAAGAAATTTCCTTGACTTCCTTGGGCATAGAGTATCTTCGTGCCTGCCACACGATATACGCATGCAAAAAGGTCATTGGCAGAGGAAGCTCTCAGTTAATAACTGTGGAAGTGCTCATAGAACACTAAGCTGAGCTGAGAAGCAGGCTTTGTCTCAATGAGGACGTTACGCCAAGAAGAGAGAGAGACTTATTAAGTGAAACTGACTTCAGAGACCTGAATATTCAGGATATTCTATTGTTCTTAACACACTGTGGTAAAGAGCTATAGGCTCTCTTTCGCTTTATGCGTTATTACAGTGCCCTTTTCAGAACGCTGTTTGAACCCATTGTGGTACGCTTATGCGTTAGTACCCTCTTCCAGGGTATTTTTCCTGTTACCCTACCTGTCCTTATCCCCATGCTTACCCTTATTTCCTTCCTTTTTCCTCAGGTAGATTATGAAATGGGCTATTATTATGGCGATGGCACAAATGTCACAAATGGAGGATAACGCACCTCTGGAGCCGGCCTTCTGATACCTGATACCAGCCAGCTTAGTGGATAAGGCTATAGATCGCCAATCTGATTCCCGTTCCGGTCGGGAGAATTTTCTCGACTCCCTGGGCATAGTGTATTATTGAAGTTGCCTCACAATATACAACATCCATGCAATGGCAGGCAAAGAAAGACCTTAAATTAATAACTGTGAATAATAAGTTGGAGAGAGGCAAGCCAAGTTCTAGTGGGAACGCAGAGCCATACGTCAGAAAAAGAAAAAGAAGAAGAAGGCGTTTTATGTGTGTCATTCTGTAACTTACTAAATTTCATTCTATTTTTAACATACAAAATACACCAGTTGTAAGAATTTTGAAAACTTATTCAGATTCAGAATCATCAAATTTAGCTTGTTTAATATCTTTACAATCTTAGCATGCTATGCCATTGGCAGATTAGCTTAACCCCAGATTGAAAGTTTTCAAATTTTTCCATTTGAACATTTTTTACAAAATGTAGCAATTTCGTTAATGGAGCTTGAAGGAGATCCCTTCAGTACGTGTTGAAAAAATATTTGTTTGAAATCATATGCATTGCATCTGATTTTATTGAATAGTATAGAGGAAAAGTGATCAACTTCCCCCCCCCCCCTTTGAATGAGATTTTTTGATATTACCTTTTGACAGCTGAACAACTGCTCGACAGCTCCGCCCAGTACAAAATCCAACGATAAATCCCATACAAACCTGAAATTGATTCTTAAATAGGCTCCGGACATCAAAATTCAAGAAAATTTGGATTTCAGCCCAGCATGCCAGAAATTATGAATATGGAATTCTCTCACCACCACTACTAAAGAAGCCAATTATTGCAGTCAGATTAATATCATTCAGAATAGGTAGTAGTATAAATCGCATCAAAAACAATTGGCGACTTGCGCATACTTTCAGAACTCAACAAATAAAAGTCCGAGAAATTACCCAAAAAGACCAGAAACGGAGTCGTTCCATGACTGGTTTTATGAAAAGTGAAAATAAGATTTGAATGTGAAGTAAGCAGCGTGTTGAGTTGGGTCATTTTTGGCCACGAACGTATACCTATTGAGTGTTGTATTACTGCAGCATGGAGCCCGGCATAACGTGGAATGAGAGAAGTTGAAGCAGCAGACCAGCTATTCTCGAAAAAAAAAACACCACCTGGAAAAAAACGGCGTGTAAAGGTTTGGAACTGTTCTACAAATCTTCTGACCGCAAGTCGAAATGCATTTTGGAATTCAGCTCTACCAGCATTTTATACAGATATTACCCCATACACACTCAGTTTTGATTACCGAACTCGGTAAAATTTTACTGGGTTTTTGAACAGCAGAAGTAACTCAGTAAAAATGTTGGTTACCGAACACTCAGTAAGGTACGAAGTTCTCGAGCTGTCAAAATAATACCGATTAAGTCAGTAAACATTTAGTTGGCAGAATGCTGATTTTTTCGGTATTTTTTTGTCAACAATTACTTACTGAGCTTTTCAGTTAATATTAATTATTCCGGATTGTCCCCTTCGGTGGATTCCGATGGAACCATCACATCAAGTCACATAACATTTTATATAGCAAAGTCCTGCTGGAGTATAATGCCACAATCCGCTGCCGTTGTGCGCTCGCCAGCTGCTCTTGGTAAACACTTTATACTGGAATCGATGCCGAAATGACGAGAAAAACTGGACCATTTCTTCGGAATTGACTTCAAGCTGTCCAGCCCATGTTTTTGGTTGAGAAGCATCGGCGCTTTTAATATCAGCGATAAGCAAAACCAAGGAAAGCATTTCTGGGGAACCGAATTCCCAATTTAATTGCTTGGGACTCGCTTCAAGCTTCGCTGTGAACCAATTTCCTCCTTGTTCCGTTCTGCAGGACACAATCCGTACAAATGGGTTACTTATGAAACGCTTACCATGAGCAGTGGCCTTCCGTGACGATCAGGATTTTCGTCCCAAGATTCGGCGGGTCTTCTGGATTCCGAAGATTCGGCTGGCAACTTCAAGTGACAGTAGTACACGCTCTCTATGCAATGTTTTGATTTTGTTGTAACCGAGTTCTCAGTAATATTCTGTTTTTAATGAAAACTCAGTTCCTTGTTTTACTGACTTTTTGGGGTTACCGAATTTACACGGTAACCTTTAAATATTGCTGTGTGTTCAGCACTTTTTATTACCGAAATACGAAAAAAGTGGAGATAAATACCGAGTTTCAGTTATTTTGTAACAGAAATGCTGAAGTTTCGGTAAAACCTCAGGTTTACGGATTGAATTCAGTAAGAAAAATTACCGAACAGCGAAGCCGTGATTAAGTGTTTAGATTTCTCCAGTGATTCCTCTTGCGATTCCTTTAATCAGCCTGCTGGAATCCTTTGAGTAGATCTTATGATTCCTCTAAAAATATTTCCTGGGATTTTATCCTCAAGGAATGTGTAATGGGATTCTAAGAATCTTTCTTTGTATTCCTTAAAGAACCAGGTATCCTTCCAAGAATAAAGGTATTTCCTCTAAAGATTTATCTAAAGATTCATTCCGGGATTTCTCTTAAGATTTCTTCCGAGTTTAGATAAATGCCTTGGAATATCAAGCAAAAACATCATGTGGTTTATGGACAGACTAACGAGTCATTAACCTTCACGTACTCGACCCCCGACAACTCATTTCAAAATGCTGACATTTCGTCAATTTTCATCCGATTTTTTTTTTGAAGTCGCCCTCAATCGATCATAATTGGTGCTAGTTGATTACACTAAAGTGGCCATGTAATATCCGGATTGTACTGGGGGTGGGGAGCTGTCTGTTTTGCAAAATGGCTAAAAATGATTATTTCGTGTGTTACTGTGTTTGAGAGGCCCCGGCGAACCAGTTCTAGGTTTTCCGGAGCGGCCACATCAGTTGATACATACTTCAGTCAATTTGTTCTCTCGATATTGTGAAGATTGATACGTCGCACGGCATGTTTTGGCTGCAAACCAGAAATGTCCCCGATGACACCGTCGTGGAACCTGTGCTAGATGTTTCGGAGTGGCCGTATTAGTTGATACAGACTTCAGTCTATCGTTTCTGGCCCAGACATTCGAAATCATGAAGATTGATATGTCGCACGGCATGTTTAGAATGTAAACCAGAAGTGTCCCCAATAAGGCCCCGCGGAACCTGTCACGGGGATCCAGATGGGCCAACTTATTCAAATCTGTTTTTCGCAGATGTATTTCACTGTTCGCCACAAAAAATTCGCTGAAAATCGATGATTCAAACACAATATCACTCGAAATAATAACTTTTAGCCCTTTTGGCAACCCCCTGACCAGAACAATCCGAAATATCCTCGGAATGGTTCCGGATATTGCATGGTCATTTCAGTATAATAAACTAGCCCCAATTTATGATCGATTGAGCACGACTTCAAAAAAAAAAAAATGGGATGAAAATTGACGAAATACCAGCATTACGAAATACCAGCATTTTGAAAATAAGTTGTCGGGTACGTGAAGGTTAAAAAAGTTTAAGTTTTGGCTAAAACCATCAAAACAACAGATCTTTGATAACAATGAGAGTGATTTAGAATGCGGGACAATTTCAAATCGTTACCTGTTGTTATCATCTGGATATTGATCGGCCTGTAATAATAGTGACGTTGATGCTGCATGACTGATATTACCCAGCTCTGGTTCTAGGCCCTGGAGTATCTTAACCCTTTGGGGACGGATGGGTCATATGTGCCCAGCCAATAAAATCGACCATAACTAACGTGTTCTAGACCAGCGAGGTTGCATCCAGATAGGTGAAAATTCCGTCTCCAAAGGGTTAAATCGATCTAAATCCTCAATCCTTGAAACTCTCTGAAGTGCAGTCAAACTCTCTGAAGCCATTCTAAACCTTCTCGAACCCTAATCAAACTCTTTGAAACCCTATGAATTGAACACCTAAGAAAATCCCCTGAGCCCCATTGATATATCCCTAAAACCCCCTGAAACATCATTAAACCTTTGGAAACGCCCTGAAATGCCCCTGAAAACTTCTGAAACGTTCTTGAAACCCCGTGACATGTTTCTTAAACTACTCTCGCAAGACTCTCTCCTTGAAGCTCCTAGAAACGCCCGTGGTACACCCCAAAAACCTTTCAAAAGTTCGTAAAACTCCCTAAAACTCCAGGAATTTTTCATCTATTTTACAGTGCTTTTGAACACGTCGATTTTGCCACTTTATCGCAAGCCGAAAGTAAGAGTATCAACGTTTTCTTTTTGGCTTTAAAGTACTCCCATTTCTTTACACCCACTCCCTCAGACGTCGTAAATTGTATTTCCGATGACGATGATCTTCCCGACGCCAAAATAGAAATCTTTCCAAGTGGTTATAAATTTTCCATCCTAGCGTTCGCGTGCTGTCCCGAGTCATAAAGCAAAATGGCACTGGTCAAAATTTGTTCACAGAGATCCAACCATTTGTCAGTTGTTGTTGATACACAGTTTTTTAGAAGTAATAAAAAAAACTTATGTGGTCGAATGACATTGGACCAAATGAAAAGACAACTGTTCAGCAGGACCCTGCTGAGAGTATCTGGAATCGATTTCCTGTACGTTCCTAAACCTTTTCGTAATATGAAAATATGAATCTTTATTATTTATTTATCGTGCCTGCTAGACGAGATACGAGTGCAAAACTTGTCCTACAACAAAGAAAACTCTCGGTTTATAAATAGGGAAGTACTAAAAATGTCTTCAACGAACAAGTTTTATCCATATTTGTTCTTTGTTTGTATCGCTAGAGTACGTTCAGATTTTGGTTGTTTCACATCATAACGATGCAAGCAATGGAAAGAAAATGCGCGATGAGGAAATCGTTTCCCAAGATTTTCCGTCACACAGCAAGCGCGCCTACATATGCCACTCAGTTCTCGATGTTATGGGCGTGATTCGGTATCGCTCTATTAGCACCCTAGCTTTCGTAGTATTATAGAAACACAAAAAAAAGAACCGATCTCTCCATCGATATGCTTTAGGTTTAGATAGAGGAATCGTTCTTGAGGGTACAATGTTGACGGTCTAAATATAAAAATGTCTAGAAATGGTGAGCATTTTCCACGCTACACGGCGCCCGTTGCATACTCCGTTTTGTTGTTCCCCTTTTATTTCGGCAACTCGAATCAGAATATATCGTTGTTGTTCGCCCATGTTGTTAAGTCGCTAGCGCATTCAAGTGTTGATGATGAAAAGGCGCGGGTGGCATACTGTGACTGTGAGGGCCATAGTAGTACATATAGTTTATTCTAGCCATCCCATCACTTTCCGTTTCAGCTTGGGAGTGGGAAATGGGAAATGAATGGAGTGCACATTATAATTTATTGCATTACCCAGAAGATATGTATCTGAGAAGTAATAATAAAGTGGAGTAAAGTCATATGTTCTTCGTAGAAATAGGTCTTCACACAATTATAAGCGATATTTTTTGTGGAGATTTTTTTTTTTAATTTCTTTGTATTTGTGAATTTTAACTTATTGCTAATTCTTCACACATTTTTTTTTTTTTTGTGGAGATAACTAATTTAATCGCTGGGAAGTTTCACAATTGGGCAGAAGTAAAATAACGCCAAATATAGTCAAAGACAAAAATTAGTCACCGACTGCTGGTATCTCAGCTTTCAGTAATCGGATTTAGCTAAAATTTTGAACACGATCTACGAATGTCGTGAATCTCAGTAGGCCTCAACAGAGTTTTTTCTGGCGGGGCTACTTTTAAAATGTGGGGCTACTTTGGACACTTTTGAATATGGATTTTTCGAATTCAAAATATGGTTCAAATCTGTTTGATGTATTTGGGACTATTATGAAGCAATAGTTTTCCCTTCATTTGGTTGAAATTATTTTTCAAACATACCGTTTATTGCTTGTCAGGACGCGAAAAAACATCGAATAAACCAATAAAATATACATAACGTATCAGAACATTTGGTCTGTAAGCACTGTTTCTACAGTTCATAAATTTCAAAGGGTTGATCAATTCATTCAAAATGTATCAACGTAGCATATACAATTGAATATTTATATCGTTATACATTATAAATGACCGTTTCACCTAAATAAAGAATTGGTGGTCCCCTTTTTCAAGCTATGTATATAGCAATATCACGCTGCTCATAATACCAAAGGTACCACAGAACCATTTTAAAACGCATATATTTATTGAAATCATGTCTGATATAGTATACTACAGTATTGGTACATATTAGTTTTCTAAATAACCCTGGAATTCGAAATGCAATTTTGTTATAGATAAAAATGTCCAAAGTAGCCCCCATCCGGTTCTATATGAGATGTGTCCGATTGGTGTATGAACAACTTTTTTGTTTATTGATGAATTTAGTTCAAATTTTGCATACCTCCTGCAGACATACTCACGATTATTATGTGTAAAAATTGTGGAAATCCATTCACTACTTTGGAAGTTATAATGTCATAAAGTTGAAAAACCACGAAAAAGTGTAAAAAGAAGCCCCGCACGACGGTAACTCAGATGTCTTATTTAGAATTTTTTGTGCTTCGGGAGCTCCATCAGGAATTGGAGTCACTCTGGGTTTTACCCAAGAAACTTCTCCAGAAGTTCATTCTGAGATTCATTCAGATTTTTCTTTTGAAATTAAAAGGCTGAAAAGATTCAATTGCATTTTCCACCTTTGCCTTTCTGAAGATTTCATCAGCTAAATCTGAGGCGGTGTTTACTGCTGTATAGTATTACATATTGGAATCCACACTTGAAACCGAGCATGGAAAATGAGTTTCCATCACTAAATCCAAAATTTCACGAGGAGTTTTGGTAAAAGCTCCATCGTCACTTTCCAACTCATTTCCATGGTCTTTTCCAAGCGTTTTTTGTAATCTTGCGACTACAGGAGTACTGTTTATGTTTTCACATGTCAGCACCCACGATTTTGTTGTAGATTTCGTATTTCGTTCAGACAGGGGTTTCTTGTACTGAGTCCAATCTCCCGTTTGTGACGCTTTGTTAAACATTTTACGAGATAATTTTCTAAGGCGACCCAGTTTGGGGGTCCATCATGCTACGTCTCTAGTAGAAGGCGATTATATAGTGGGGCAACTGCTGTTAAAGTAATAGATGATACTTTCATTCAACTTTTGTGTTGAATCGATTGTCTCTGACAATGTTAATGAATGCGATTTCAACAATTCTACATATCCTAGTTTGGCTTCCTTAGATTTCTAAATGCGGTTCTACACTAATCTCCCCCGTCCCAATTGAAGATTATGTGTTAATGTTTATGAAGTCTTATCTGACACGTACCAGTTTGTGATCTTCTCAAAGACTGCAGCATTGCACAGTGTAAGATCCAAGACCTCTTGTCTGATTGCATTTGAGAAAGTAGGTTTATCTTCATAATTGAAAATGTCTATATTATTGGAAGACAGATACTCTAATAGTGACTCACCTCGACTGTTAATATCCGTACTACTCCAATATAGGTTTTAAAAAACACTCTATGACTAAGAGAACAAACATGCGAAAACAGCATAAGTTCCCCGAAAAAAACATAATTTAATTCGATTATTTGATAACCCTGAGGTAAGGTAGAAGGAAGGTACAATAAGGTGAATAGACTCAATTCAATTCAAAAGCGGAGAACACGCATATATGTGGGACGATTGATACACCCCCCGGCAAAAAGAGAAGAAAAATCAGTTTCTATGAGTGCTACCGACCGATGCGCACGCATCTCCGCGTCCGTGTATATTTGAATTAAATAAAAGTTATTTTACGTTTTTCTCAACCACTCCTTTCCCTCTTTTCCACATGGGGGCTCGTCCGGGAAGGAGTTAATCGAGAAATTGTCCGGTCGACGCGCGAAATTCGCGAAAAAGTGCGGTTTTAGTTCGATTTGGTGAAAACGCGGAGTGAAGCCAAGATGGCGGAACAAGTGAACGAATTGTGCAAAGTTTTCACCAAAGCTAGACTCGAGCGAGAGTGCGAGAAGCGTGGCCTGTCTCGCGAAGGATGTAAGAAAGAGATGGCCCAACGAGTAGCATACCACGATATGACGCTGGTTGCAAACGACGGTCGTGTTCGTGCCGACGGCGAGGTACGAGACGGCGTGCAACACAACGACGGTGGCAACGACGGGCCACATGACGATGGTGGTATTGGTGGCCGAAACGACGAAGGTGACAACCACGAAAATGACGGCAACAGTGCAGACGGCGGCGTTCACCGCAACGACGGCGGTAACGACGGCGGCATCGACGATGCCACCGAAGACGAGGATGACGACAACGATGATGCCAATGACGGCAGCTCCGACGGCGGACACAGTTGTGTTAGTGAGAGCTCCAGCAAGTTTCTCACGGCGCTGACGAGAAACCGACGCATGTCCACTCCGAAAGACCGTGATCGTGTTACGACTGAACGACGCCAGCCGTACTCGTTCAGAGACGTAGAGGACAGCATCGACACGTTCGGCGCCGAAGATGGACAGGACGTGAAACTGTGGATGTCGCAGTTCGAAGCGATGTCCCGTACAGCTTTGTGGAACGACGAACAGAAGCTCATCATGTGCAGGAAGAAGATGACTGGCACAGCCCGTCGATTTATGTTTGCGCAACGAGATCTGACATCGTTTGCCAAACTGAAGAGTGCCCTCATCAAAGAGTTTGCCCCTTTCATCCGTGCAAGTGACGTCCACCGCCAGCTAGCAGCGCGGAAGAGAAAGCCGAACGAAGCTATCCGTGACTATATTTACGAGATGCAACGCATTGCTCTCTCCATCGATCTCGACGAGCCGAGCATTTGCGAGTACGTCGTCGACGGCATAACCGACGATGAATTCCACCGATCGCTGTTGTACGAGGCGCAAACCATCCGTCAGCTGAAGGAGAAGTTGCTGAATTTTGAGAAGGTGCAGAAGAAGAGTGGCGCAAAGCCGAAGCCACACGAAGGCCAGAAGAAAAAGGACCAGCGTGAAAAGGAGTGCAAAAAGTCGTCGGAAAAACTTGGTTCGAAGAAGTACTGCTTCAATTGTGGTGATAGTGCTCACGTCGCGGGTGATTGCCCTCAGAAGAGTGATGGGCCGAAATGCTTTAATTGCAATTCGTTCGGACATTTGTCGCGGGACTGCCCAAAGTCGGGCGAAAAAGTAAAACAGCACGACGGCGGTAAGAAGAGTGCTTCGAAAGTGAACACGATGAAAAGTGCTACGAGTGCCAATCCTTCTGTGTTGGTGAAAATTGGCGAACACGATGTCAGTGCAACCGTCGACACGGGGGGAAGCGAGATTTCTCTTGTCCGAAATGATTTCTGGTTGGAGTTGGTGAAGAATGGCGCCCAGATGAAAAAATTGGACATGAAAGTGCGCGGTTACGGAGGCGATGTGAAGGCTGTGTGTGGGGAATCAGTGCTAAACATTTCGATCGAAAATGAAGTGTACGAGATCCTTGTTTACGTTGTGCCGCAGCAAGCGATTGATATGAAGATGCTGATCGGGATGGATTTTTTTCGTGTTGTTGATTATTCCATCACCCCGCACGGCGTTCAAATCAAGAAGATCCCGGTGATTGAACCGGAATGCGACGCAAAGTGGATCCGCAGGATCGAAGAATACGTTGGGAAGAACGAAACTGTCGTACCGTATCAGTACCGTGAAGAAGTGATGAATCTGATCGAGAGCTATGAGCCGGAGTCGTCTGTGACGGCGTCGAATACGCTGAAAATTAAACTGTGTGACAATGATGTTGTGTGCGTGAATCCGCGACGGTTGGCTCCTCTCGAGAGAGACGTCGTCAAGAAGCAAACCGATGAGTGGTTGGCAAACGGTATCATCCAGCCATCCGAGAGCGAGTACGCGAGTGCCGTAGTGGTAGTGCCGAAGAAAGATGGGTCGCGTCGGGTGTGCATTGACTACCGTGAGATCAACAGAAAGATGGTTCGGGACAAGTTTCCCATGCCGAATGTGGAAGAACAGATTGACAAGCTGTCTGGTGCGCGAGTGTTCACTACGTTGGATTTAGAGAATTCCTACTTCCACGTACCTGTCGACGAAGAAAGCCGAAAATACACATCGTTTGTGACAAGTGACGGGCAGTTCGAATTCCTACGTGCTCCATTCGGTCTGTGTACCAGTGGAAATGCTTTCGGACGTTTCATAAACACTGCGCTGAAAGACCTAATCAGTGATGGAACGATCATCGCTTTTATCGATGACATTATCATCCCGACGGAGAATGAAGAAGAAGGGATGCAAAAGTTGCGAAAAGTGTTGAGTGTGGCTGCGAAGGCAGGTTTAAGGTTCAATTGGGCAAAGTGTGTGTTCCTGCAACGACGTGTGGAGTACATTGGCTACGTAGTGCACGACGGCCAAGTTGAACCAGCGCCAGCCAAGATCGAGAAGGTAAAGCAGTTCCCGATGCCAACGACGGTGAAGCAGCTTCAGCGATTCTACGGTCTGGCAAGCTACTTCCGAAAGTTTGTACCCTCATTTGCCAACGTTGCCCGCCCACTATCAGGTATGTTAAAGAAAGATGCCAAATTCTATTTTGACGACGAAGCGATTGCTGCTTTCAATCGCATCAAGGAAATCCTCGCAAGCTACCCTGTTTTGAGGATATTCCAGCAAGGCGCCGAGACCGAAGTCCATACGGATGCGAGCAAATACGCTTTGGCAGGCATTTTGATGCAACGTGCGGAAGACGACGGTAAGTTCCACCCTTGTTATTATTTCAGTCGACTGACCAGTGGCGCCGAACAGAATTACCATTCGTTCGAGCATGAAGCTTTGGCTGCTACCTTCTGAACCTGAAGTTCAGATGCTACCTTCTGGGCTGTAAGTTCAAGGTCGTCACCGACTGCAGAGCGTTCAAGGACACGCTGACGAAGAAAAAGATGAACGCTCGTGTGGCCCGCTGGATTGTGGATTTAGCCGAGTTCGATTTTGACGTGGAACACCGCCCCGGAGAAAAGATGCCGCACGTCGACGCACTGTCAAGAGCGAACGTTCTGGTGCTCTCAGTTTCGGTAGGTGCGCAAATTTCTGAAGGTCAGCGGAGCGACGAGAAAGCCAAAGTGATTATGATGGCAATTGAGCGAAACGGGAACTACGACGGGTACAGTATCAGGTACGGCGTTCTATACGAAGACGACGGCGAGAACCCACGAGTTTACGTGCCTCAAGCGATGGAGTCGGCGATTATAAGAGCAGCTCACGAAAAAGGCCATTTTGGAGTAAAAAAGACGAAAGAACGAATCAACGGTGACTACTACATCCCAGGACTGGAGGACAAGATCAAGGACTGTATCGCCACGTGTGTTCCTTGTATCATCGGCGAGAAGAAGCGCGGAAAACTAGAAGGAGAGCTCAAGCCAATTCCGAAGGGAGATGTACCGTTTGACACGCTGCATGTTGACCACATCGGACCGATGCCATCGACACGGAAGGCGTATAATTACATCCTGACGGTGATCGACGGATTTACGAAGTTTGTCTGGTTGTTCCCGACGAAATCAACAGGAGCCGAGGAAACACTGAAGAAGTTGCGGATTGTCTTTGACATTTTCGGGAATCCCCGCCGGATCATCAGTGATCGTGGTGCAGCCTTTACGTCGAAGGTCTTCACCAAGTTCTGCTCTGACGAAGATATCGAGCTACACACAATTGTCACCGGAGTTCCCCGTGGCAATGGGCAGGTGGAACGTGTCCACCGTATCATTATCCCGATGCTGACGAAGTTGTCAATCGAAAAGCCCGAAGCATGGTTCAGTCATGTTGCCAGTGTCCAGAAGTGTTTGAACAACAGCTGGCAGCGTGCGATCCAGACTACGCCGTTCGAACTTCTGACCGGTGTGAAGATGAGGACCAAGGAGGATGAAGTTCTGCTTGAGGTACTGCAGCACGAACTTCAGGAAGACTTCGTACAAGCACGCAGCGAACTACGAGAAGCCGCTCATCAGAGTATTCAGCAAATCCAAGCAGAGAATAAGAAGTACTACAACCTCCGGAGAAAGCCATCGAGGAAGTATCAGCTCGGCGATGTCGTGGCCATACCGAAGACGCAATTTGGTGTTGGTCAAAAGCTGAAGCAGAAGTATTTTGGACCCTACGAAATCGTTGGTGTTTGGCCGAATGATCGATACGAGGTCCGGAAGTTGGATCCGGATGGCGAGGGACCGAGCAAGACATCAACATCTGGAGATTCCGTGAAGCCGTGGTCACTTCCGGGCCGGAAGTGATGTCAGGAGTGGCCGTGTGGGACGATTGATACACCCCCCGGCAAAAAGAGAAGAAAAATCAGTTTCTATGAGTGCTACCGACCGATGCGCACGCATCTCCGCGTCCGTGTATATTTGAATTAAATAAAAGTTATTTTACGTTTTTCTCAACCACTCCTTTCCCTCTTTTCCACATATATTCGGCAAGGCTATGCTGAGGGTAACGGGCTCGACGCTCGGTCGGTCCAGGAACTTTTCGTAATGAGAATTTCCTTGACATTCTTGGGCATAGAGGATTTTCATGAATGTCACACGATATACACATGCAAAACGAACATTAACAGAAGAAGCTCTCAGTTAATACAGGGTATCTAGTCATAAGATTTGTTTGGTGTTCTTCTGGGATTTCTGAGAATTGATAAAATAAAATTCCCTGAGTTTTCCCGGTTTTATTAAATTTATATACTTTTAAAAAACTATACAACAATATCTTCAAAAGTTAGTTGAAGTGAAATGGGCAAGTCTCCATCTAAGAAATCTCACCAAATAGCTGAATTCTTCCAAGTACTTTATTTGCTAAACTCATTCAAAAATAAAGCAAAGATAGGCTTTAGAATATATTTAGATTTTTCTGGTTAGTTGCAAAAAATTGATATGACAATCCCATCGAAAATCTCTTCTTATGAGAAATGGCAATAAAATCGGTACAAAAACATTCAGGAAGTCCATCCATAATTCCACAGACCATCTAACCTGACCATTAAATTGCTAACACAGTTTTGAAACTGGGTTTGGATGTCTATTATAAGTGCTGGTTATGTTGCGACTTCGATGAACATCCAATGGAAAACAGCAAATAACGATAGTATTTCAACAAGTTTGAGTAAAACTGGTGCTACCGAATGATAACATATTTTGGCTATTCCAAAGAAAAACTTCAAAACATATTGTTTGGTGTTCTTTCAGGATGTCTGAGAATTGATCTAGGGATTTCTACCACAGTTGGAACGTCTGCAGGAGTTTTCCACGGGGTCTCTGTTGGGGTACCTCCCGGATTGTTTTTCAGAGATTTTTTCAAGTTTCTCGCTGGATTCCTCCCGATGATCGTTCCAAAACTTATGCAAAGTTCCATAAGTCAATTTCTTAAGTGGTTTCCAGTATAGCTTTCCGAAAGTTTCTCTCAGAAATTTTGCAAGGTTCTTGCAGAAGTTGTTCCAGGGGTTTCTTCCAAAAAGTTTTCCGATATTTTGCTTAGGTGTACTTTCAACATGTCGTACGAAGTTTCTAAGGACTTCTCTTGGAGATTTTTAGGGTTCCTCTTCGAATCTCCTTAATATTTCCTGCTGGGATTACTCCCAGTTATTTTTTCTAGATGTCCTAGTTTTTCTAAGGTTTTTTTTCCAAACTACCTCTCGAGTTTTTACAATAGATCTTTAACCGTCGAGCGGTCGCGTTGTTGTATTTTGTACAACGCGTTGAAAAAATCTCGCTTTTTGTATTCTGCATTAGCGTTCCCGGATAAAAACGAACCATAGAGTGTATGGTGAAAACCATTCCTGCACCATACAGTGTACCAGCTACAATAAAGTGTATTGTAATGAAATGGTTCGCTATACTATACATTTACATTGGATTTTAATGTAACAATATATTATACTGTTTTTCTTACGTTTGAACCATTCACTTTTCCGAAACATTATTTTTCCGTGAATTTTTAATTATTTCTGGTGTTCGATTTGAATAGATCGTATGTTTGCTGTGATTCCTATGCAGATTCGACCTATTCAAATCGAACACCAGATTTATTCAGTTTAAGATTTTTTCCGTGCTTTGTTTTGTTGATGTTTGTGACTTTTTTGATGCAAAGGAAAGGAAAGAAAAAAAAATGAATAAGTTGAAACATCAATTTAACCTTTTGGAATCGATTTTTTTCGCCGCTGTTGACGCAACCTCGCTGGTGTCGAACACGTTTGTTATGCTCGGTTTCATCGCCGGGGTCATATATGATCCCTCCGGCTCCAAAGGGTTAATGCCAATAACATGTTTAAATCAGTGGTAAACCAGATGTCCTAAGAACTGCAGGTCCAAGCAGGAGTCCAAGAGATATGGCGGGCTAGGTGTGTAGAGTGCGATGAGAGAAATACGAATGCAATGTAGGCCAACCCGGAAAGATGCAGGTCAGATTACCGTAAATCAGTAGATGAGTTCAACACTTCAACACTATTCTTTCTGTATTTGCATTTAGGGGAGTTTTCTCCTCTTCTCTCATGTGAACTTGCCTTCGACCACAATCGAATCAAATGCGGTTGACAAACTTTATCTTTGACGTAGAGCCATCTTTAACATATGGACTGGACTGAACACTGAAATGACTTTTAATATAGGTTCGTCTGCGGGTTCGCTTTTTAACCTAACTTATATTTGAATCGAACTTGACAGTTATCTCATGAGTTGTTATGTATTTCAAACTTTAGTCAAACTGGTGCCTCAATATTGCAATAACGGTTAAGCACGCTGTAATGATACTTATGTACCTCGTCACCCACTTCATGCAACTACATTAGTGGTCTAATAACACTTAGCGCGCTCGGCATAGTTCCATCATGCCGCTCAAAGTGTTGCCACAAATAATGCTTAGTTTGCGAAACCCGGTTATCTGGCTGGTGGAGAATGGGAGCCTAAGCTTCAACTGTTAATGCAATCAGAGACTACTCAGACTTAGACGTGGGCGATCCTATATATGAATGGTTATCCAAAACGCTCTGGGAATTCCCAAAGCGCATTCTAAAAAAAAACTAATAAGCCTAAGATGCCATTAACAGGAGGAAAATGGCAAGATAATATAACAATATATGGTTTATGTAATGTAAAACAATTCAACATAACAAAAGAGAACCATTCCAAAACCATTTGATTAAATGTATAACCAGTAGTGAAATTACAATTAAAAACAATTTATTTACGGTACATTTTATTATTTGAAACCATTCATGTACCATACAATGTACGGTATATTTAAACCCACGTATCATTATTTTGAACAATTCATTAACAATAAAATGTATGGTTTTGCAAAAAAATATATATGGAAAAAAATATTTTTTCATATTGTTACGATACTTAACAACCTGTATAATATATTGTGAAAATCTTATTTACAATTCACGGTATGGTATCCTACATTACATCTTATTGTTTTTGTATTTTTACTTTTACAGTGGTGTCTATTGTAAAAATATGGTTCTAAATAGTACTGTTACAATATAACGTTCGGTTTTTCTACTGTATTTTTTATTCGGGTGGTGCTGACGTAGGTGGCCAACCGCGCGAGTTACGGAAGGTTAAGGGGAAAAAGAAAATCGTGTTAAGTACTGTTACTTTGAATTCCACTAAGAATTTGCATCCTTTGACAGATACTTATTTCGACCTCAACTGTAAGGTCGTCTTCAGTGTCTTGTACTTGACTCGACTCAGTACAGACACTGAAGACGACCTTACAGTTGAGGTCGAAATACGTAGGGTATTGGTTCCCTTATTAAGCATGTGGCTCCCATTTTCATCCCACGAAAAACAAAGGATTGAAGCGCTGTTTGTTTTGTTTCTTATTTTTGTATTTTTTTGTTAGAAGTGAGCACCCATGAAAACAAAAAGAACGGAGTCAATCGGTGCCGTAATCGCTTGTTTTCGAATAGGATGAAAATGGGAGCATGAGATTACTGATGGCACACATACCCTATCTGTCAAAGGATGCAAATTCTTAGTGGAATTCAAAGGAACAGTATTTAACACGATTTTCTTTTTACTTACAGATATTCCCCTAGGTCAGTGGTTTTCATCCGGGGGGGAATTCCCCCCTAGGGGGGAATTTCGCCCTCCTAGGGGGGAATTGTCCACCCAAGAATATGTTTCTATTTTCATCAATTTTAACACTGATTTTTCAGTGCATTATGATCCATCGGCAAGTACCAACATCTCTAAGCTTCGTTTGGATCAAATGATATAGGGAATCGCGCAACTTGGGCGGTGGCTTCCATTTTCATCTGTTTTCCGCTATAACTCAGTCAAATTTGAACCAATTGACACAATTTTTGGAATGCGGTGAGATAGGTATAGTATCTAATCGTGTACAACATTTCAGTTCAACTGATTCAAAATTGACTGAGTTATAGTGGCAAACAGACGAATATAGAAGCCACCGCCCAAGTGGCGCGATACCCTAGATTGTTATTTTGGTTGAATTCAGCGCTTTAAATTGAAGACCATTATCACTCATTGACGGAAAATACAGAGAATAAACATTCCCGAGAAGCATAAAGGATGAAACTCTTCAACACTTGCCAGCACTCAAAAATAAATTCAAATGGTATTTTCCTGACGTCCAGGAAAGGGATCTTGACTTAGAACGCAGTTCTTTCCGCGTGGCCTAAGTTCCAGATCAATTCCAAGATGTGCTCATCAAACTACAGGACGATTCAAAGAAGACCTTGTCTGAAGGAAAGTTCCAATGTGAGTTCTGGGTTCTCATAAGCGACACATACCCCAACATTTGGCAAATGGTCTTTCGAGTTTTATTACCATTCGTGCAAATCGGGACTTTCAACTATACTGCAGATAAAGACGGATCTCCGCAGATAATATGAACTGTGCTTTGCCAACTACAGCTCCAAGGATCAAATTACTAGTAAAAATGTACAGGTGCAAGTTTCACATTCATTTTCAAATCAGAAACCTGATTTTTGCGTGTCTTAGTCATTGAATAAGATCATTTTTAAATAAAGTTTCATCGTCAACTGTCACATAATAGAGGGGCCCAGATGCAAAGGAGTGTAAGTGGCCATTTTGTCGATTTTTAGCTGAGGATATCAGAAAATTCTTCACATTTCAAGCTTTTAAAAATTTTCACGATGATTCGAAAAATTACAAAAAACGAAGAAAGTTGGGTCGCATTTGAAATTTCATTCATTTCTAATGGGATGAAAAATTGGTGAAAAACTTTGAACCACATTTACTCGAAAATGGGTTTTTGTCACTTACACCCCTTTGCATCTAGCCCCTTCAATTTATTGTTTATTTTTTATGAAAGGGGGAATAGGGTCCGGGCCAAATCCAAAAGGGGTGCACGGACTGAAAATGGTTGAAAACCACTGAAAACATCAGGTTAAGGGGTTTCTCGCAAGATTTCACCTGGATTCCTTCCCAGGAAATTTCTCACAAGTAATTTAGCGAATTATCTAAGGAGACATTCCGAAGGAAACTCCTAAATCTCTGTTGGAACTCCTGGAGCAACTATTAAAGGAATCCCAAAAAGGAACATGGAGAATTGGAACGATTTCCGGTAAGGATTTCGAGAAAATCTCAGGAAAAAAACGAGGAAGAGCCTAGAAGTATTCTAGCAGAAACTTCTGTAGAAATCCAGGGCGAAACTTTGAAAATACTCATTGAAATTGCTTGAAGGAATTGCAGGAGAAACTTGGGGTGATATCTCGGCAAGAGCTCCCGCAGAAAATTGAAAAATTTCTCAAGAAGTCCTTGTAGGAACATAAAAACAACTTGCTCTCACTTTTAGTTAGTGACCACAAACGCGAGTGTGTTGTAGATTGGCGTCTAGGCCGAAAGAGTGATGGTTTTGTGAAAAAGGAGTGTTCACGGTGTGGATTCGGATTCAGTTTGGCTTTCTATTCCGCAGAATCATTACCTGTTCTGTGGCTTAGTTGGTTAAAGCGCCGGTCTAGTGCATACGGAGTCGTGGGTTCAAATCCCACCAGAACGCGATTTTTTTTCACAAATTTCATCTCTCAATTTGTCAAGTAGCAACATTTCATGCCTACTAATTAATTATTACAAGTTTCTCCAGTTCTTGTAGGAATTCTAGTAGAAATACCATAAATAACTCTTGCAGCAACTCTGGAAGGGATCCCGGGAAGATCTACTGGAGAAGTCTTATGAGAAATACTGGAAGGAATCACGAAAATTCTGCAAGAGGAATCTCGAGATAAGCTTTAGGAGAAATTCAGTGAAAACACCTACAATATATCTTGAGAGTAGCTCTTGTGGAGATCTCGTAAATAATCATGAAAACAATCCTGCGATTTTTTTGGAAATACGCAGAAGGAACTTTGGGGAAATCCTACGAGGGGCTCTGGGAGCAAAACCGAAAAAACAACCTCTGGATTTTGTGGGGTTTTTCGTCACCGTTGAATTTTATGTTTCGAGATTTGTTGATTTTTTTCGGTGAAAACCTCTGGATTTGTTTTTGTAGGATCCCCGTAAAAAGCTTCAGCAAAAATAGGGAAAATATAAGAATCTCAGAAGATTCAAAAGAAAGAATCCAGAAAATAATTCGAATCTTGAAAAAATGCCATGGATCCGGAGGAATCTCCGGAAGGAATTAAAAAAATAATAATACCACGAAATATGGCATGGAAAATACGGAAGGAATCCTGTGAGAAATCCTGAGAGGCATTCCAAGAGGTATTTCTAAAGAAGTTCAATGGAAAACCCTGAAGGAATTGCTGGAAAACGTCCTTGTAACGGTAATTCTAGATTACCTTCAGCTACCAGATTTATATCAACAATGTAACAAACTGTGTGGACTCTGCTTCTGAGTAGATCCAGAAGCAGTAAAATTTACTTTAGTTTCCTTGACCCGATTCAAAGTGTATACACTAAACGGTTATCGTTAATAATAAAGCTAAATTACAATTACAATTACAATTACTTGTGATTCATACCACATGATGTTTTATTTTTTATCGAAGTATAATTTCCCTGGGTATTCCAGGTTTTCCCCTGTCTAATAAATTCTCTGAGGTTTCCAGGTTTTTTTTTCAGGAAGTAGACATCCTGTAATAGCTGTAGAAATGCTCATAGAACATACTATGCAGGCACCGTCCCATTTGGGACGTTACACCAAAAAGAAAAAGAACAAGGTTAGATTAAAACTAACGGGTCAATCTAATTAGCAAATTTCGTAAGTGCAATGGAGCAGTTAGGTTCATTAACCCCGCACTGCTTGACCCTAACAGTCGGTGGTAGATCGCCTACACTCAGCATTCTGTTGAAGAAATCAAACCAAGACCCAATGCACTTTAGCAGTGGCGAGATGCAAAGGCTTTGCTAAGTAATTAAGAATGGAAAACTTAATAGGGACGCACATTACGTTATGCTCTCCATTTTCATCTCTCAGTTATATAGTTTAGAGGGCATTGTCGCCCACAGTAAAAGCTGATCGGAGTCAAGATTTAATATAGTTAGGAGTATTGTACTATGACCAAAATTGTACACTTCTTATCGGAGTGTTATCTTTTGCAAATAATAACGCTTAATGAAGTAATAAACTATCTTTTAAAGAGTTATGTGATTTAACAAAACAAACGAGTCTGCAAATATGTTCAAGATACTTTTTTCTTACCTTATAAGTCTTTTGAATTCAAATATGATAACAAGTATCGAATTTCAGCTGCTAATCCATAAAACACATCCTTTTCACACCACTATCTGCTAAAATTCCATTGCATTAGAGATAGATTACAATTTTTCGTTCATTTTTGCACCACACTCCATCATTTTCATTTTCCTCCGGTTTACAATTTACAACAGGCATCCCAGCTAGACGTCGTCGCCGCCGCCAAAGAGCAGCAGAGTAGCATCGCAAAGTAATCCACCATTGTTGCAGAGCTACTCGATTCGCGTCGACATCCGCAGCCCATTTAGAGGAGATGAAAACATTTTCTCTGCATCGCAGTAACCGCACAAAATAATGGGTGATGACTTTCTTCTTCCCATTTTTCACCTATCGGGGCAATACAATTTGCCCTGTTTTCTATACGGAAAGGTTTCCCGAAACGTCACATTTTTATTCTTCTAAATCTTCTTCTACAGGGATTATAATTCCTACGCACTTCGTTCCTTTTCTACCAGAACAAAACAAGAATTGCATCCAATTTTCTTCTGAGTGAGAAATTCTTCCACTGCAGGCACTCCGGTCACAGGAATTTTCACCGATAAATCGCTCGAGTCGATTCTTCGTTTAGAGCTGACCGCAACCAGCAGAATTGCAACTCAAAAACAGCTTTTCAGAAAAACTCGCGTCAACACACTGATCACTCCTCCAATGTCCCCTTATTCGTCCGTTCCGTCGCCGTCGTCGTCGTCGGGGCGAAAGTCGCGAATCTCCCTGGCCAAATCAAAAATCAACACACTCCACATTCGCGTTCGATGGGGTCCGATCCGAAAACATGCTGAACGAGAGAGGAAGAAAAAAGCGTCCGAACTGCAGCGCACCGACTCTAGTTTTGCTTTGACTGGCACGGCTCCACACAGGATGGGCAGAGAGCCAACCAAACACACACCGCCGAACGAATGCTTTCTCGTCCATCACCAGCGTTGTGTAGCCGTAGCGGATTCAGAGCACCACCACCATCAGTAAACACAAACAACAACAACAACACTACATTCAACGGTGCACGGTCTGTCGGAGAGTTCGGAGATGGGTGGGTAGCACAGCAACGCAGCCACCAGAGTCAGCAGCCAGGGGAGCTTCTCTCCCGTGCTCAAGATACGGACGGGCGGGTGGAAACGGTAATCACACTTTGAGCGATGGTGTGAGTGTCATCACTTTGTTTACCAACACATCAGAGGGCTGGAAACGTCAAAATTTGTGCAATTTGACAGTGACAGCTGTCTGCTTTTACGGCGGAGCTTTATTTTTGAAGCGTCGCCTCAACTTGCGGCGGCCGCTACCGTAAAAGCGAGCGAAATGTTCCGTTCCCGGTTCCGTCGAGTTTTCTGTATAGAAACCAATTGATCAGGGAGTAGTATGTGTTTGTTTGTTTGTTTGTTTGTTTGTTTGTTTGTTTGTTTGTTTGTTTGTTTGTTTGTTTGTTTGTTTGTTTGTTTGTTTGTTTGTTTGTTTGTTTGTTTGTTTGTTTGTTTGTTTGTTTGTTTGTTTGTTTGTTTGTTTGTTTGTTTGTTTGTTTGTTTGTTTGTTTGTTTGTTTGTTTGTTTGTTTGTTTGTTTGTTTGTTTGTTTGTTTGTTTGTTTGTTTGTTTGTTTGTTTGTTTGTTTGTTTGTTTGTTTGTTTGTTTGTTTGTTTGTTTGTTTGTTTGTTTGTTTGTTTGTTTGTTTGTTTGTTTGTTTGTTTGTTTGTTTGTTTGTTTGTTTGTTTGTTTGTTTGTTTGTTTGTTTGTTTGTTTGTTTGTTTGTTTGTTTGTTTGTTTGTTTGTTTGTTTGTTTGTTTGTTTGTTTGTTTGTTTGTTTGTTTGTTTGTTTGTTTGTTTGTTTGTTTGTTTGTTTGTTTGTTTGTTTGTTTGTTTGTTTGTTTGTTTGTTTGTTTGTTTGTTTGTTTGTTTGTTTGTTTGTTTGTTTGTTTGTTTGTTTGTTTGTTTGTTTGTTTGTTTGTTTGTTTGTTTGTTTGTTTGTTTGTTTGTTTGTTTGTTTGTTTGTTTGTTTGTTTGTTTGTTTGTTTGTTTGTTTGTTTGTTTGTTTGTTTGTTTGTTTGTTTGTTTGTTTGTTTGTTTGTTTGTTTGTTTGTTTGTTTGTTTGTTTGTTTGTTTGTTTGTTTGTTTGTTTGTTTGTTTGTTTGTTTGTTTGTTTGTTTGTTTGTTTGTTTGTTTGTTTGTTTGTTTGTTTGTTTGTTTGTTTGTTTGTTTGTTTGTTTGTTTGTTTGTTTGTTTGTTTGTTTGTTTGTTTGTTTGTTTGTTTGTTTGTTTGTTTGTTTGTTTGTTTGTTTGTTTGTTTGTTTGTTTGTTTGTTTGTTTGTTTGTTTGTTTGTTTGTTTGTTTGTTTGTTTGTTTGTTTGTTTGTTTGTTTGTTTGTTTGTTTGTTTGTTTGTTTGTTTGTTTGTTTGTTTGTTTGTTTGTTTGTTTGTTTGTTTGTTTGTTTGTTTGTTTGTTTGTTTGTTTGTTTGTTTGTTTGTTTGTTTGTTTGTTTGTTTGTTTGTTTGTTTGTTTGTTTGTTTGTTTGTTTGTTTGTTTGTTTGTTTGTTTGTTTGTTTGTTTGTTTGTTTGTTTGTTTGTTTGTTTGTTTGTTTGTTTGTTTGTTTGTTTGTTTGTTTGTTTGTTTGTTTGTTTGTTTGTTTGTTTGTTTGTTTGTTTGTTTGTTTGTTTGTTTGTTTGTTTGTTTGTTTGTTTGTTTGTTTGTTTGTTTGTTTGTTTGTTTGTTTGTTTGTTTGTTTGTTTGTTTGTTTGTTTGTTTGTTTGTTTGTTTGTTTGTTTGTTTGTTTGTTTGTTTGTTTGTTTGTTTGTTTGTTTGTTTGTTTGTTTGTTTGTTTGTTTGTTTGTTTGTTTGTTTGTTTGTTTGTTTGTTTGTTTGTTTGTTTGTTTGTTTGTTTGTTTGTTTGTTTGTTTGTTTGTTTGTTTGTTTGTTTGTTTGTTTGTTTGTTTGTTTGTTTGTTTGTTTGTTTGTTTGTTTGTTTGTTTGTTTGTTTGTTTGTTTGTTTGTTTGTTTGTTTGTTTGTTTGTTTGTTTGTTTGTTTGTTTGTTTGTTTGTTTGTTTGTTTGTTTGTTTGTTTGTTTGTTTGTTTGTTTGTTTGTTTGTTTGTTTGTTTGTTTGTTTGTTTGTTTGTTTGTTTGTTTGTTTGTTTGTTTGTTTGTTTGTTTGTTTGTTTGTTTGTTTGTTTGTTTGTTTGTTTGTTTGTTTGTTTGTTTGTTTGTTTGTTTGTTTGTTTGTTTGTTTGTTTGTTTGTTTGTTTGTTTGTTTGTTTGTTTGTTTGTTTGTTTGTTTGTTTGTTTGTTTGTTTGTTTGTTTGTTTGTTTGTTTGTTTGTTTGTTTGTTTGTTTGTTTGTTTGTTTGTTTGTTTGTTTGTTTGTTTGTTTGTTTGTTTGTTTGTTTGTTTGTTTGTTTGTTTGTTTGTTTGTTTGTTTGTTTGTTTGTTTGTTTGTTTGTTTGTTTGTTTGTTTGTTTGTTTGTTTGTTTGTTTGTTTGTTTGTTTGTTTGTTTGTTTGTTTGTTTGTTTGTTTGTTTGTTTGTTTGTTTGTTTGTTTGTTTGTTTGTTTGTTTGTTTGTTTGTTTGTTTGTTTGTTTGTTTGTTTGTTTGTTTGTTTGTTTGTTTGTTTGTTTCACTTGCTACTACATATGTCATTCAGATAGATAAAACTGCAATGTCAATGTCCTTTTTCCATACCCAGATTTCAGATGGTATGCTTCTGAACTGAGATAGAAACAAATTTAGTATGGTCAACCCTACAATGGGTAAATAGCACCCATGTATAAGTTTGCCAAATAACGCCGCCATCTTCAAAATTCTAGGACTTTGTATTAGAAGAAACATTAACGTTGAGATTATCATGATCTTGTGTTCAAAATTCAGAAGGAAAGCCAACGATTGTTATGTCCGGATATATCCGATGCGGTCCACTAACAGCAAGGGGAGATTAAGATACATTCCGGGTCCGGCAGCTCGAAGGTAAGTTTCTGTTTTTTATTTCTGTTTGTGCGTACTCCTTAAGTCCGTAAGAAAATGTCTTCCTAAAACACCTATTAATTAACTTACAGGAATGAGATACGCTAGAAGATGGACATTCCGAAGGAAATCGCAGGATACAAGGCAAGAGCAAGGGCAAGAGTATGCTATACAACCAGTTCCGATTCCGAAGACCCTGTACGGCAGACAGAAATTGCGACAAAATTTAGATTATTTTTATGTTTATAAGGAAATTTTACATTTTAATAAACAAAAATAATGAATGTGATGTAAAACGTGTTTCATTTTTATATTTTTTATTTGCTTTTGTAATTATATAAGCAAGCAAATACTAGTGAAAAAAAAATACAAAAATGGGACTTTTTTACCCATTTTTTGTAAAATAAAAATGGTTTTATAATACCCATTTTTTGAAGTTCGGTTTGAATACCCATTAATGGGTAAACGGCGAATACCCATTAAATGGGTTAAGCCACTTTAGTTCGAAATGGGTACTAAAGTACCCATTAATGGGTATTTCCGAACTAGCGTGCAGGGAGTACTTCAAAATGTTGCAAAAACACCCATTATTTGAAGCTGAGAAAACACCCATTATTTGACAGCTTGGTACCGGAGCAAAAAATGGGTACCGAAGACCCATTTAATGGTTATTTCCAAACTAGCGTGTAACACTTGCAAGTGAGTATCCCCAACACTGGATATGAGCGATCTCGTTATTCATACTTCGCCGTTCTGTGTTTAATTTGCACTACATATTATGCAGTGCATGCATTGTTGATGGTTGATTTTGTTTTTTATTATGTGCTTTTATTCAAATTGTTGTCCTTTACATAATTGATAAAAAAAATTTCACAATGTTTTCGCATGCTATGTTAGGTAAGATGTCCCTCGTCCATCAGTTCCAATCAATATCACGGATACTTTGAAAGTGAGTAGAAATTTCTATGCGTGTAATGATTTGTGCTTTCGAATTAAAAATTGCCATAAAGTTTTGAGTAACGCTCTTTATTCGCTTTCGAAAGAAGCTATAGACGAACCAGCTAAGGGCTGAAAGTCTCTGAAATAAAGACAAATCAAGCTTTCGAATGAAGACGGATTATGCTTTCGTCGATGCCTGTACGAAAAAAGCTCTGAAATTTCCTACCTCTTACCATAAGAAACACTGTAGTGAATTCACGTATGAGCATAGTAGTACTAGAGTAGGAGAATCCTGCCTTTGTGAAGTAATGGTTAAGGGGCTAAGGGCAGAGTGCGGGGGTGAAATGGGGGTAAAGTGGACATCGTAAGCTTTTTAGTCATTTTCAGTGGTAATGCGGCAAAAACAAACTGTTTTACCGAGCAGCATAGATGTTGAATAGAGGGTAGACATCTTGTAAGGGATTGTACTTGAAAATATCGTTTTCTTTCTTTATTTTTTTAGCAAAACCTGCAGTGGGAACGTAATCAGTGAGAGTCAAATGAACAGTCGATGGGAAGTAAGTCTCACTGAGACCGGCCCACTATTTTGTCAATTTTCGGCACATTTTAATACACGGTAAATAATCTGCAGGCTGATATAAACTGATTGGCATTTAGATTCGCACTACTGTTTAATACATTCGATATCAATTGAATATCAGTTGGAAAAGAACATTCAATGCCCCTTCAATATTAACCCTAAAAGGGATACCTTCATGGCCTCAGTTTCGTCACCACGCTGAGTGTGTTCCATCAAAGACGAGCTCTGAAGGCGCCTGGGGTCCAATGGACCCCAGGTATCCCTTTTAGGGTTAATGGAACTTCACTTCAATTCGTTATTGAGAATGTTTTTATTTCAAAACAAAAATTTAAAAAATGTGACCCGCACCCCGATTCGATACCAGGACCGTAACGTTTCAGGTCGTAACCATCTGCTCTATCACTACACTACTTCACATTTGTTAGAGAGGTGTGAATCAAAGCTAAACACTTTCTGCCATCTGTCATCTATATTTACTTTCATGTCCCAAGCAGTCATTATCAAATCAACAGCTTTTCACTTTGAATCGCACTGCTTTGTACAGTAGTGCAAATCGAAGTGATTTTCTGTTTATTTTTCCGGTATGTTTATTTTGGTTCTCAAGTCAACACTGACAGCATTACGAATTCAAAGGAAAAGCATTTCTGATCATGTTGATTGGGATGTTGAATGTTGAGGGGTTTTTCCCTTGAATCGATCGTGCAGAATTTTTACCGTGTAGTTATAGGCTTAGTGTACCAGTTATGACTATAGTACCTCAAATTTGCCATAGTTGATTTTCAACCTTTAATGATGCAAATCAACGAGAAAAAGAATGTGAATAACAGATTACGTTCACAAAAGATGGTTGCAATCATCCAAACTTCACAACTTCCACAATCGTTTCCTTATTTTTCGGCTTCCTTGCACTTTATTTCGCCATAGTGTACCAGTTATGGCTAATTTAAAGTGACCACACGTCCCGGATTGTGCGGGACAGTCCCGGATTTAAGCAACCTGTCCCGCATTTACAAGCGTCCCGGAAACGTCCCGGATTTTAATTAGGCAATTATATCCATGTTATACATTTTTAAAATAAACTTCTATCTTTCCTAGCTGATTTAAAGTCCTTACTGCCTGATTGATTTGTGAATTTCGAATTGCGAAAAATCTGAAACTTCTGACATTTTTGGGATATTTCGAAACTAGTGCAATGGTGTTGTTTCCCGCGTGATGTTGCAACATTTACTCCTGAGAATACATCAAAAGGCTGTGCAAAAGGTGTACTGAAATTATTGGAAAAACATAATAGCTATGATATTTTTGAATAGTATTTGTAACACATTATTTTATTCTGATTGTCAATAAACATAGAACAGGTATTCCAATAGTTGATTTTGTACAGTGTCATTTTTCTTTATTTCTTTGTAGTTATGTAGCCAGGGGGAGGGGATTTCGGGCTATGCATCTCTCTGAGCCTAAACCTGTTGAACAAATTTCTAGTTTGAAACCCTTTTTAATTAAATTTTTTTCGGCTGCGCCGCTTTCTTGCGATAGCACTGCTTATATGACTGCATTATTTGTTGCTGTTTACGCAATGTGAGTATTGAATTAAAAAAATGTTCCATTAGACATCGAAAACCAGTCCCAAATTTATTCCTTATTGGAAAAAAAAACTTACGTAAGTTTTAGTATTTAACATGTTGTCCCGCATTTGAGCAAAATATATCTGGTCACATTGGGCTCATTCCATAAGGAAATAGTGTAAATAGTGCGAAGTGGAACCCAAATTAACAAATGTGTCCATAACTGGTGCAGATTTGCGTGTCGTTGCCGGTGCAGATAACTTTTAATAGGAAAAAAAGATATTTCTAGGTATTTTTTATATGTTATGTACAAATGTCATAACTTTCAATTGGTGCAAAACAATTGGAAATCCGTTGTTTCCAACATGGTGAAAAAAAAAAGTTTTGGTATATAAATTCAAGGTCGAAATCAATATGGTTGACCCAACTTTTTATAACTGCAAAAAGTAGCTCTATCTTTCCTATTTTCAATAACATATCGTTATGAAGTGGTTTCTGGAGAAGCTTTCGAGTTCAAGTTATAACGGTTTAAATGAGCCAACAGTTGACCAAAATCGAGGGGTCCGCAAAAATGGTTATGGCTCTAACTAACGGGCGGTCCATCAATTTGAGTAACCAAATTGCATTTTCTTGCTGTGGTAAAATGTTTACTTGTGCTAATGGGGTTAAAGTCTGATTAAAGCATGAAGTTTTTAGGGGGATTCACTTTACAGCGTAAACCGCTTATTAAAGATTATTCTGATTAAACGGCGGGATCACCAAGGCAATCTTTGATTATTTCATTCGCAATTTCATGAAATATTTTAAATAACAGAAAATCATGACTTACGCAGTTTAGTGTTTAGTGAGTCCCCTTTTATTTTTTTTTTTCTAATCACAGACTACACTCATAGCACAATTATGGGTCACTCAAGCAGCAATGATTTCATAATATGAGTCGATTTTCATACAAAAATAACACTAAGTGAAAGTCTTTCATTATTCTTATGTAATATTCTTATCATTGAAACTGCTTTTGATTGTTTTATATAAAAATTTGCTTATTAAATTCACTTAAGGTGATGGAAATTACTAAAAAATTAGTAAATGATGAAAACCACAATAATGGGTCAATTTGTTGCCTATTATGGGTCACTCAAGAGGAATCGGCTCAACAATAATATTTTGTCTATTTTTTTTTAATGAATGATCACATATTCGCCTTGACGGAGGCTCTCTGAGAGAATTGGGCTGTGCGTGAAAACAATTTTTTTAACATGGGAAAGGATAGGAGCTGCATTTGCAAATGCTTCTAAAATATTTTAGGGACTTCAGATTGAAAAAAGTGTTAATGTTTTGCAATATACTTTCAATTAACTACACTATAACTGGTTTTAGACAAAAAGTTTTTAAATCACAATGTTATGTCTATAATATAGCGTATCAAAATCTCATTCGATAACATTAAGAACGTTTTGCTTAAAAAAATTTCTATAAAGAATTAGAAGCATTTGAAAATGCAGCTCCTATCCTTTCCCATGTTAAAAAAAATTGTTTTCACGCACAGCGCAATTCTCTCAGAGAGCCTCCGTCAAGGCGAATTCCCGGTAGATCAATTATAGTAGAATCTAAATCTGGTCTCAAACTTCTTAACGAAGCGTGTTTTCATGATTTGGAATCAATTTTTCAAAATTGAGACAACATCTCGCGCTCAGTATCATACGGGCGCAATGAGAATATATTACAGGTGGGGAAGAAGAAGAGATTGCTATGTATTAGTAAGGAAAGAAAAATGTAAACACAAATAGTGACGTCACTATTTGACACGCGTTCTTATGGGAGCTCGCTTTGATTGTAGTAGTGACATGTTTTGCACCAGACACGGATCTCACGCACACGAACTATCTTCTTCCCCACCTGTAATATACTCTCATTGATACGGGCGTATCTACAATGATCGATTTCTCTTCATCGATTTTCTCTTCGGCTCATAACTTGGCCGGCAAATCATTGTTGGTTGTTTTTGTTGTTTTAGATGCTAGTCTTAGTCGTCCTTTACCGAAATACACCGATGATTGATCATCTCGACAATGATTTTTCATAAGGGCCTAACTGACTTGATCGATTTCTCTTCGTCGACTCTTTCTTTCGCTAATAACTTGATCAAAACAAACAAAACCATTATTCTTTTTATTTCTATAGCAACGTGTAGTCGTCTTCTTCGCATTTCAGTCAAAAAAATCTTTGGAATTCTCAATACGATTTCTATGATAACACAAAGAGAGGATCGATGAATCAGTGTCGATCT
Source organism: Aedes albopictus (assembly GCF_035046485.1). Classification (NCBI taxonomy): domain Eukaryota; kingdom Metazoa; phylum Arthropoda; class Insecta; order Diptera; family Culicidae; genus Aedes; species Aedes albopictus. The sequence goes on from NC_085136.1 coordinate 196,743,406, forward strand.
GATTATTGGTCGTATTTTCCGGAATAATCCGAAGAGAAAATCGACGAAGAGAAATCGATCATTGTAGATACGCCTGTATGATACTAAACGCGAAACATCTGCAACACAACTACCGATAAACGCCTAAAAGTATGCAATGCCCATGTACGGTGAAATATCAATTTTATACTGCACAAATAGGGTAAAAAATATAATTTGGACATGTATGTAATTTGGACATGCCCGGCGATTTATGTCTTGTTACGGAGAGCTTATAGAAGTAGATACTTCTCAATATCGATTTTTGTATCAAACAGACCCTATTCTGATGACTTCCGTTGAAAATACGCTTAACAATTATGAATTTACTTAAAAATGATCGAAAATGTAAATTTTTTCATTAAAACCCCTCAAATGCACAGGTATGCAAGACGACATACACTTCACAGTCATATACAATATTCACCTCAAAATCGTTGAATTAATAATTGAGGAATTCCACGGAGTCATGTCAGTCGATCCTGAGCGACCATTTCAAAAATATCTGAAACTTTGCACAGTTTTTCAATTTCATCTAAATCGTCATTTTTCGATATCAAACCTTCATATTCACTCACGACTAACTTTTCAGAAGGGTGTATGCTAAAACAGCTCAAAAATATTCTAAAAGCTGTACAGCAAAAACGGATTTTTCGATTGTTATGAATTTTTCAGCAAAGTTAGATAACTAAATGATGATTCCTTAGAAAATATACACTGTAAAAAAAATATTTTTTTACTTAAAAAAAATATGATTTTTGTCACAAAAACTCAAATATCTCAAAACCCTATCTTTTTACCAACGTTAATTTTTTAGGGGAAATGGCCCTTTATATCAGCTATCTACCATAAAATTTTGGTGATGGTAAACTGATAAACAAAAAAGTTATGACATTTCAAACATTTCACAATTTTTACATTTAGTAACAAAAAAAATTTTTTTCTGTGTAAATTATTTTGAGAATTATTTTTTGATGCTGATTTTATTGTAAAGGCTACCGCCTGAATTAAACAAGTTGTTTTCATGATACTTTTGTTTGATTATTCATAATTTCTATAGTATCTATTTGAAACTTAGACGCGATCCAGTGTTTTGATCAAAAATATTGAGAGTGTCATACTTTTTATTGTACGTGACTGGTGAAAAAATCCCTTGATAGTGTTGAAAAGCTGTTGATTATAAGAAAAATGGAATTAAACTTATTTTTAAGACAAAAATTGTATAATAAAAGTTTTATATACGCGTATACGTCTAGTTTATCTTCAAAAAAATACCTCTTAGAGAACAGACTTTATGATCGGAAGAATGCGAGTAACTTCAACAACAACAAATGCATGAGAGTTACCTACCACGTGAAAATCCATCGCCCAGTTCACACTACCCCCACCTGGTGGAAATGTTTCACGAAATACTGCGATGTGCAATATCGTCATCAGAAGGCGCTAGTGTGAAACGTCAAACGCAAAGAAAAATGATGGGCACTCTTCTGGTTATGAAAGCCACAACCAAGATTCAAAATGATCGTTAAAGGCGTGGTCAATGAAAATTTCGTCAGTGTTACGTTTGTTTGTCTGTATACATACCATGACAATGCTCACGAAAAAGCAAAAAAAAAAATACTACCGCTATGGATATTAAATAGTAAATTTTTTCTTCAGCCAAGCAAACAACACCAAACTAGTCAGTTAAAACTAATAAGTGATTTTGTTTATTTTAATCTAACGAACAACATGAACAGTCGCTTTCTCAAAGGTCTTCAACTCAACTCTCTCTTGTAGACCGTTTGATGAAAAAAAAATGATCAAAGGAGTTACGAAATCTCACCGAAAGCACCATAGATAATCTGAAAGAGACTGGTTATGCCCAAATTGAATCCAAATTTACGCATTTGCACGTCCTGCCGTCTAGACTTTGACAAACGAGCCATCTGTATATCATCGGTAAAGCAGGGCGTAGGAAGTTCGAAAACGACAACAACTGAGAAATTGCCAGAAGTGCTAAGTGCAGAGAGTCATGTCACCGTACCATCAGCGACATCAGTTTAAACAATTAATCACGCCCCTTTTCAAAAATGCTTTGATATATACTTCAACATCTATACTTATTTCAATATTTTTAACGTTGCAAAACACGCTTTCAACATTCATTTTGAAGAAGAGGGAAAACACTTGTCCTCAAATGTAACAGCAAATAATGAATAAACGACTAATGCGCGGAGGGCGTGATAAAATCGGAACATTACTGTACATATAATATACATAATACATAATAAAAACAGCTTGTTTTACTCACGCAAGGCCATTAACAATAAAATCAGCATCAAGCTGCGATTTCCGGCCGAAATAAAGGCAGGAACAAATCTCATTTTCTTCTTTTGTCACAGCGCTCGTTGACTCGTTAAGGGGGAGGATGATAAATAATAAATGTATTCGATGGAAAAATATCCAAACAATTAGACAACATAGATAAACTCATCGGATTTATTAAGAAAGTTTCTGTGGAACTCGAATTACACCTTAAATTTGTTGATTTTCTTGAACATTTTATTTGTGCCCCCCTCAAAATGTTGAATTCCGACCAAAATTTTCCGAGGGGGCGGTGACATAAGAGAAAATCGAAATTTGTATTAGCCTAATTTACACTAAAAAAAAATTATTACTAAATGTGAAAATTGTGAAATGTTTGAATTGTCATAACTTTTTTGTTTATTAGTTTATCATCACCAAATTTTTATGGTAGATTGCTAATACAATGGACCGTTTTCCCTAAAAAAAAATGCGTTGGTAAAAAGATAGGGTTTTGAAATATTTGAGTTTTTGTGACAAAAATGATATTTTTTAATGTTAAAAAAGATTTTTTTTCACAGTGTATATTTTCTTAGGAATCACCATTTAGTTATCTAACTTTGCTGAACAATAAAATCAGCATCAAACTGCGATTTCTGACCGAAATAATTTACACAGAAAAAAATATTTACCAAATGTGAAAATTGTGAAATGTTTGAAATGTTATAACTTTTTTGTTTATTAGTTTACCATCACCAAATTTTTATGGTAGATTGCTAATACAATGGACCGTCTTCCCTAAAAAAAATTGCGTTGGTAAAAAGATAGGGTTTTGAGATATTTGAGTTTTTGTGACAAAAATGATATTTTTAATGTTAAAAAAGATGTTTTTTTCACAGTGTATATTTTCATAGGAATCACCATTTAGTTATCTAACTTTGCTGAAAAATTCATAGCAATCGAACGAACCATTTTGGTTGTACAGATTTTTGAATATTATTGAACCATTTTCACATACACCCTTTCGAAAAGTTAGTCGTGATTCAAAATAAAAATTTGATATCGAAAAATGGCGATTTAGATGGAACTGAAAAACTGTGCAAAGTTTCAGTTCAATAGAAAATCATGAATTAAAAAATTTCCTTAATTTTGATGCTGTTGCTTGGAATCGCTCAATTGTAAGAAATTTAAAAGCCTTATTGCATTGAAAAATGCTCAATAAAGTAGCATTAGGCAGCCAATCTCTTAACATTCATCTAGAACGCTTAAAATAGGTGGTGTCCAAATTACATTACCGGTTTTCTGCTGTAAATATATTTTGGTCAGCTGACGAACTACACGGGGATGATGTGCGATTGCATACTTGGAGGCGTATTCTGTGGTTCTGGCGATATTTCCTCGATTTTCACAAAAACTGTAATAGTTATCAAAACAGATGCCTGATAAGCGGAGAAGTTTGATTATTTGCAAGAAAGTATTAGTAATTTGTGCTGCTTCCATGATTTAGCAGTATCCATGGCTAAACATTGAGATAATTGCCCTGTCCAAATTATATATACCTAAGGGTGTCCAAAACATATTTTCGGTGTCCAAAATGCAATTCCAACAGGCGATAGGAAATTGTGATTTTCTCAGCAATAAATGTTTTCGTTAAGGTTTTTGTCACCAGGAACGCAAAGTACAATCATATTATAAGCGTATTAGTAACTTTGCAAAATAATCAATTGCTTTCTAAGGAAGCTAGGGGACGATTTTTCCAACGTTGTCCTCAGCCTGTCCAAAATACATGAATTACCCTAGTGACCCCGATGGTGCGATTTTCGGCGTAGGGGGATTAGGGGCATAATGGACACTCTAAGCAAATGCGTATGTTAGACCTGTATAATAGACAAAAACTTAACATATTATCAGTTGGCTTACAACTTTAACTTGTTTCCTACATATTTCAATCATTTACAGCAGGTAGAATGTCATTATTGTGAAGAAATGTAGAACGTGTTTTTTTGGGGCTGGCAGGAAAGGTATGGGGCGAAATGGACACCCATCGGAGCATAATGGACACTCCTGCATATTTTATGCTGTATCTTTGATAATATAGACCAGTTAAGTAATTTACCTACGGATATCAATACCACAGATATAATACTCCATCTTAGACGAGTTTACATAACATCAAAGTTAATAGTAAGGAATCAAAGCTTGATTTTCTCAGAGATGGCGCCACCACATTAAAAGTAAAATCATTTTTCTTGTATGGACAAATCGCTGGCTTGCACTTGTTTCGCATCACAGCGATTTGTGCCTTGGGGCAAAAAGTTGCAAATTAGAAACAAAATCATTATCCCTACGCGTTTCTTCTGGATTCATTGCAGTAACAGAGAATTGATTACATCACCATACAAACACAGACAAACAGACGTAACACCTTGAACAATTTTCATGAAAATCCATCGCCCAGTTCACACTACCATCACCTGGTGGAAAAGTTGCACGAATCACTGTGTTGTGCAATATCGTCAACAGAAGGCGCTAGTGTGAAACGTCAAACGCGTAGAAAAACGATGCGCGCGCCTCTGGTTGTGAAAGTCACAACTATAAAAATTTGAAATGATCGTTGAAAGCGTGGTCGATGGAAATTTCGCAAGTGTTACGTCTGTTTGTCTGTGATACAAATTTCAAGTTGTTTACTTCTTTTTTTCTGACTGGCATTTTGCACCCGTGTTGCGCATGATGTTTCGAGTGGATAGGTACCAGGCGGCGCCGCTGTATATGTGAAAAACACATGGAACACGAGCGCCGTCTATGATTCCGTAGCGCAAGCTTATCTGCTTGTTTACACTGTTATCACGTTTACCGCATTTATCAGAAAAGCGCCACTATCGGCACTTTAGCAAAACCGCAGCTGCTTGCTTCCTATTGAATGAATTTTAGGCTAAAATATTGCAGATTTCGCACCAAATTGGACTATCACATTATTTTTGGTACCCCAAAAAGTGTGATAAAAGTGCACAGTTACATCGGATCGTCTCGACGTCTTCGGTGCACTTATTCATTGATTTACAAGGAATAAGTGCACCAAAAACTTCAACTCGATCCGACGTGGTCCTGCGCCGGTATCACACTTTGAAGGTATGTGCACACTATTGTGTCAGTCCAATTTGGGGTGAAGTCAGCAATAATCAGATTGATTTTTTCCAAACTCTCTTAAACGCCTAACAGTATGCAATGCGCGTACATCCATTCACAATGCCAGTGTTCATTTCGCCCCGAATCGACTACAACATTAAAATTGTTATTTTGAGTAAGTTTTGATAAAAAATATAATACTTCATCCATTGCTAAATCTGCGTATCAGTGTCTTAATTTGTCAAATTACAGTCATCCTTACCGACCACCGACGCCCAGGGGCTCCTGCGTCGTAGATTTGTTTTTGTTTTGATTATCGTCTCGACAACCCGTGTGCCACTCTCTGAAGTTCAAGCGATGAAAAATTCATTACCTCGCTGTCTGCTGAATTTTCACCACCCACTGATATTCAAAGTCAGCATATTCATCTTCAATGAATTAAATGCTTTGACTGTTTTCCTACTCTCCGCATCGACCAATGTGGCGCTAGGTTCTATGCGCGAAAGATCGCTAAAAGTAAATCGCAAAAATATTGTATGGCGCATAGCACCTAATGGCGTATTTCTCGAAGTGAAACACATCATTCGAAAAAATATTTGGTAGCGGTTGTGCACAATGATGACCGGTTTGGTGCCTACCAAATATTTTTTCGGTAAAAGCTTTCCATTTCGAGAAATTCGAGTTTAGATGCTTTTCGCCATACAAAATAAAATGATTTTACTCCTGTTGAGCAACATTGAACGCACTTCCTGCCGGTAATCCATTGATATTTTTTGGTTTAAGCACGTTTTAAAAGCAAAAAGTGCTGCTGGTGGATACCATTCACCTAAAGCAAGCAGAATAAATATAATTGGGGCAAAATATCGACATTTGCGTGCCTTAAATAGCCTAAAATCACAAAAACTCATTTCCAAATTAAAAAAATCATATTCACATTCACCGAGCTCGGGCTGAAGATCAAAACAGAACATCAGCTACAGTTGATTACACTACGAGGCGTCGCTCTCATTGTCTTGCTTTCTCTTTGTCATGTTCATTCTCGGCGTCATGTTGGGGTAGACCGCATTCGTTTGTTTGTGTTCGTTTTCGCTCTGATTGAACATCATTGGGCTGAATTTTTTAGGCACTGCTGCGTATACATGTAGATAAGCTAACAATTCACTTGTTTTGTATGGTGGACACACTCAAACACTCGTAATATCTTATTTGCTACTGCTTCGAAATTATAAGAAATCCACCATATGAATATCATACTTCAATTTCAATGATATTTTGATTATTTTGAAGGAATATAAATGGTACTTTTATGGAATAGAACAAAGACTTGTTCCTTTAATCACACTATGCTAAGAAACTTCCCCGGCCTCAAAAACTTACGCATACAAAATTTCACGCCTATCGGTCCAGTAGTTTCCGAATCCATAAGGGTGAGACAGACAGACAGACAGAAATTCATTCTTATTTATAGACTAGCTCACCCGGCAAACCTTGTTTTGCCATTTATAATGCGATAGTGCTCTTTTCTTTTTGGCAATTGTCGCAGTTTAGATTAATTTCATTGTAATTGTTTTGAAATTAATATACATCGATGAACGATTCAATGTTCCTTATGATACTGAATTTTATGACAAGCAGCCTTCACCAAGCTCACATTAATTTCAACATTGCATATTTCATCTCCAGACATGACCCGGTAAAACCCGGAAACAGTTTCGTTTTGTACAAAAAAAAAGGTTAACTCTCAAAATGCAAAACATTCGATTCGATCTTGTACTCGTGGTAACACGATGTTACCATTTAGGAAATCGAAATTCATTCTCACTCGCTTTATGGCATCCGACAACGAGTCACTACAGGCTGCTACAGTGCACTGTGTGTGCCACTGGTGATGTTGCTTAGGAAGCGTAGTAAAATGTGAAGAAAAGAAATGGTTTCTGTGCTGCTTCCGGTACAATATAGTAGCAGTAGGTAGCTACGATGAAGTGCGAATGTAGGACAGCCGAGTGTAACATCCAATCGGATCGGCATCCTACGAACGACCAACCGGGCTACTACAATAACCCGTGACTGTGGTCGTGAAAATGGGAAAAATAATAAATTTTCACTCAGCTGGTCGTAAATAATAATTTAAAAGTGTTTTCTAAAACTCATTGTAAGTTAATGGTTTTGCTGGTTTCATCGGTGTGCTACGCTAGTGCTACGGATGGTCTCGGAAGGGAATTGTTTTTTTTTCGTTAGATTGACTCTCTCGTCTGTACAATCGTCGTTAGCAGTATATAACAAATAAGCGAGTTAGCCATAAAAGTGTGGCTCTTTTGAAGCCTGATGGCCCTAGCATTTGTGACGGGGAAAGACATTTAAAGGCATGTGCATTTTTACATGTAGGTTAGACGTTAGTCAGCAAGACTGGCGCATTGCCGGCTTCCCGAGAGGCCTTTTAACTCCAGCTGTCTTGATCGATGAAGTTTGAGCAAGTAAACGAATACCAAGTCGTCGACCGCCTTGATGATCAAAGACATCTTTCTACGGTCTAACCATCTCCAACTGTAAAAATTCTCAATGGCTTCCATTACACCACCTCTCATGGCCGCCCAGGGGATGGTAACCAATTCCTCTGGTGGTAGGTTTCTGAACTACGGCGTATAATGTGCTGACTGTTCTTGCAGGGTGGTGGAGCCTAGCCTTGTCCAATCTAACCTATCGGGAGCTTTTAGCTGGGTAAGACCTGAAACCTATACAAAAAAAAACGATTTATATTGGCGTTACCTACGCATCTCACTCATCAGAAACCACGAAGTTCGAAGTAAAACTCACTACACAAAATAACCAACACTAACAACTTCGACTACACCAGTCATTCTCGGTCTTAACTGTCTCATCATCATCACATAATTTTACTTCGGATTCCTATCGATAATTTTCAGAACTTGCAATATTCAACAGTTAAATGGTATAAGAATTGCGGTATTGCTGTAATGTAAATAAAGTGATATTAATTTGAATTTAATCTTCATATCTCTAGACTTGAGTTATAAAGTTCTATTTTACGGATTTAAAAACTAAAGAATGCTTCCAATGTAACAGTTTGTTCTAATTTATTTCCCATATCAACTTTACAGCTCGCGTTGGTCCTCCGTGGATTGGTGAATAATATGTGTACCGTGCAGATATGGCCAGATACAAGACTACTGCCCAGTCAGTGGCAGAACGTAGGATTTCCCATCGGGTCCGAGCCGACTGTGGTATGGTTTTGGCATATCTGCCGCTATTTCTACACTGCAGTAAAAGGTAAAATCAACACAGAAGTTGGAATTAAATTGGCAAAATGACTGGTTGGTTGGTTGGTGGTGCTGCCGGTCGCCTCGTATTCGACCAGCTTTCTATGAAGCTTAGGTGAATGTTTACTTTTCATATGCATTCGGGAGAAATAAGCTTGGGAACTGTGTTAATTCTACTTTTCCAATGTGGCGAGTAAAGCTGCCTACATTGTGGTCATCCTGAAACGAAACTACAACTCGCTTGGGTTTATGAAATGAAATTAGTTTTCGAAGTGAGTTTCCTGCGTAATGAAGTACGTGTGGCATGAACTGACAACCGAATACGGTAATACACACGAGCTAGACTATTTTTTGTTTGCATTTATACACCACTAATGAATACCTACCGGTTGGTTTATATGTTGGTTCAATTTCAGAAAATCACACATCTAGAGATGCACTTGTTATATATGGCAGGAATGAAGAGATGTAGTCTAAGAGAGGCATTTTCGTTTTATTATTTGAATGTTTCATGTTCGTGAACAACGCTAACTTTGTTCCATAGATAATTTATTTCTTATTCTCTGTATAAAAGTTGCCTACATATTTTGTGACAATTTCAAAATAATGCTTTATGTCTTTTTTTGTTATTTTCTTACCTTGCAATGAAGGTTTTGAAACTGAACTCTGTAGAATCTGTAACCAGGCGGAAAATATTCAATCATCACAGATATCATCTTACCAAATATTATTAATCAAGGATATAACTACTCTGGCAAAAAGTAGGTGAACACATTTTTACTGTTGGCAGCGCCTCGATGTGACTCGCGGTCGAACTTATTTGCTGAGGAAACCGGTGGTAACCATGATTGAATAATTAGAAACAACAAAGAAATTCTGAGCTGTATCCTGGTTGGACATCATTTTCTAGTGCTTCACTTATTAAAGTTTTTGATTTTAAAGCTTATCGACACCCGTTTGGATACATTGGTTATTGTCTCATATCTCGATAAAGGAGACTGGGGAGACTTGATCCCTTTTTCTTAATTTGCCAGTAACTTTAAGAAAAAACACAAAACTAGATCCATTTTACGTACAGAATGGTAGGTAAACATCTATTGCAAGTTTACAAACAACAGAAGGACTTTAAATTATTGTTAAAGTTTTCAAAACTGTGTTTTTATGGAGGCATGTCTTATGAAGCATTTTTCAAAAATGGGTCACAATTGATCCCCTTTTGAGCACATGGTTAATTTAAAGGGAAAATAACTCCAGAAGCTTCATATTCATTTTCATTTTTTCATGAATACGGTGTACCGTCAAGGCGCCATTCACCGTGGGGGCTCCATGCACCGTGTGCCTTCGAATATTTTTTCATTATTTCCATATTATGATTGAATAATATGACAATTTCCCTTCAATTTCACCAATACAACACTAATGTATTGTTACCATGTCAAAACGCTCATTAGAAACATTTAAAAGTATCATTTTGACACTAAAGTGTGTTTACATGAAGCGGGTTTCTGCTCGTTCACTGCATTCATAGTGAAAAAACGAAAACTGCGCTAAGGTGATTTAAGCGATAAACTAAATGTAGTGATGTTTTTATTCCACCAAGAAGCAATTAAATTCACATATCAGGTATGTATTTTGCATTACCGAAGTAAGTTTAACAAGAAAGTATGATTACTCGTACTTTTTAATTGAAACAAAAAAAAAAACACGGTAAATGGGTACCCTAAAAATCAATGGTCTCCATTCACCGTGTCCCATATTGTCCCATATATCTAGAAAAAAAAAACGGAAATTTGAACATTCGTTTTTCTAATAAAATCTTGCAAGTTATTACTTGAAATGAATTTAAACGAAGAAAATTCCCTTGGCTGGGTTGTTTTGATCATTTTTAAACAAAGTAGAATATAATTTCTCATACACGGTGAATGGGTCCCTACTACCACGGTGAATGGTGACCTACCACGGAATAAGGCGACCCTACTACCCTTTACTAATTGTACTATATCACCAATTTTTGTGAAAAGTTTTCTACTTCTGTAGATATTGCTTTAATTTTAACCTATAATGAAGGCAATTAAAAGCGGCACCAACAATGTTTATAAGACTGGTGTCAAATGATAGGCCTTAATTACCCCGAATCCTCTTAGATCCACGGTGAATGGTGCCTTGACGGTATTTGAAATTATAAGATTTCCTTAAATTGTTAAGGATATGCCGTATTTAAAAAATGGGGAGACTTGATCCCCCTTTTAATGTTGTGTAGTAAAATAATAATTATCTGACACGTTTTATCATTGATTATACACTCATTGCACAATTATGGGTCACACACAATTATTAGTCACTTTCCGCTCTAATAGATACATACCGTAATCCGGGGTAACATTGATCAGAATTATAGATATTTCTTGAATAATTCTCTTGTTAGAGCAAATGTTACATGTTTTATATGTTTAAAACAAGTAGGGTAAAAAATATAATTTGGACATGTATATAATTTGGACATGCACGGCGATGTATGCCTTGTTCCGGAGAGCTAATAAAAGTAGATACTTCTCAATATCGATTATTGGATCAAATAGACCCTATTCTGATGACTTACGTTGAAAATACGCTCAACAATTAAGAATTTGCTTCAAAATTATCGAAAATGTAAATTATTTCACTAAAACCCCTCAAATGCACAGGTATGCAAGACGACATACACTTCGCAGTTACATACAATATACGCCTCATAATCGTTGAATTAATAATTGTAAGAAATTTAAAAGCCTTATTGCATTGAAACATGTTCAATAAAGAAGCATTAGGCAGCCAATCTCTTAACATTCATCTAGAACGCTTAAAATAGGTGGTGTCCAAAATACATTACAAGTTTTCTACTGTAAATATATTCTGGTCATCTGACGAACTACATGGGGATGCTGTGCGATTGCATACTTGGAGGCGTATTCTGTGGGTCTGGCGATATTTTCTCGATTTTAACAAAAACTTTAATAGTTATCAAAATAGATGCCTGTTAAGCGGAAAAATTTGATTATTTGCAAGAAAATAATTGTTAATTTATGCTACTTCCATGATTTAGCAGTATTCATGGCTAAACATTGAGATAATCGCCCTGTCCAAATTATATATACCTGAGGGTGTCCAAAACATATATTCGGTGTCCAAAATGCAATTCTTACAGGCGATCGGAAATTGCGATTTTCTCAGCTTAAAATGCTTTTGTTAAGGTTTTTGTCACCAGGAACGCAAAGCACAATCATATTATAAGCGTATTGGTAGCTTTGGAAAATAATCAATTGCTTTCTAAGAAAGCTAGGGGACGATTTTTTCAACGTTGTCCTCAGCCTGTCCAAAATACATAAATTACCCTACCATTCGATAATCTGAATGCAGGTTTTGCGTCAGATTGATGAAATTCAATATATTGGCGAGTTTTAGGGACGATCTCCTTAAATTTTAGCCTAATTTCCAAAAATATATGAAGAAATGTTTTTTTTTTTCAATAAGAAAAAAACAATATATAAATTCTATCTCAACGTTTATTTCACATATCATATGTAGGCGAGTTACAGTAAATAATTCAGCTCAATCGGAGCATTGATTACGGAGAATGAGATATGTGAAGTGAGTGACGTTGCTTAAAAATAATAGTCGAGTCAAGTACAAGACACTGAAGACGACCTTACAGTTGAGGTCGAAATACGTATCTGTCAAAGGATGCAAATTCTTAGTGGAATTCAAAGGAACCGTACTTAACCCGATTTTCTTTTTATTCAAAAATAGAACAAAAATCGATTTCAAATCATCAACCTTGTATGGAAAGTCGAAAAAATTTCCGCTCTACTGTAATTTTTTTCCTTCGCGTTTTCGAACTCAGGGCATGATTCTACACCAAAAATGATCATCAGCATACCGAGTTCAAAAATGCTGTAAACTAGTGTTATCAACGCGTGGTTCGTGAGTGGCGGAATGCGCGCGTTCGGGCTCCTACTTGTAAGATTATGAAACCTGACTTGACTACAGTTATGAAGTTCAGCAATTTGTAAGGCATGATCATCTGATGTCAGGATGAATCATTGACCACATGGTCACCACTGGCCACTCCGGGAGCTTCCGGGATGACCCGAAACAACCGGTGATAGGGGTCAATTACGTTTATTTAGCAAAACATGTAGAAAAACACCAGGGCTCTTTCTTTATGATTTTTCGTCAATTCACTTGTGACTGCATAGCAATACTGGTCATGGTTCCCATGTGCCACTTCCGAAGCTTCCAGGATGCCCTGAAGAACCGACATTCGAGGATAATTATATTCTAACAGAAAAATGTGTCATGCGACGGATTCATGAATTTTCATAGATATGGTTGAGGTTGTATCGATGCTAGACATGGCCCCCATTATTGGCCACTTCTGGAACATCCAGGTACCCCGAGGGAAACGACAACAAATGCTAATTACGATCATACAACAAAACATGTTTTTCACTCGCGAACTTTTAGCAAATGTTGGTTTTCTAATGATTTTGACGACATGAAAAGTAAAAATCTATAGAATTTGCAGTAAAGTTGTGTTTTACGCTTGAAAATTCCCGAAAAACAGAAATAGCTACCGAAAATATGTGTTTTTCGTCTACCTGCAAATAGTTCGCGAACATGTTCGTGAACCACTCGCGAGTTTCGCAAGCTGCCCTTTACTCGCGAACAAAAATTTACGAGAGCGCTCGGGCCCCGGTTGTTCGCGCGAATGTGAGTCTTTCTCTTGCGTCTGTTCGGCAGCAAAATTCGTGAAATTCCATCCCTGACGTGTCCCCCCCCCTCCCTTGCAATCTTTTCTTTCTCGTGTTTGTTTAAGAGAGTAAGTAAGAAAAAAACAAAAGGTGTCTCCGCCAATGATGACCGTACAATTCGTAGTTGCTACTCCGTGATTTACCGGAACAATCAAAATTGCACAGAGAACCAATAAATGGGGCTTGGGATTAGCTAACCATTCTCAATCTGCACAGATTGAGAGTTTCTAGCATTAGAAAGGTCAATAACGGCTCCGGCCACGTCCTTACGGTCATCGGAGAAGGGAAGGAATGTTAGTTCGACAACCGTTGCTTCTAGAGACCAAGGAATCCTACGGCTTCTCCACGATTGTCTCGGAAAAAAGTTTTTGTTAATAGGGTAAGATAGATGGTGGTTCTGGGAGTCACCTGTGGTTGGTGATACGATCCACAAGAAATATGTCGAGACACGCAAACGTACCGCACAAATTATATTAATGCTCACTTACGATGCTTGTTCGATCATGTTGCGATAATCACCCCGCGCAGAAACAAATAAATAATAATTGTCTCTTACCTGTTTGATTTGAAGGTTGTGTGTATGCTTCTGATCATAACGACAATCGCTTCCGTGGCTAAGCAATCTGTACTATTTTGTTTGTCTTCTCGCAACTACCCATCATCTGGGAAGCCGAATATTCTATCGGATACTGAATGGTAGTCCACATATGGCTTTATGGACATACTGTCAATAAGGATTGCGATAACCTTATCTTTTTCAGACATGTTTCGAACAGCGTTTTTCACCATCTTTATAATTTCGGTGTTGAAACCAGGAAGACTGCTTACGTGACGATGCCACCTTACCACACTCTTTGGGTGTGGTAGAGTGAAAGGTGATTCTGCTCTGATCGTTTTATATGTCGACGATGAAGATATCCTAATACCACGGTTCCCAACCTTGGCTCTCGCGACCCCCCAGTCTGTCGTCACTGCGCTTTTCGTAAAACAATCGAAGCGTGCCTGCAAGCGGTTGGGGGGTCGCGAAACGAAGGTTGGGAAGCTATGTCCTAATACGACTTGCAAATGATCTTGCGACTTGGTATCGTCTTGCATTTTTCTTGCAAAAAGAGTTTTCCAAACATTCTAGCAATAACGGATTTTCTTTAATCATCGCCAGCAGTTTTTTATCGCGTTTTTCGACAGTGTCTCTTTTTTTCTGCTTGATAAATGAGTCTGCGTATTGTTTTAGTTTTTTCTACCAAGGAGTGTTTCCTTCGTTCTGCGAGTCGCCGACATGAGCGATGCAGCTTTCTTTCGTTGTGTAACTGTTGCTCCAGCTGCAGAATTCGACGATCTTTCATTGAGCTGGTTTTCAACAAGGCATAATAATCTATAAAAAAATACGTACATATGATCAGTCAGCAGGCATCAAAACCAATTGTGAGTATAATTAGGATGGTACGGGGCAAGATGAGTCAGTGCCGTTTTCGGGTTTTGGCCTTTTATTTCAATAATTTTATTAGATTTTATTAGCATGGATGCACAAAAGTTCACAGTATTAATTCTAAAATAGTTAGTTTCTTAATACTTAAATAAATTTATATATAAATTGTAGTAAAAAGTAAAATCACAGAGAAACAGACGTGACACTTTACTCAATCTCCATCGACTACCTTTTTAACGGTGGATTCAAATATTCTGTAGTAGGCTGATCAGCCACCTGCAGCGCTCGCGTCCATTTTGCTCCTGTTTGACGTTTGCTCACTACCGCCATCTACCCAAGTAACCACGCCGTTGAAGCTGTAACCACTGCTTATTTAAAGCATTTATATTGACATGCATTACACTGGTCATCTAACAAAATTATTAACATAATCAAAACATGAGTAATGCGCCCGTAAATGGCACTGACCCATCTTGCCCCGCCCCACCCTACAGAAGTTCTAATTAGTTTAAACATAGGGGTAGGCGGGGCATAATGAGCAGCTTAAGCAATTTTTACGTATAATCCAATTTTGAACCTTAATTGACAAAAACTAATCGTTGAAATTTTGAATAAAGCTATGAAAGTTGCAAAATTTAATGTTTTTAAAAAGGTATAAAATCGTGGATTGCGTTTTGGGGGTGGGGCATAATGAGCACCCTAGATGGGGCAGGATGATCAATCCATGTTCTGTACACAATCAATTGCTAATTGACTGTTCTTGTCAATGATAAAGCAT
Source organism: Aedes albopictus (assembly GCF_035046485.1). Lineage (NCBI taxonomy): Eukaryota > Metazoa > Arthropoda > Insecta > Diptera > Culicidae > Aedes > Aedes albopictus. The sequence goes on from NC_085136.1 coordinate 196,759,108, forward strand.
ACCGGCAACAACCAATGAGAATTTGAGGGTATTATGGGGTTTAATTTGTAGGGAACTGTGGGGTTCAATGGAATTAACAATTAAGGCATTTTTAAACGGTGAGAATATAAAGATACTGATTTTTTCAAGCTCATAAATTGAAAATTAATGACAAAACTATCGGACATACTATATGCATCGTAACGGAGAAAACCAAAAGTGAAATTCGTTCGTTTAAGATGTTAATAATTTTCATCATTTTTCCATCAGTTGCTCAATTTGCCCCACCTATCAACTTTTTAAAGTATATTTTTTTTAACAAAATAATTATACAAAATTCTTTAATATTTTGAAAGTGTTACAAATACATATCATTGACCAAGGAAATATTAGGAAACTTGATAGATGCCCACTACGTTCTTATTTTGATTCCTATTTTAGGTCTGCTGATTCTTATAATATTTGTCCAGTACATGACCACTTTACGCATTTTGACTATTTTTTCAAAGCAAACGGCTTTTTTGACAAATGCTTCGTCATCAATTCATTGGATTTGAAATAATTGAGCTACAATAAAGCAATTTGTTTTGAAAATTTTAAAATTTACAGTGAAAATACAAGGTGCTTATTATACCCCGCCTACCCCTACTTTGCGTCACCTCGCTACATGGGAGGACATGGTTTACCTAAGAAACTTCTTTTTGAAAGAAGAAGTGTACATATACCTCTGATGTAATTACAGAAGTTCTTATTAGTTTGAACATACTTTGCGTCACCTCGCTACATTTTATTTTAAAAGAATGCCTAAGCAAGTAGTTCATGCTAGAAATTGGAATACTTTGGGTAACATTTCTTACAATGTAAACTAGGGAGAACATGGTGAACCTACTCAGCTATGGCAATTTATGAGTACTTACAAGAATAACAACATGAGCAGTTTCAAAAGTTTTAAGAAAAAATATCAGATTTATGGAAAGCGTCATCGCGCAACTAGGGAGAACATGGTGAACCTACTCAGCTATGGCAATTCATGAGTAGGGGGATTAGGGGCATAATGGACACCCGGGGCGAAATGGACACCCCTGTTTTTACCGAAACCGTTGAGTTTTATGTAAAACTTTTAATGCATAAGTGTAAAGGTACAAGTCATGGTTCTTTTTTTCAAAAGTACTAGTTATTTTGCTCCAAAATAATCAAAAAATCATTGAAATTGAAATATGTTTTTCATATGGTAAAATTCTTATAATTTCGAAGCAGCATCAAATAAGGTGTTTCGAGTGTTGGATTTTATCCACCATAATAACAAGTGCATTGTTACCTTATCTACATGAATATGAAGATTTAGCAATGGATGAAGTATTTCATTTTTGATCAGAATTTACTTAAAATAGCAATTTTAATGTTGTAGTCGATTCGGGGCGAAATGAACTCTGGCAATGAATTAACTACATCGGCTGTTTTCCTACTCTCCGCATCGACCAATGTGGCGCTAGCTTCTATGCGCGAAAAATCGCTAAAAGTAAATCGCAAAAATATTGTATGGCGAATAGCATCTAAAGGCAAATTCTTCAAAGTGGAACACATTATTCGAAAAAATATTTGGTAGTGGTTGTGCACAATGGTGACCACTATTAAGCCTACCAAATATTTTTTCGGGAAAAGCTTTCTATTTCAAGTAATTCAAGTTTAGATGCTTTTCACCATACAAAATAAAATTGATTTACTCCTGCTGATCAACTGTGGGTGTGCGCCAAGCGGGTAGTCCATTACGAATGGATGTAGGGGAATTGTGGGTAAAATGAACAGGGGGGGTAAAATGAACAGGGTGGTGTTTTACAGCAATTAGCGTATTTCTGCATGTTTTAACGATTGGATTCTGTGTGATAGCGTAAATCATTATACTACTGCAGATTTTGAACTTTAAAATTAAATAAACCACTTAATTATAACGAAAAGTTCAATAGCCACGTGAAAAATATGCTCTGATGTAAAATTGAACTTATCTGAATTAAGGTTCATCCGTATATTTTTCGCAGAATATGACATATGTAATGTCATATTCCAATAATGTACTTCCAAAAGACAATATTCAGTTGAAAAAATAATTAGGTTATGCTTTCAATACAATTTTAGGAACAACTTTAAAACCAGCACGACTTGGGGGTAAAATGAACAGTTGGTTCAAACTTTATCCAATTTTTATACAGTTTTGTGCAATCTCGGAATATTGAGATCTAGAATACATATAATGACACAACTAGAGCAAAAAGTCAAGAAAAAAATATTTTACGCTTATAAAATAAGATTTTTATCCTTAAAACCGCTTATTTTAGTACATTTTTTACAAATAATGATTTCAGCACATTCCAAATTTTATATCAAAAATTTTAAAAGTGTAACATATAAAGTTTACATTGAATTTGGTGACCTATACTTGAATATATCGAAATTAAACATTTAAGCTAGTTTTTGAAGACATGTTCATTTTACCCCCATCGATTGTTCATTTTACCCACACTATTTTTCATGACTCTGTTTTCTTGCATTTTTTGCAATCGAAAATAATGTAAGAAAATTGTACTTTTTATCAATATTTTCTTCCAGAACTCTTAGAATATATTACCATCTACTATGTAACAGGGTAAAGAAGAAAGATTTTGTCATATTTCTATTGGAAAAGACGACAAACGCTTAGGGTGTTCATATTACCCCCAATTCCCCTACGCGCATTGCATACTGTTAGGCGTTTTAGATAGTTTGTAAAAATTCAATCTTATTATTTTAGCCTAAAGTTCTTTTAATTAACTTTGATGTTAAGTAAACTTGTCTTAGATGGGGTATTATATCTGTGGTATTGATCTTCGTAGGCAAATTACTTAACTGGTCGATGTAACCAAAGAATTAGCAGAAAATATGCAGGGGTGCCCATTATGCCCCGATGGGTGTCCATTTCGCCCCGTACCTTTCATGCCAGCCCTGAAAAACACACGGTTTACAATTCATTATTTCTTCACAATAAGGACATTCTACCTGCTGTAAATGATTGAAAGACTTAGGAAACAAGTTAAAGTGGCAAGACAACTGATAATATGTTAAGTTTTACTCTGTTATACAGGCCTAACGTAGTCCTTTGCTTAGGGTGTCCATTATGCCCCTAATCCCCCTACTTACAAGAATAAAACCATGAGCAGTTTCAAAAGTTTCAAGAAAAAGTATCACATTTATCGAAAGCGTCACCTCACAACTTGGGAGAACATGGTGAACCTACTCAGCTTTGGCAATTTATGAGTACTTACAAGAATAACAACATGAGCAGCTTCAAAAGTTTTAAGAAAAAGTATCAGATTTATAGAAAGCGTCACATCGCAACTTGGGAGAACATGGTGAACCTACTCAACTTTGGCAATTTATGAGTACTTACAAGAATAACACCATGAACTATTTCAAAAAGTATCAGATTTATAAATAGTTATGGAAAGCGTCATTTCGTAACTTGGGAGAACACGGTGAACCTTCTCAGCTATGGCAATTTATGAGAACCTACAGTATCAGATTTATAAATGGTTATAAAGATTGTCAGATTGCAACTCGGGAGAACATGGTGAAACTACTCAGCTAGACAATTTATGAGTAGTTACAAGAATAACACCATGAACTGTTTCAAAAGTTATTAGAACATGTATCAGATTTATAAATAGTTATGGAAAGCGTCGCTTCGAAACTTGGGAGAGCATTGTGAACCAACTCAGCTTTAACAATTTATTAGTAACTTGCAAGAATGACACTATTACCTGTTTTAAAAGTTATAGGAAAAAGTATCAGATTTATAGTTATGTAAAGCGTCACCTCGCAACTTAGGAGAACATGGTGATGGTGAATCTACTCAGCTAGTGTTTTTTTAGAACCATTTGATAGGCTGCCATGGAATGTACACTCCACGATTTCAAAATGAAAACAATTAGAAAATCTTTGACTCACCTTTCTCTGTTCCGGTTGTTGTGGCTACCGCTGCATCCTGGTTCACGTGGTGGTGGTCGTTCACGTGTAGCTTCGTTATGGGTTGTTCTTCTGTCTTATGTGAATGGAGATGACGCTTTTTTGCGGGTGTCGCTTTCGGACATTCCTTCCTGGCAACAGGCACGCTTGAACTTCTGGAAACGACTTTAATCGGTGAAGCGAGGGCCATTTCTAGAATGTCGGATTTGGATGCAAACTTAACAGGCGTCTTTATTCGCATAGGGGGGGGGGGGGGGGGGGTTAGGGTGTTAAATCCTCCCCATTATCGACGTTCCATACACTAGGCGCCCCTCCGCCTTTTGCCAAAATTGGGAAAAACCCCTCCCTTGGCGCCACTTCTGTGCACGGACCTGAACTCTGCGCTCTCTATCAGCTGATCGACCAGAGGTCCCGCATAGATTTTTACAATTCAAGTTTTCATGCATATTATACGCATTCCATTCACTAAATGATAATGATACCGATAGTCATAGCTCTATGATTAATTCATATGGGTTGTAAAATTGAAACTTTTGAAAATTATTCCGGTACCATTGCACAAATGATAATGATACATCCAATGATAAATATATGATTTTATACGATTTTCTTTTCACCTACTGGAAACTTTTTCACACTTCTAGAGTGAAAAATCCTCAGGAATGCACTTAGCGGAAGTCGGGAAGCCTTTGCTCTGGTTTCCTACATATGAGAAACCTTCATAAAGTTACTTCAGTGGTCACTTTTAGAATTATCAAACTTCCTATATTGCACTCGATATTGCACCAACATTTTTCACCAAGCTGTTTCATCACGGGAAGTCATGTCTCCGCCCGCCGATATGGGCAGAATGGGAAACTCTATACACCGTGCCGTGGGAGGAATTCTATTCAATGGATTTCTTGGAGAACTGCATCGGTGGCATAATCTGTGGTTACTCCACAGATGCAATTTCCTATTTGGCGGTCGACCTACGAGCTACAAACTGAACTAACTTACCCTGCATATCGGATGTTCCAGTTCCATCTACTTTTACATCATGGGCTTTGAATAACCCGCGAGCACCGTGTAGATATGGCCTACAAGCAACGCGGCGAAGGAAAAAGGAAACTCCAGCACTAGTCACCAGTTCGAATCGCAATCCGAATCGCAGCCCTTAAAGTTAAACAAAACTTCCAACACAAAAACAACACAACAGGATGCCACGAACTTTGACAGCAGTAGAATCTGCAGGGGTGTGTTTTTTTTAAATCGATAAAGCAGAATTCTGAAACATTTCAAATTTGTTTTTATTATTCAGTGAATCGTTAGATCAATGATAAAGTGATTATAACATGAATAATTTGGCAAAATTTTTGTTCGTGAAAAAAGCCATTTTTGAATGGTAACCATACTTAACAACCCATTCGGTCTATCATTAAAACTTCGAATATGATAACTCGGATCATTGATATGATTCGCGTTTATGATATTTTATCATACATTTTATGTTACCACGTATGATCATAAAATGATACGCTTTATCACAACTTTATGGTACCGTTGTATTCGGGAACCCTTTTCGAAAAAAGCATTTTTATGATACCTACTTGTGAATATATTTATGGTAATTTAATCGGCATTGGTATATATTCCAGCTTTTTAATTTTGGACTGAATTTTATAATTTTTTTGAAAAGCGTTCTTAATTTCTTCAGGAATGCCTTTAATAAATTTTCTAGGAATTCCTTTGGCAACTCTTTTGGGATCTTCCTATGTAATTTTATGGAAATTTATCCTGTCTCAGGATTTTTTTTTTGGGAATATCTTCGGGTTTTTTTTTTTGAAAATCAAATCGAGAATTTTTTGCAAATTGATTCGAAAATTCCACTTTCAAATTTTTCGGCTATTCTTTTGGAAATCGCAATTCCATTGTTAATAGTTAATTTCTGAATTTCCAAACGAATTGTCAGAGAATTACCGAAACAGTTTCCAATACAATTTTGGAAAAAGATTTGAAAGGAATTACTAAACGATTTTCCAAACGAATCACAGAAGAAATTTTTAAAGAAAATGCTGAACACCGAACCGAAGTAATTCACAAAATAATCGATGACACAGCCGAAGGAATTCCCTAATAAATTTCGGAAAAAAGTTAAAAAATGTCGAATAAAATTATGGACAAATTGTCGATACAATTTTCGGCAGTAATAACTATAAATACAGTGAAATCATGGAGAATTACAAAAGAAATGATCATGGAATTGCCAAAGAAGTTTGCAAAAGAACTGAAAAAAATGCGGAAAACAATGTGAGCCGTGGAAATCGAAAGCGTATCATCAGTGGAAGTCATCCCTATTAAGGGCTCAGTCGTGCCTACTACGGGCATAATAGCAGACCGGTGGCCCTCTTTGAACACGAGACCATGCTCGAGGAGGACCTGCAAGCACTCGGAGTTTGTGTGCGACGCGTGCTAACTACAATCCTTGGCGATGTGCAGGAGAACGATGGGCAGGACACGTTGCAAGAATGCCGGACAACAACCCTGTGAAGTTTGTGTTCGACACTGATCCGGTTAGACATCTGATATAGCTCTACTTCGAAAGGTGAGTTAGACATTTAAGTGGCTCCGTAGCTTGAAGGGAAAGTAGCTCCTATCTAGAGAATCGGCACTAGTGGGTTCGAATCCCACCGGAACACGGGGAGTTCTTTTCGCAACATATTTTTTCATGTTTCAGTTTTAAAATAACACATGTTTTTGATGTGTTCATTGTCGTCAAACTGTTTCAATATATGCATAAGATAGTTTTACGAAAATCATAATGACGATACAAGCAATTGTCAGTCATAATCTGTCGTCATTCGTTCCCCGGTGCCATAAACACAGATTAATCCATCCATCCGCCATCGTTCCGAACCCTATTTCCGTTTTCGACATTTCAATCTGTTTTGAATGCAAACAATATTTTTATCATCAAATAGCATTCATCCGCAGGAAATGTTGCACTACCGTGCACTCGAAAATTGCATATGTAAATGTGCTGTAGTTAATATACATACCGTACGTGCTTATCAAAGCTCAGCTCGCGATTTGCTGATCCCCATTGCATTGCATGGAGCTGCTGTGCTGTGACTGAGGTTCTGACTGCCGCAGGCTTCATTACACATCCTCAGCGGTCGGTGAAGAGTGGTTAGAAAGCATGAAATTGTCAAAATTGTTAGGTTGAAATCCAGATGTAGAGGAAGAGTAAACACTACTGTGCTGTGCCATGCTCTTCAAAACGCAATTGATGGAGAAGGGATGGATTTGGTTGTATTTAGTTTCGAATGGTAGGAGAGATTGATACTTCACGATGTTAAATTTTATTTTTTTTCTGACACAGTTCATAATGATTTGTCCCCATGTAAAAACGCATTGGATGACAATTATTTGAAGATGATTTAGGGAAGCATGTATTTCTCAACTACAGTTCAAGCCTGCCTAACGTTCTTAAGGTAATTCCTTCGTTATCAGCGAAGCATATAAACTGACTGGATTTGTTGAAATCGTATCTAACTTGTATAAAGTTATATTTATCTTGAAACACAAAATACTATTTGTAGATATTTAGAGATAAATCGTATCTATACTATATCCGATAAACTCGGCCAATTTTTACTATGTTCTGGTAATACACTATCACTATTTCCTATAACATTTCTTCGGCATATCTGCCACTCGTTGCTTGTTTTCTATTGCAGTGATCCGATCCAAGCCATTTTTTCATTCAACATGGACAGCAGTGCAGTCAGTACGGCTCTGCCACAGCCTTACCGATCAAATATGCCAAATACTGGAGGTAGGTAGCTACAGGAACCGAAATAAAGGGAACCCAACCGGGCATTGAGAATATCACTATTCACGGTTTGGCTCACACCGAACACCGTTCGCCATGCTATGCTCTACTCAGTACGATAGCCTACGAAGGATTGGCAAAACGATAGCACCCAGCACACACACAGCCGGCTTTACAGAACGCAGCACCAGCAGGGTAAAAAATTGAGCTATCCATATGAAAAGTCAATTTAAAGCAAATTTATGCAATAATAAAGATAAACATCGAATTTATTTATATTTTACATTGATTTATGGAAAGCTAATAACGCGTTTTCAAAATAAATTTGTCGTTGCATAAATTTTCGCTGCAAGGCTGGGGCTAATGCGGGATACTGATGCAGGTCGAGTGCTGTGTTTGGGCGTTCCATTGATATTTTACGGGTTTTCGATTTGAGGGAGATGATTTCGTGTGTGACTGTCGGCAGAATCTTTTTCGTGTTGCAATTGCGGTATGTTTGCCTTGAATGTATTTACTATGACATGAAAATAATTTCACCTATGACAAATCCACAAATAGAAGCTCGAAGTTTGTATCTACCATTAACCCTCGAGCAGTCGCGTCTTTGACTACCTGCAGCACGCCGCGCTTGCGCTGTGTACCACAAGTGTACATTTTCCTTGGTGCGTGCACTCAGTACACGACGCGACCGCTCCTGGGTTAGCTGGGTGTGGCTCTGCAGTGTATCAAACACTTGCAACATCGTTTTCAGTAAAAGTAATCAACACACATTTTTTTTTCTGGAAGGGGCACAGGGGGGCCTGACATCAGATGACTTTTAACCATTTGGAGCCGGAGGGGTCATATATGACCCCAACTTAGAAACGGCTGTATAAATTCACTCATTTGACAAAACTGAATACTGTCTTCGGCAAAGTTGTTGAAAATTGAGTCCTCTATTAGGGAAAAATAGGAATATTAGTATTTGGGACTTCATTGATAACCTAGAACATCCTGAACATCATGAAATTTGGAAAAACGAAATAATTGACATACCAGTTGTTCTAAAAGCTGAATTTAAATGTGGGCTACGTTTATATGTATTTATTTAGCCTTCATCAAGAACGCTTGTCAATATTTCTTTTCAAAAATAAAAATCAAATCAAAGTTCAAATGAAAATTACATCGGAATTACATAATCTTGGAGGATGGTTGGAAACCATTGGACCGAACGGAAAACAAGATTCTCTGCAGCTACAAATCTGTATCATTGGAGTGTAATGAAAGGATCCGAACGACCATGACCGATGGAAAGGTAAAGCCCCGTTCATTGATATCTACATCGGAAAACATTGCGGATCGGACGATTACAAAAGGTTGTTTTGGAAGAGGATTTTCATCATGTGGTTCTGGCGGATCCGAGGCAGAATGACCTGAAGCCGTTGGAGTAGCTGGGCAGCTGTGTAATTGTGTATACGTAAAAGTAAAACAAGATGTCATGTCTACACAGAAGACTAATTTGGTGAGATGTGTCTTATTTTACCTTTCATTTTTTCTTTATTATAACGTTGTAGAATTATAACTTTCATGCTGCGAGGTTTACACACACGGGAGGGGTAGCCTAAGGGAGTAAAACGAACTGATGACCGGACTAAAGTTTGTGGAGTAGCCAGACTCTGTCATGAGATAGCAATTTGACTACCGAAGGGATTCAGCGACTTTAACTCACCCTGATACACCAAACCATCAGATAGATCGTTTCCTTCCGGAATGATTCTGTAGTCATAGGTAATCCTTGCGCTGATGGTGGGTACACATTTATCATCATCATCATCATTCGTTTAGCCTTCGTCAAGAATATCAAAAAGTGATTTATATTCTGAGATGTTCTAGGTGTTCCAAACTGTCTTATAGTTAAGTCCTTCAAATCTACAAGAAAAAAGATATGTATTTTCGCCACAAACAATAGCATTGCAAAACTTATTGGGGTCCATGAAGCTCTTGGCATCTACAATGCCATTTATAGACACTATAGGGGTATTCCAGGTCAGCCAAACTAACCTGGAGTTCAGAACTTTAGGTTTACACTTGTAACAGTAGCCATATCTGTTATACTGAGTAACGTTGCATAATCAGTCACATTTACTGGAGCAATCTATTAGCTTATTATAAATCTTTGGGACATTCAGGGTCGTCCAAACTGTTCTATAATGAAGTCCTTCAAATCTACAAGAATAACTTTGTGTTTTTACCATAAATAATAGAATTGCATAATCTGCTGGGATGCACGAAGCTATTGAAATCTCAAATGTTATTAAGAAACACTACACGGATATTCCAGGTCAGCCAAACTACTTTAGAATTCAGGACTTCAGGTCTACACTCGTAACAACAGCCATATCTGCTATACTGAGTAACGTTGCATATTTATCCGTGGTTACTGGACCAATCTGAAGTCTACTTTTTATTATAAACCATTGGGACATTCAGGTTCGTCCAAACTGTTCTATTATAAAGTCCTTCAAATCTACAAGAAAAACTTTATATGTTTTCACCATAAACAAAAGCATAACATAATCTCCTGAGATCCATGAAGCTCTTGAAATCTCAAATGACACTATGAGAATGTTCCAGGTCAGAAAACTATCTTTGAGTTTAGAGTCTACACTCGAAACATCAGCTATATCTGACACACTGGGTAACGTTTCACAATCAATCGCGGTGACTGGATCAACCTGAAGTCTACTTTATATTATTATAAACCTTTGGGACATTGAGGGTCGTTCAAACTATCCTGAAATTTAGCTCTTGATAGTAACAGTAGTTATTCTCACAATGAACTTTAGACTGTAATCTGTTATCTCCCTGGCATATCATGAGTCATTTCAAGATAGTTTTGAGATATTCCAGATCAACAACACTACTCCTGAGGCCATAGCTTCAGGTCTACACTTGTGATAATAACTTTTGCCACTACGTTATGTAGTGTTACATAATCCACTGTACTACCAAAGCAGTTACAGGAACACCTATTATATTTTTGGGATATTATGGGTTTCCTTACTGTTATGAAGCTTAGTTGATAAAATCAACCACTGTAACTTTCGTAGCTTTGTATAATGAAATAAGTTACCGTTACACCCGTAGACTTTAAGATCTAAACTCAAGAACAGTTTGGATTACCTTAGATATTCCGATTGATTTGATACTGTCTACAGTAAAACCTCCATGAGTCGATATTGAAGGGACCATCGACTCATAGAAGTATCGAGTAGTGGAACAGAAATCCTTTGGTAAGCATTTTGGAGGGACCATCATAGTAACCAAGAAATTATTTTTCAGTATGGAAAAATTTACCTCCATGAGTCGATATCGAGTCAAGGAACATCGACTCATGGAGGTTCGACTGTATTAACCTTTCAGAAGACTTACTGGACATGATACATTACAAATTGTAGCTTAGTATAACAAAAGAAGTTACCGTTACACCCGCAGACTTAAGGATCTGAACTGAAGAACAGTTTGGATGGCCTATGATATCCCGGCTGATCTGATATTGTCTATTGACCTTTCTGAAGACTTACTGGACATGATAGATTACAAATCGTAGCTTTGTAGAATGAAAGAAGTTACCGTTACACCCGTAGACTTTATGATCTAAACTCAAGAACAGTTTGGATGACCTAGGATATCCAGACTGATCTGATATTGTCTATTAAACTTTCTGAAGACTTACTGGACATGGTAGATTATAAATCGTAGCTTAGTATAATGAAAGAAGTTACCGTTACACCCGCAGACTTAAGGATCTAAACTCAAGAACAGATTTGATTACCTAAGATATCCCAATTGATTTGATACTGTCTATTAACCTTTCAGAAGACTTAATGGACATGATAGATTACAAATCGTAGCTTTGTATAACAAAAGAAGTAACCATTACACCCGTAGACTTAAGGATCTAAACTCAAGAACAGTTTGGATGGCCTAGGATATCCCGACTGATCTGATATTGTCTATTGACCTTTCTGAATACTTACTCGACATGATAGATTACAAATCGTAGCTTTGTATAATGAAAGAAGTTACCGTTACACCCGTAGACTTTATGATATAATCTCAAAAACAGTTTGGATGACCTAGGATATCCCGACTGATCTGATATTGTCTATTAACCTTTCAGAAGACTTACTGGACATGATAGGTTATAAATCGTAGCTCAGTATAATAAAAGAAGTTACCGTTACACCCGCAGACTTAAGGATCTAAACTCAAGAACATTTAGGGTATTTAGGGAGGCGCTCCGCCGTGAGCGAAACTTAATCGGTTTAGACGGCGACGAGCTGGTAGCGGTGCTCTCACGTGCGTGTGATGCGACCATGCCTAGGCGAGTCCACCCTAGAAATGGGAGGCCACCGGCTTACTGGTGGACCGACGCGATTGCGGACCTGCGCCGCGCCTGCCTACGGGCTAGGCGGCGGATGCAGCGAGCACGATCAGAGGAAGAGCGAAACGAACGGCGGGTGGTGTTCGCCGCTGCAAAAGCCGCGCTTAAGACCGAGATAAGAGCAAGCAAAAAGGCCTGCTTTGAGGGTCTCTGTCAGAGTGCCAATACGAACCCGTGGGGTGACGCCTACAGGATCGTTATGGCCAAGACGAGAGGTGTGATGGCTCCTACAGAGCAATCTCCAGAGATGTTGGAGGGGATCATTGGAGGACTTTTTCCGCGTCATGATCCTAGTCCTTGGCCTCCTTTCGTAGGACAGCCGGGGACTGGGGCTGGCGATGAGGAGAGGGTCACCGATGTGGAACTTGCGGGGATAGCTAAGTCCCTTAGCGTAGGTAAGGCCCCAGGTCCGGACGGAGTTCCGAACTTGGCCTTAAAAGTAGCTATTGCAGAGGCTCCCGAGATGTTCAGGTCTGCTATGCAGAAATGCCTGGACGAGGGAGTTTTCCCAGAAGCTTGGAAGAGGCAGAGCCTGGTACTATTGCCAAAGGCGGGGAAACCACCCGGAGACCCGTCGGCATATAGACCAATATGCTTGATTGACACGGCGGGGAAGGTGCTCGAAAAGATCATCCTCAATAGAATGTTGCGGTTCACCGAGGGCGAAAATGGTCTTTCGAGTAACCAGTACGGCTTCCGGAAGGGGAGGTCCACCGTAGACGCTATCTTGTCGGTTACAAAAACCGCCGAGAAAGCACTCGAGCCTAAGAGGAGGGGAATTCGCTTTTGCGCGGTAGTGACTCTGGATGTAAGGAATGCGTTTAATAGCGCCAGCTGGTCTGCTATTGCCGATGCGCTCTTGCGTCTGGGGATACCGGAGTACCTGTACAAGATTCTCGGAAGTTACTTTCAGAATCGTGTACTAGTCTACGACACGGAGGTGGGTCGGAAGTGCTTTCACATAACCTCAGGAGTCCCGCAAGGTTCCATCCTGGGTCCGGTGTTATGGAATGTCATGTACGACGAGGTGTTGAGGTTAGAGTATCCAGTGGGAGTGGTGATTGTCGGATTTGCCGACGACATTACGCTCGAAGTCTACGGTGAAACGATCGAGGAGGTAAAGTTGACTACCAACCACTCGATTAAGGTTGTGGAGGCGTGGATGCGGTCCAGGAAACTGGAGCTGGCTCACCACAAGACAGAGGTGACGGTTGTTAACAACCTGAAGTCGGAGCAGCAGACGGAGATCAGTGTAGGAGACTGTACTATCCTGTCAAAGCGCTCCGTCAAACACTTGGGCGTGATGATCGACGATAAGCTTACCTTCGGTAGCCACGTCGATTATGCCTGTAAAAGAGCCTCCACAGCTATTGCGGCACTGTCCCGGATGATGTCCAATAGCTCTGCGGTGTACGCCAGTAAGCGCAAGCTTCTGGCTAGTGTTGCTACATCCATACTTAGGTATGGCGGCCCGGCGTGGGGCACCGCGCTAAGTACTAAATGCTACCGACGGAAGCTGGAAAGTACTTACAGGCTTATGTGCCTGAGGGTTGCGAGCGCGTACCGTACCGTGTCACACGACGCTCTCTGCGTCATTACTGGTATGGTGCCTATCAGCATTCTTATCAGTGAGGACATGGAGTGCTTCGAAATGCGCGGCACAAGAGGCATACGCAGGACTGTCAGGATGGCCTCTATGGTCAAATGGCAGCGCGCGTGGGACAGTTCCACCAAAGGAAGGTGGACCTATAGGTTGATACCGAGGGTAGATAGTTGGATTAATAGGCGCCATGGGGAAGTCACATTCCACCTGACACAGGTCCTTACAGGTCATGGTTGCTTCCGACAGTATCTACACCGTTTCGGGCATGCGGATTCTCCCGAATGCCCAGTGTGCAATGGTTCAGAGGAAACGGCGGAACACGTTTTGTTCGTGTGCCCGCGTTTTCGCACAATGCGTGACCGCATGCTTGCCACATGCGGGGAGGACACAACTCCGGACAACTTGGTCCAGAGGATGTGTAGGGATGAGTTTGGCTGGAACGCCGTTTCAACGGCTATTACCCACATCGTCTGGGAGCTACAGAGGAGGTGGCGCGTGGACTCGGAGAATGGCTAGTCCAGATGCAGTACAAGAGGTGGTCCAGGGGTTCGGAGTCGGCTTCGTAGGTCATACCGGTGCCCTGCGGTCGAGATCGAGCCTTACAACGATTAAGTGGCCGCGGAGAGGAAGTCCCGGTAGCGGTGCTGTCGTGGCGTCGGTCTACTGGGTTGGATCCAAGCCCGCGGTTGGAAAGGGGTCCCCGGCAAGGATCGGGGCAGGTGGAGACCCTGCCGTCAGCAACCTACGGATGCATCTGATAGGGCCTGAAGGGTAGTGATACCCTTCCTTTGCGGGCAGGTCAGATCGGGTTGCATGTGGGCATCAGTTCTTGATGTCCGCTCAGCAGTAGGGCGCGGGCGGGGTTGATTCTGCCCGCCTTCCGAGGACAAAGGGAGTGGCGAGGACCACTCGGGAAACTGGCTAAGCGCCAGCATGCTACCGTGATGGACTCTCCAAAGCGAGTCATCGATGTTCGTTGCTGCAGGCTACGCAGCTAACCTTGTGGGTGCGATGTGCACTAGCCCCTCTCTGAAGCAATACCTTCTTGGTGGTTCCGGAGAGACGTAGGGTTTGGCGACCATAGGAATGGTTTAGTGGGTACGAGGAGAGAGTAGTCCTGGATTTTACTTTTGTTGTAGAAGACGGCCTGTCAGACCTACACTACCCTAACCTTCTGTTAGGGTGTCTGTTGAGCAGATTATCCCCCTATGGTTTAGAAGGAAAAAAAAAAAAAAAAAAAACTCAAGAACAGTTTGGATGACCTATGACATCCCGACTGATCTGATATTGTCTATCAACCTTTCTGAAGACTTACTGGACATGATAGATTACAAATCGTAGCTCAGTATAATAAAAGAAGTAACAGTTTGGATGACCTAGGGAATCCAGAAAAAATATTTCGCATAATATTCTACCGTTTTTATGCTATTGATCACCAAAAGTACAGAAAAATGAAGGAAAAACTCCATAGGGTAAGTGTACCAATTATGGCTTAGTACCAATTATTCGCCATAGTAGATTTTCACCCTTTAACGATATATATCAACAATAAAGAAAATGTGAACAACAGATCACGTTCACAAAAGATGGTTGCACTCATTTAAAGTCCACATTTTGCTCAAGTTATGGTAGAAATAAATCATTTTCCTTAAAGTTTCGGCTTCCTTGCACCCTTTTTCGTCATAGTGTACCAATTATGGCTAATCCCATAAGAAATGCATGTAAATAGTGCGAAAAGGAACCGAAGTTAAAAAATGTAGCCATAACTGGAACAGGGTTCCTATCATTGGCACACGCTGTAATAAATACTAAAAGTAGTTTTGGTTCCGTTTTTATATTTTTCCTGTAAAGTATGGAAACTAAACTATCATTTAACATATTGGTGACATTCGTTGGTCTTCTTGTTATTTTTGTACAAATAGTTTTGCTTAGGTAGTGCCATAATTGGTGCAGGCACCCTAATAACGCTTGGAAAAATTCCGGTTTCAAAGAGTAAAGCAGCATGGTCGCCCGATATGTGAATACGCAAATAGATTTGTTCCTAGTTCCGTAAAGTATATGAGTATGAACAAATTCTCCATGCATTTTTCAAAGCTTGCTGCAGTGATTCCATCAAGGATTTCTCCAGAGAATCCTTCTAGGGATTGCACCAAAATTTCTTTGGGAATTTGTCCTGGGATATCTTTGGAGGTTCCCGCAGTGATTGTTTCAGTGGTGTTTTTGCGGTTTCCTCCGGGACTCCCTCCAGAGATCCTTAAAGGTACTCCTACAGGCATTCCTTCAAAGATTTCTTCAGGGATTTCTCCACATATTCTTTTCAGAATACCACTAGAGATTGCTCCAATAATTTCATCTGGAATTATTCGAAATATTTCTGCGGGAATGTCTTTCAGAAATTCTTTCAGAAGATTTTACTAAAGTTTATTCAAAATAATCCAAGAATAGCTTAACAATTTTGTACAAAAAAGTCCAATCCAATTGTTTCTTCGATAATTCGTCTAGAAATTACTACAAGCATTGATTTCTTTATATCTTTTATTCAGGGATTCCTACAGAAATTCTCAAAGAAATTCGCTAAGAAAACCCTCCTGTGATTCCCCAAGGAATTCCTCATGGGCTGGCTTCCGAGATTCCTCATTGGGTTTCATCAGAAGTTCCTCCAAGAATTCCTTAGGGAAGTCCGGGAATTCCTTCTGTAACTCTTTCCGGAACAACTTCCGGGATTATTTTAAAAATGCCTCCCAGCACTCTTCTTGGGATCCCTTCAGGAATTCCTCATGGAATTCTTTCAGAAACTCATCCAGGAACTGTTCAATGATTCCCTTAGAAATTCCTGATGGTATTGCTTCCGAAATTCCTCGTGGGGTTTCTTCAGGAACTCATCCGGGGATTTCTTCAGGAGCTGCTACAGGGAATCCTCCAAGAGTTCCTCTACGAACTCTTTTAAGGATTCCTTCAGGATTTCCTCAAGAATTTCAGCGATTTCTTCAATACTTTCTCCTGGGATTTTTTCAGTACCTCCTTCTGGAATTCTATCAGAAATTGATTCTACTCTAGCTACGCCAGTGTCACTAACGTGAATCCACAGTCACGCATCCATCTCTCAAAAACACTCCGACATCCCAGCTTGAACTTGTGTAGAAGCAAAGGATTCAACGGTCTTCTGTAAGGCAAGCGATTGCGATCATCCCTTCCATCTCCTTCCCAACATTGATCTGCACGTTGACGTAGCAGGCGTCAAACTAAACATGGTAGATCACCAACATTCAAACACTCAAGATGCTAGTTAGTCTCAAGCAGCTGTCTCATTGGCTCCGTATGTGAGTGTGGCTTATATGACAATACTGGAGTAGCATCTGTGGTCAATGAAGCTCATAATGTAATGTCCACTTTTACTTTAGATTGTGGTTCCACATTTCAAATAGGCACCCAGACGGAATATTGCCGAAACTGTGATTTAAACTCTCCTACCCATACCAACCAAACTGTAAACAGATTGAATGTTCACAATATGTTCCCTCAGCCGCGTCACCGATCCACCATGGAGGTGTACCATAGGCTCACACAAGCGCTTGAGGTTGATTAAAATGTGATAAGTACAGTCTGAAACCGATTTGCTTCCGCATTGTTGCTTTTTGTTTTGCGTGTCACACTTTGAGCCACCACATACCTAGGTATCAGCTCGGCATACAGCCGGGCTGGGCGGTAGCCCAGAGAGGTTTGTTCCCGCATTGATTGTTAGTAGCGGCATAATTAGTTACAATTTGGATTTAATTATTCGAAATAGAATCATTATCAGTCAGTAATTTTATGATCCGCTCCCCCGGTCTAATTGGGGTTAGATTTAAATAGATAATCGAGGTTCACCCTTTGTGCACAGGATGAATTTCATTACATTATGATGATGGTATCCGGTTTTGGGCACACAAAATGGATCAATAATAAACTATAAAGCGATTGGGGTTTTCGGACAAAGCCGACATCGTTCCAATCCACTGCGTCATTGTTATGCCGTAAATTCGAGCTTCGAGCAAAGATTAGGGAATTACGTTCGATTGACTTTGAATCTTATGCATATTGTTACAATAAACTAATCATCTCAGCAAGTACATAAATTGTAAAAAAAAATCGTTGTTAAAATAGAATAGTTTCTTTGGTAAGAAAACAATATAAAATGACCATATAGCATACCTTCAGTAGGTCGGTTCCACAGGCACGTTCTCCATTTGGGAAATTTGTGCCATAACTTATGGCCCATAAGCATACCATATCGCATGCCTTACCGATCAGGCTAAGGCCGGAGTGGCCTCTGCTGTTCATAGTAGCCGTCTCCATTCTTCTCGGTCCATGGCTGTACGCAAAACCTTCCGTTCGAAAATTCCAAGGGCGTGTTGGTCCTCTGCACGTAAAGTCCATGTTTCGTGCCCATAGAGAACTGCCGGTCTAATCAGCGTTTTGTAGATGTTATACGAATCAAAGTAAAATCTACTTTGGCGACGACTTTTACCCGCAATCAAAGATACGCGCGAGATTGTCGCCTAACAAAATATACCTGTTTTCGAATTTTCCATCACAGGTCTCTTAGATAATTCTTGAAAAAGGGTCGCCACATGGCCAGGTGATGTGATGGCTGCTGCGACTGCACGTGCTATTTGCACCGTGATTGAGTTTCGACCTAGGATAGGATACGACAACAAGTCAGCCCAAAAGAGACCAATTTGGGGACCAATAATCTTAGCAACGCGGAAAAACAAGACAGCAAGCTGTGAAATTAGACAGAGAAGTTGCAGGTGTCACATCCTATCCTAGGTTTCGACCATCACATAAGGCCTTGTGAAGTAGTCGCCATAAATGTGTTTTCTATGCAACGCACATTAGTTAACTTCGTGTTACGGAATAGAAATACACTAGAACTCCAATGGCGCTGTAGTCACTTTTCTTATTCAATTATTTTTATAACTTCGATAGCAATAATTTACTATTTTCAAGTGTCCATCTTGTAGAGGATTTTTTGTTATTGTAAACAAAATTAAATTGACACTTCTAGTACCGCTGCTGACGCTGTAAGGGCGTGGCAAACTAGATGTTAGTCACACAAACAGTCGCGACACTGGACTTCTGTGGCTAGTTATTCTACTTGTTACGGCGAACTTTATTCGATCGTAGTAAGCTCGATTTCCTGCCACAATGCGCCTCTGAATTTCTCTGCTGGTGTCGTTGTCGGCGGTCACCAGTGAGCCCAAGTACACGAATTCTTCAACCGCCTCGATTTCATCACCGTCGATATAAATTCGGGGTGGCGGGCGCGCTGATTCCTCCCTGGAGCCCTTTGCCATCATGTACTTTGTCTTCGACACATTAATGACTAATCCGATTCGCCTTGCTTCACTCTTTAGTCTGATGTACGTTTCCGCCATCGTCTCAAATTTACGAGCAATAATATCAATATCATCAGCAATACCAAGCAGCTGAACGGACTTCGTGAAAATCGTCCCACTCGTGTTTATCCCCGCTCTCCTTATTACACCTTCCAATGCAATGTTGAACAGCAAGCACGAAAGACGATCACCTTGTTGAAAATGCTTTGACATCCATGTGCACAACAGAACATGTGCTCGATGAACAAATTGAGATTTGAAATTATGAAAAGAAATCCACGTACTCCGGTGAGACCGGAGTACGTGGATTTCTTTTCATAATTTCAAATCTCAATTTGTTCATCGAGCACATGTTCTGTTGTGCACATGGATGTCAAAGCATTTTCAACAGTGTAATTTCCCACATGGCTTGGTCAGCCAAAGCAAAATCAAGAAATTGACATTTGTAAGGTGCTACGGTCACCCTTACCGTATTCGGTCGACCGAGGACCGACCCGTCGAGAGTCCGACTGCACACTAATTGCCATACCAATAAGTGATTGGAAGGCAGTGCCCGAAGCTCTCGACAATTAAAAATAACTTCCTCTCCTGCTTTGACATACATGTGCACAACAGACAATGTGTTAGATGTTCATCTAATCCCATCCGAAGGGGGTTTGGATTGTGAAAAGAAGATAACCATGTGCGATTGTAGAATCGAGTTCAGTTCTAGGCCTGCTGGCGACGGAGATAGTCGAGTGACTCCGTAGCTTGAAGGAATAGAAGCGCCCGTCTAGCGAATTGGGAGTCGTGAGTTCGTGTCTCACCGGAGTACGTGGATTTCTTTTCATAATTTCAAATCTCAATTTGTTCATCGAGCACATGTTCTGTTGTGCACATGGATGTCAAAGCATTTTCAACAGTGTAATTTCCCACATGGCTTGGTCAGCCAAAGCAAAATCAAGAAATTGACGATCACCTTGCCGTAACCCTCTACGAGATTTGAAGGGACTCGAAAGTGTCCCTGATACTCGAACTACGCACATTGCTCGATCCATCGTCTCTTGATTAATCGTATCAGTTTATCCGGGAATCCATATTCGTGCATAATCTGCCATAGCTGTTCTCGATCGATTATATCATACGCCGATTTGAAATCAATGAACAAATGATGTGTGGACATGGGCACGTTGTATTCGCGGCATTTCTGCAACACCTGGCGGATGGCGAACATCTGGTCCGTTGTAGTGCATTCACCCATGAATCCAGCCTGATATTGTCCCACGAACTCTCTTGCAATTGATGATAGACGGCGGCATAAAATTTGAGAGAGTACATTGTAGGCAGCGCTCAGTAGTGTGATCGCGCGATAGTTCCCGCAATCCAACTTATCGCCTTTTTTGTAGATGGCACACACGATACCTTCCATCCACTCCTCCGGTAATACTTCCTTCTCCCAAATCTTGGTAATGACCCAGTGTAGTGCTCTCACCAGTGCTTCTCCATCGTGTTTTAGTAACTTGTTTGGTAGTTGATCTACTCCAGCGGCATTGTTGTTTTTTAACCGGCCAACCTCCTCTTCAATCTATTAAGGGTTAGAGGCTAGAAATCTTTTGTCCTGCGCACGTACTCCTAGATCTGTTACCGCACCACATTCGGTGCTTGCAACGTCGCCATTGAGGTGCTCATCGTAATGCTGCCGCCACCTCTCGACTAACTCACCCTCGCTCGTGAGAATATTCCCGTGATTATTTCGGCACGTATCGGTTTGTGGCACAAAGCCTTTGCGCGAGCGGTTCAGCTTCTCGTAGAACTTTCGTGTGTCCCTAGCGCGGTACAGCTCTTCCATCGCTTCACGATCTCGCTCTTCCTGCTGGCGTTTCTTCATCCGGAAGACTGAGTTCTGCCTATTCCGCGCCTGTCTGTAACGTGCCTCATTCGCTCTCGTACGGTGTTGCAGCACTCTCGCCCATGCTGCATTCTTCTCGTTTTTCAACTGTTCACATTCGCCATCGTATTAGTCGTTTCTGTGATTCGGAGTCGCGAAGCCTAGTGCTGTAGCCGAGGTACTACCTATGGCGGATCGGATGTCCCTCCAGCCATCTTCAAGTGTAGCTGCGCCAAGCTGCTCTTCCGTTGGTGGGGCCACTGTTAACAACTGCGCGTAGTCGTGAGCCACTTATACGTTACGCAGCTGCTCGATGTAGAGCCGCGGCGTTCGACTTCGACGCGTGGTGATAACTGTTGAAAGTTTTGAGCGCATGCATACAGCGACTAAGTAGTGATCCGAATCTATATTCGCACTGCGGTTATATCCGAGAAGAATTTACCGTCGATTAGAACGTAGTCGATTTGGTTTTCTGTTTAATAGTCGGGTGATCTCCAGGTAGCTTTGTGTACAGGGCCGAATTTACAAATGTGGGGGCCCGGGGCCGAAGTATTGTAGGGGCCCCTTTATATGGCAGATATATTATTGCCCATATAACATGCAAAAAAATCTAAAAAAATATTAATCTTTCTTACAAATATGGTTAGAAAGGTATTAATGTTGTTGATGTCATCGAAGAATTTGAATTTAGAACAATAGGCAGAGATAGGAAAAATGTTTGTTTGTTCCCAACCAGTTCTCAATATTTTATTATAGTTTCGCGCCGAATCCACCTCCAATCTAGTACCACAATTGAGTGCTAGATGGTAGTAGTAGTGCTAGAAATGAGTAGCATGAGTTAAATAGTTGTAAGTAGTAGTAGGCAGTTAGGTTTCATTAAACCATAAATTATAAAATAAAATTAGTCTAAGTTGAACTCCCAAGAAATAAACTACTTCTGAAATTGTGCCTTATCCAAGTTCCAAGTCAATAAAGTTATTCCTAGAGTGCCAAAAGTTGTTCTACTGTGAAGAAGAAATCCTCCTAGTGGCAGTTAGCTGCAACACCGCGAGCTTTGTGGAAAGTGAAGTAGCTCATTATCCTATGCCACCACCACCCGCGCAGCATAGAGCAACTCTACAGCCGCAATCCGATTTTCTACCCGAGAAATTCCACCGGAAATCACGAATCTGCCCCAACAATGTTGATATTTTCTAAATTTATTCACTTAGTAAAATTAGTAAAATTTGTAGCACAATCGGTGCTGTCGTTTTTGCGAAATCAAAATAGAGTTTATAGTGGATTCCTGTTGCAATCTGGAGAAATTGCAGGTCGATTACCATGACGAAGGTTTAACAAAAACTTGTTCTAACACGACTGCGAGGGAAGGTTCTGGCAACCTCACAAAATATTTTTTCATAAAACTCTGAAATCAAAGAAGAAATTATAATAGAAAATGTTGAAGAAAATTGAGAGGGAAACCATGATAAGATCCTGATGGAATTTCTGAATTAATTCCTTAAAGAATTTCCTAAAAAATTCTTGAAAATCTCAAGCGAAAAACCCGGAGAATTTTTAGTCAATTTCTCCACTTATTTGGAATCTATGAATTTTATTAGGAGTTCGCCATGGATACATCCTTATTTAAGCAAGTAAATCTCTTAACTCTTAAAAATCAGAACGAAACTATATTTGGCCTTAAATTTATGCTGAATTTGCTCTAAAAAATGTTCTCCGATTTGAGTAAGTCGTAAGCTGCCTAAATAAAATCTAACTCAAAAGTTTTAAAAACACCTCTAAGTTAAAATATTCTAAAAATATTTTCAAAAACTTTAAGGTACACCGGGGCAAGTTGAAACGGGTGGGGCAAGATGAAACACGAAGTTTTGAAACAGATTTCAATACAATTTGGAAGTTTATCCTTCGCTAAAAGATTGTTTGAATCAAAAACAATTTATTTCGGCGATCGAACTGTTTATTATCATTAGGAAACATCATGTTAACCCGCTGTTTCATCTTGCCCCACCCGTTTCAACTTGCCCCGGTGTACCTTAAACAGAACAAAAAAAAAAACTAATTTGGCAGGAAGTTTTTTTCTATACACGGACACGTTCAATGCTTCCAGTCAGCTTTTTCGCTCTTTGAAGGAAGCACGATACTAGACAACGGAAAAGCAGGCAACGTCTAGTGGCACAGCTGAAAACTGTTCCTGGCTGCTGCGGTGGAAATCGAGCCCGCGCTCCTCAGCACGATGCGATTAGAGCTTGATGACACTACCCGCTCGACCACGGAGCCACACAACTTCTTGATTCTGCAATTTATAGAGTTTTGGAGTTCCTCTAGAATTCAATGGAAGACTCAGATTTTCCGGCATTTTATTATGACCAATTGCACAAAAAAAAATGTTCGTGCGTTCTTGCTTCACATTTTTTTCGTGAAGTGAAATTTTGTGGGGGCCCCTGAAATGTGGGGGCCCGGGGCCCTGGTCCCCCTGCCCCCCCCCTTAAATTCGGCACTGTTTGTGTATATCTTTGCGGGGGAAGAAGGTGCTTCGGACTACCATACCACGGGAGGCTGCAAAGTTTACGCATCGCTGGCCGTTATCATTCGATACGGCGTGCAGGCTGTTTCGCCCGATTACCGGTCTGTACATTTCCTCCCTTCCTACCTGCGCGTTCATGTCGCCGACAACGATTTTCACGTCACGCGGCGAGCAACCATCGTATGATTGCTCTAACTGTGCGTATAACGCTTCTTTGACGTCACCAGGCCTCCCTTCGTGTGGGCAGTGACGTTATTATTATTATTATTTATTATTTTTGTCCATCTGACTTCAAGGTCTACATGAACATTTGGAAAACCTTAATTTCTAATAATCATTCGTCTAAGTCTTCTAATAAAATTATCTACAGATACACAAAAATCAAATATACTGACGACACTGTTGAAAACGATACACATTGCCCTAATTGGTTCATTCTGGCCATAATCTGTTCGATGAAACTCCAGCCGCAGGAAGTCGTTGTTTCTTAACCCTAAAAGGGATACCTGGGGTCCATTGGACCCCAGGCGCCTTTCAGAGCTCGTCTTTGATGGAACACACTCAGTGAGGTGACGAAACTGAGGCCATGAAGGTATCCCTTTTAGGGTTAATACCCGAAGAGGAATATTGATGTTTATTTGTCGTAGTAGAGAGGTTCAATAGCAGCTTTTCCTACAAATGCTGATTTAGCAAAAATTCGTCTGTTTGTAAGCGATTCCATGTCTAAAAGGCGACAGCGTTCTTCGTTGGGGCGGCAAATTTTCCGGATTATTCCAGGGTAAAAATCTGAGGGCATATCTAATAAAACGCTTCTGGACAGCTTCAATCCGTCTACCCCAGATGTCAGTGTAAGGACACCACACAATAGACGCCGATTCTAGAACAGAACGCACCAATGACATTTACAAAGCGCGCAAGCAGTACGGATCACGAAATTCGTTTGTTATCCTGAATATAAAGCCGAGGTTGATGATGCTGTAATTGAAGAAACGGCCCTTAACTCTCAACATGCATATCCTTGCGTTGATCGGCTGCCACCCGATCACACGTTGTTGCATCTTGGCCAACACTATAAATCCTGTTCCCGGTTCATTGGTGGTGCCACAGCTTTGGTAGAAGGTAGCCGCTCGATGCCCGCTTTTCCACACTTTCTGTCCAGTCCAACAAAGTTCCTGCAACGCCACGATGTCGAAGTTGCGGGGATGTAGTTCGTCGTAGATTATCCTGTCACATCCTGCGGAACCAAGTGACTTGCAATTCCATGTTCCAAGTTTCCTATCGTAGTCCTTATTTTTCGTCGCGTGGGTCATTGCCGATTGTATCGAGTCGTATTTTCTCCTATGTTATTCGCAAATGGGATTTTTACGGGTGGCTTATTGGCCCTACGCCAACACTCCTGTCTCGCCGGAGGGCCATCGTGCCAGTGCTGTTTAACGACCCAACCAACACTGGGACGACCACGCTGATGGGGCTACCACCTTGGATCTAGCTGGGCGTGGTGCAGCGTTTCTTACTCAGCCGCTGGATGCCAGAACAGACGTTGTTTAACTCCTAAACTACCAAGGGTCCAAAAAAAGTCGGAAGTCCAACTTTGACAAGGCATTTCTCGGCCGTTTTTCAACCGATTTCAAAACTTTTTTTTGCGATGGAACCAGACAGGTTTCAAGATCATCTTCCATATAAAAAAATATAAAATAGATGCGTCTACCCAAAGTTATTAAGCAAAAGGCACTTCCTACTTTTTTTGAGAGCGCATTTTTTGCGCACATTGATCAATAAAACAAAATTTAAAGCGATGACATATGGTTTTTTCGACTCTAAATCATGCGTACAGCTGGAGTGAACATGTTTATGCAAAATTATTTATTTTTCAGTACACTGATAATTTACTTTACTCAAAAAACTGCTAAAATACCCTATTTTTCACATAAAATAGGCAATAAATCAAAATTCAAAGCGATGACATATATTTTTTTTGGTCTCAAATTGTTCGTAGGATTGTACTCGACATTTTTGATGAACAATGAAAATGTTCTAATTACACTCTTATTTTGTTTTACCCGGAAAACTACAAAAATTCCATACTTTTTACACAATGTAGTCAACAAAACTAAATTTAAAACGATAACATGTAGTTTTTTAGTCTTGAAATGTTCGTAGCAGTTTAGGGGACATACTTGAAGAATAATAGTGATGTTTTCATTACACTCAAATTTTGATTCACTCAAAAATCAACGAAAGTACCACATTTTTCACGCAAAATGGTTAACAAAAATGATGGCTTACAATGCAAAGTAGTATTTTACCTTTAAATTACTCGTGAAAGCGTACTGGACGTTCTTGATGAGTAATAGTGATATTTTCATGACACACTTAATTTATTTTACTCGAAAACTACAAAAATACCATAATGTTCATACAGAACAGTCAATAAAACAAAAATTAAAGCCATAACATGTAGTTGTATTGCCTTAAATTTTCCGTTACAATGTTCTGCACCTGTTTTTGATAAAATGTTGATGTTTACATTACACTAATAATTTGTTTTATAAAAAAAGTACGAAAATACCACATAAAAGTGAAAAAGCCAAAATTTAAAGTAATGATGTGTAGTTATTCAGCTTTGAATTTATCGTAGTAGTTTAGTGGATTTATTTGAACAATCCTAGGGAATTTTTTATTACACTCATATTTTATTTCACTCGGAATACTAGGAAAATACCACATTTTTCACACAAAGTAGTCAACAAACAAAAATATAAGGCAATGCATTCTGGTTTTTTGGCTTGAATTTTTTCGTGAAATGATGAACGTTGAACAATAATACCACCTAGGGGGATAAGGGGCATAATGGACACCCTAAGCAAATGAGTATGTTAGGCCTGCATAACAGCCAAACACTTAACATATTATCAGTTGGATTACAACTTCAACTTGTTTCCTACGTATTTCAATCATTTACAGCAGGTAGAATGTCATTATTGCGAAGAAATAATGAATTGTAAATCGTGTGTTTTTTGGGGCTGGCAGGAAAGGTACGGGGCGAAATGAACACCCATCGGGGCATGATGGACACCCCTGCATATTTTATGCTGTATCTTTGATAATATCGACCAGTTAAGTAATTTGCCTACGGAGATCAATGCCACAGATATAATACTCCATTTTAGACGAGTTTACAGAACATCAAAGTAAATTAAATGAATTTTAGGCTAAAATAATCGGATTGATTTTTTCCACACTCTTTAAAACGCCTAACAGTATGCAACGCGCATACATCCATTCAGAATAGCCAGTGTTCATTTCGCCCCGAATCGACTACAAAATTGTAATTGCTATTTTGAGTAAGTTCTGATAAAAAATATAATACTTCAACCATTGCTAAATCTTCGTGTACATGTAGATATGCTAACATTTTATTTGTTTTATGGTGGACACATTCAAACACGCGTAGTACCTTATTTACTGCTGCTTCGAAATTATAAGAAATCCACCATATGAAAAACATACTTCAATTTCAATGATATTTTGGTTATTTTGAAGGAATATAAATGACACTTTTGAAAAATAGAACAAT
This sequence comes from Aedes albopictus, assembly GCF_035046485.1. Lineage (NCBI taxonomy): Eukaryota > Metazoa > Arthropoda > Insecta > Diptera > Culicidae > Aedes > Aedes albopictus. The sequence goes on from NC_085136.1 coordinate 196,786,269, forward strand.
GACTTGTTCCTTTACACTTGTGCATTAAAAGTTTTACATAAAAGTCAACGGTTTCGACAAAAACAGGGGTGTCCATTTCGCCCCGGGTGTCCATTATGCCCCTAATCCCCCTACATGACACTCTCAATTCATTTTACCATACAAAAATAGTCAATAAAACAAAATTTACAGCAATGACATGTAGTTGTTAGTCTTAAAAATTTCCGTTGGATGTACTAGACATGTATTTGATAACATTTTGATGTTCACATCACATCCACGTTTCGTTTTACGAATATGCCATATTTTTCACACAAAATAGCCAATAACACAAAATTCAAAACAAACACATGCAGATTTCTATTACTGACTTTTTTGTACCAGTTTCAGGTTATTTACTACCTGAAAAAAATACAAGGCAAACCGAAAATTCACCAGGGATTTTTTTTATTTGTTTTTATTTGAGTCCATTTGCGACTCTTGAACATGCAGTAGCAATCACCAAAAAATAAACGTAAATCCCGTGAAAATGAAAAAAAGTTACGAACTTAATTGGTTTCCAAAGCTAAGGTTAGGTTATGTGTCTTTATTAGAGAGATTTTCAGCCTTCTCTCATTCCTGTTCCTTGGGATTCCTTTTCAAATTCATCTCGGAGATTCTTTCGTATTCCTATCCACGTTTTTACCCTAGATTCAAACAGTTCTTTCCGGAAAAAATCCTGGAGAACATTGCAGGATTTCTGAAATCCAAATATTGTCTCCTGAAGGTTTTTATGAGAATCCCATAGATTTTTTTTTTCCAGAGGTTTTCCCATATTTGCTCTCAGAGTCTCTCGTTGATTTTTTCCTCCTGCGTTTTGCCCTAACAAATTTTCATGGAATTTATTCTCTTTTCTCCGGGAATATACATCAGATGTTGTCGTAGAATTTGTCTTAGAGTTTCTCTCGGAAATTCTCTTGAAGGTTTTCCGCGATTTCTTTCGGTATTCATCTTGGTACTTCTCCATGAGGTTTTTCCGGGATTTCTAAGCTTTTTACAGAAACTATTGCTGGAATTTCAACTGAGGCTCCTCCCGGATTTTAAAGGTGTTTTTCACGAGTTTTCTGAAGGAATTGCTTCTGGGATTTCTCCCGAAGCTTTAAGAAATTTCAATGATTTTTTTTTATTTCTCCCAGGATTTCTACAGAAGTTAGGAATGAATCCACGTGATTTTTGCGATTATGCAATGAGGAACGCGAGAGAAACTTCGGAAGAAAACCTGAGAAGAACTGGGAAATCTGGTAGGGAATATTTAGAAAATTCATGAAAGAACTCTGAAAATTTTCAAGAAAAATCCCAGGAGACACTCCGGATGAAAACCAGCAAAGAAATTCAGGAGAAATATCGGAAAAGTCTTTGGCAGAAATTCCAGAAGTGATTATCGGAAATCTCTAAAAATATCGAAAAAAAAACACGGAAGGAACTATTAATGGGAGCAAATAAAAGAAAAACACTTTGCATGGGAACTAGGATGGAAACTTGAGAGAACTGGAGAAACCCAGAAAAAAACTTCGAAAATGCACCTGGAAAAAAATAAGAGATTCCTGAAAAATATGATAATATTCTAAATGAGTCCTTGGAGAAATTTATCAAGCAATCGCTAGAGGAATTTCTGATGAAAACCCAAAGGAATAATACACGGAAACATTTCAAAAGCTTTCTAAAAGAACTCCTCGAGAAATAGAACCCCTAAATAAATTCCGCATGAATCCTTGATGTTTTTGAAAATATCCCTGAAGGAATCTCTGGAATATTTTTGAAATATTTTCGGAAAGAACCCACGACAAAATATTTTGAAAGATATCATAAAATATAAATGCACCTTTTGGGAAATTTCTGATAAACAAATGTATATAGAAGAGTTTCTGATGCAATACCGTAAAACTGGGTAGCTTCTAGCTTTGATAGTTTTTCAGCAAATGTCCCTAATATTATTCCATGTATTTTTCCTGATTAATAATTTTAAAACAAATACTGGTGTCTCAGTTATAATTGCAATGTAAGGATTGGACAGTTTTAATTGTTTTGGGTAATCAATATTATTTTTTTCATATGAACGAGAATCACATTTTCATTTTGGGGAAACTTTCATAGTGCTCTGACAAACATATGAAATCCAAAAAAAATATTACAGATTGCAACGCAAAGAGTATCAGCATGAAAGGAAAAGCCGTATGAAACATGTTAGGTTAATTTATTGTATCAAAACATAAAGAATTTTATAAAATTGTTAATAACAAATTGAGTCAGTACTCCACCTGAGTGAAAATCTCAGTGCTTTTAGCTATCAAAAATAATTATCTGTGTAAAAATATATTTTTTTATGGTACATCAACATGTGACTATATGCTGCGCATAGTATGTTCTCTTTATTCGAGTTGTTTTTGATTTTTCATAAACAAATTTAGAAAACAACGAGTGTAATTGAAAGATCACTATTGTTTATCAAACAAGTCAAGTACTTTTTTACAAATAATTTCATGGCAAAAAAAACTATAATGCATTGACTCCAATTTTTATTTTATCACTACTTTGTGTGCAAAATGTGGTATTTTCCTAGTATTTTGAGTGATGAAAAATATGAGTGTATTGAAAACATCACTAAGGTTGTTCAAATGAATCCACTAAACTACTACAATGTATTCAAAGTTGAAAAACTACATATTATTGCTTTAAATTTTGGCTTATTCGCTTTTTTGTGGTATTTTCGTACTTTTTTTAATAAAACAAAATATTAGTGTAATGTAAACATCAACATTTTATCAAAAATAGGTTCAGTACATTGTAACGGAAAATTTAAGGCCATACAACTACATGTTATGGGTTTAAATTTTGTTTTATTGACTGTTTTGTATAAAAATTATAATAATTTTGTAGCTTTTCGAGTAAAATAAATTAAGTGTGTCATTAAAACGTCACTATTGCTCATCAAGAACGTCCAGTACGCTTTCACGAATAATTTAAAGGTAAAAAACTACTTTGCATTGTAAGCCATTATTTTTGTTCAGCAATTTGCGTGAAAAATGTGGTACTTTCGTTGATTTTTGAGTGAATCAAAATTTGAGTGTAATGAAAACATCACTATTATTCTTCAAGTATGTCCCCCAAACTGCTACGAACACTTCAAGGCTAAAAAACTACATGTTATCGTTTTAAATTTAGTTTTGTTGACTACATTGTGTAAAAAGTATGGAATTTTCGTAGTTTTCCGGGTAAAACAAAATAAGAGTGTAATTAGAACATTTTCATTGTTCATCAAAAATGTCGAGTACAATCCTACGAACAATTTAAGACCAAAAAAATTATATGTCATCGCTTTGAATTTTGATTTATTGCTTATTTTATGTGAAAAATAGGGTATTTTAGCAGTTTTTTGAGTAAAGTAAATTATCAGTGTACTGAAAAATAAATAATTTTGCATAAACATGTTCACTCCAGCTGTACGCATGATTTAGAGTCGAAAAAACCATATGTCATCGCTTTAAATTTTGTTTTATTGATCAATGTGCGCAAAAAATGCGCTCTCAAAAAAAGTAGGAAGTGCCTTTTGCTTAATAACTTTGGGTAGACGCATCTATTTTATATTTTTTTTAAATGGGAGATGATCTTGAAACCTGTCCGGTTCCATCGCAAAAAAAAGTTTTGAAATCGGTTGAAAAACGGCCGAGAAACGCCTTGTCAAAGTTGGACTTCCGACTTTTTTTGGACCCTTGGTAGTTCGCGGGAGTTTTTACCCCCTCGGTAGTTTAAGTGTTAATCCGCCCTCCTTGGTGAACAAACTCTCGGGACGTACCTCCTCAATCTAGCTGAAGTCAGAAGGACAACAGTTCCCAGGCTGCTCTACCGGGTGAACACAACTCTTAGGTATGAGGTAGGAGTTTGTGAGGACCAGAGCAACGTTCTCCTCCACCGTTTTGCAGCAATAAATGCCAAAAATTGTCCAGCGTATGTTTCACCATGCTGTTCTTCAATGCCGTTCCTGCTGCATCTGTTGACATCTTCTCCGGTTGTCGTACACTACTTGAGCTCAACAATAGGAAATTGTTAGATGTTAGCAACTCATGAGGAACTGTTTCTAGCAGGATGAGTGTCAATGGTCGCTGGTTCACCATACTTTCAACTTCTGCTAATACCGTTACAAATTATTCATCGTTGAGCTTCCGCATTACCGAAACGGATCCTAGGACTGATTGAACGGTGTGTATTACGAAATTCGCACACATTTAGACTCGGCGCAAATTCATTATTATCGCTCACGACTGCACAATAGCCTTCATACACAAGTTTGCTTGAGTTCATGACAGGGTTATCTATTGCACAACAGTTGAATGACATAAATTTGATCAATGTGCAATGTAGCTGGAAATCGAGCACACTCAATCACGTTTTAGCTGTTCGGTAATTTATTTTTTGCAATTTCTCATCGTAATAGGCTGTTTTACCTCACGCAAATCTGCCAGGAAAAGGCCTACTTTCCCACACCACATTAGTAGTGCGGTAATGGTTCATTACAGCACTGATTTGCGTTGCGTAATGAACCATTACAGCACTGTTTTCAGTTTTGATCAACTTCTTGATGCTTTCTCGACGCAGGTTTCAAAATTTGTGACAACTGCACAGCATAACCTGCTATGATCAGATTTTCTTAAGCATGGCTATGAACATCAGTGTGCAGTTTGATGACAAATTTTTGTTAAAAACTATCCTCAAGTGGTAATTTATGAAATTGCAAAAAACGTTGTACGCATCTCGGTGCAGAACTGGATTTTTACAGCACTCGTCGTACTTATCCAACTCGGCAAGCCTCGTTGGATAAGTGTACTACTCGTGCTGTAAAAATCTTCATTCTGCACCTTGTTGCGTAAACTACTATTACAGTTTTTGATCAGTAAAGCCCAAAAAGTACCGAAACACCAGTTTAACCACTCAAAAATACTGACTTTCAGTAATATGTTTACATTTTTTGCTGAAATCGGTAATGTTTATTACCGATGGTTCAGCAAAATTTGATATTTACTGAATAGGCGCCGTCCACAAATTACGTAACGCTCTAGGGGGAGGGGGGGAGTATGGCCGAGCGTTACGCTACATACAAATATTTTAGGATTTTCATACAAAACAGCGTTACGGAGTGGGAGGGGGGGGGGGGGGTCTAAAAATGTCGATTTTAGCGTTACGTAATAAATGGATGCTGCCATATGGTAAAAAGTCAGTAAAAACAAGTACCGACTTTTCAGCATTCACTACGTATTACCGAGTTTTCGTCAAATTTCAATGAAAACAAACCGCGCTCATTTCTGCAGCTGTCAAATGAAAACGTTTTCCGGAGTCAAAGCTTCTGCAAGCTGCGCAGCATCGATGAGGATTTTTTTTCATAAAAAAGAAACTCCTGCAATAAATTGGAACGCTGTTAAAGGTAAGTAATTGATTACCTCCAACGAGCGATGTGTTATGTGATTTTCAGTAAACTATAGTTGGATTGGGGCTGAGGCGCTGGTCAATGTATTCCGATAACAAAAAAGCAAAAACTTGCAACATTTTGCTAGATCTACCTATCGTTTGGTCGTCGGAGGTTTTCAATTCTTCCCCTGAAATAGCGTTCTACTACGGAGAAACGGCAAGGATATATGAACTGAGATTAGCATGAAGTTTGAGGTTGAATTGAAGGGTCCTGAACTGGGCTGGGAATATTACGAAATTGAGATCAACCAGAAGGTCCGGAGACCGCATTTTAATTACTGGAGAAGTCGGTAAAGCAATAAAATTTCAGTTTACCGAAAAAGTCCGTAATATACTGACAGCAATGTTTACTGACTAAATCGGTATTCGTTTGACAGCTAGCGATTCCTCATTTTACGGAGTTTTCAGTAATGGATAAAATACCGAGTTAAGTCAGCTGTTCAAAACCCAGTAAAATTTTACCGACTCCGGTAATCAAATCTTAGTGTGAGTATTTGTTCCAGTGTTAACTGGTTCTCTGCATTTGGTTTGATTGTTAGAATTTCGATTCAAGTAGAGCCACTAAGATGTATACGCACGGTCATCTAAGCTTTTCTTATGTTCATGCATACTGAAAAAAAAAATATGAATTCAGCTTTATAAATTTCGACCTTCACGGACATACCACTTTTCAGTAAACTTTTTTTTAACGGTTGACTTTTCTCCTCTTTCGTTTGCGGGGAAGCGAAAAAGCTCCAGATTTAGTATGTAATGCGCATGTCCGCCATTGCAATCACAACACTGACCGAGTGCATGTAATATGAGAAACTGAATCAAAACAGAGGGCTATGCTTGTTTTGGCTGGCGCTTTTTAAAGTGCTGTGTGTGCGGCCAGAAAGTATACCAACATACCTACATTAACATATATAGCGTGTCGGTGCACAGTTTAGTTTTTAGTGAAAACAGAATTAATCGCATTCTGTACTGCATTACGTTTCGTATGATTGTTGTGCACACTTGCTCGTGATAATTGCATGAAAACTGAGCTTTTCAGATTTGCATCTTTGAAATCTTTTTATAGAGCAATATTCTTCTTCTTAGCGTGACATCCCAACTACAACAAACTGTGCACTATGGTTCTCCGGAAAGTAGGGGGCTGCTGTCCGGCCCTGCGAGCCAGTTGTAAAAATGTATTACAACAGAAAATCAGCAATAGAATTATGAAACGAGACCAACGGCAACGACACCAGAGAACAAAAAGGACGTGCGATTTGAAAGTCGGCACGTGAAATTGACGATTTCTCAACTTCATTTAGAGCACCCGCATACTCGCTCTTCTACTGAAGGACCGCGGGTTCGGCATCGAAGCGCTGCAGGAGCTGTGTTGGAAAGGATCCATGGGGCGAACGATTAGAGGTTATCAGACCATCTACCAGAGCGAAGACAGCACACGCGAGCTGGAAACAGCTTTCATCGTGATGGGCGATATGCAGAAGGGTGTGTGATCGGTTGGTGGTCGATTGACGAAAGTATGCGCAGGTTGAGCTGGACGAGGTCGAGCTCGATGTGGCCTTCTAGAGGACTGCTTGAGTACAGTAAAAACAGCCATCAACGGGCACGTGAGAAGGTAAATAAAAGAAAATCGGGTTAAGTACGGTTCCTTTGAATTCCACTAAGAATTTGCATCCTTTGACAGATACGTATTTCGACCTCAACTGTAAGGTCGTCTTCAGTGTCTTGTACTTGACTCGACTAGTCGAGTCAAGTACAAGACACTGAAGACGACCTTACAGTTGAGGTCGAAATACGTATCTGTCAAAGGATGCAAATTCTTAGTGGAATTCAAAGGAACCGTACTTAACCCGATTTTCTTTTATTTACAGATATTCCCCTAACAAGCCCAGGTTAATCATCAACGTGAGAAGGATTTGACGGAACGAATGGTTCAACGAGGAGTGCAGAGCGATTTTGAAGGAGAAGAACGCAGCGTGGCAGGATATGAAACGTTACAGCGGCCGGTCAACAACGGACCAGATCTTCACCGTACGGCGCCCGACCAGGACCCATCGACTGCAGCAACTGCGCGAGAGTGCAAACAAGTTCAGCTCTCCTTCGTCTTTTCGCAAGTAACGACGCTTTCTTCTACCGAAGAAATAAGTAGCATATCATCAACCGACGAACTTCCGGAAACTTGTTCGCATTTTAAACAGAATGTGACCGAAGTTTTGATATATTGTCAAAATTTCAATCGCATGAAAAGCCTAGCCAAAATGAAGGAAATTTATAAAAACATACTAAGCTCATCCTTCTCGGCTATTCTGGGAACTGAAACGAGCTGGGATGAAAGTGTAAAAAGCGAGGAAGTTTTCGGAAGCAGCTATAATGTATTTAGAGACGACCGTAATTTTCTGGAGTCTCAGAAAAAGTCTGGCGGTGGAGTTTTAATTGCCATTTCGGCAAATTATAATTCTGAATTAATAAGCACTTCAAAATTCAAAACGTTTGAGCATATCTGGGTGAAATCACACATAGCAGGTGAAACGCACGTGTTTGCCTCAGTGTATTTTCCTCCAGACCATGCTCATAAAAGCACATACGAAAGTTTTTTCCAATGTGCTGAACAAATTTTATCACAGCTTCCTCCTGAGGTTAAAGTTCACATCTATGGAGACTTTAATCAACGCCATGCTGACTTCATTCTGGACTCAGAAAATGAAAGCATCTTACTCCCAGTCGTTGGGGATAATGAAACATTGCAGTTTATTTTTGAAAAATCCGCAATTTTAGGACTGAACGTGATTAATTTACGTTAAAAACCAACAGAACTGCTATCTGGACTTTTTATTAACAAATATTAACGAAGATTTCTGTGTGACCGAATCATTAACTCCATTGTGGAAAAATGAGGCTTTCCATACAGCAATCGAATATTCTTTATTCATACATAAAAACCAAAGACCCAATGACTGTGAATACGAGGTAATCTTTGAATACCAATTGGCGAACTATAAAAATATTAAACGTAGGTTAAGTAGTGTGAATTGGCAAGTCGTTTTAAGAAACGAAGGAAATGTCGATACTGCTGTAGACGTATTTTACAAAATTTTATCGGAAATAATTATCCAAGAAATTCCTTCAAGGAAAAAACGTCGTAGCAGAAATTTAAAAAACCCAATCTGGTATAATAGACAGATAAAAAATTTGAAGAACCGCAAACAAAAAGCCCATAAAAATTACAAGACACACAATACCAATGAAAATCTAGCAAATTATTTGGATATATGCGAGCAACTGAACTTAGCCATCAGTAATGCATTTGAAGAATATAATTCAAAAACTGAAAGCGAAATAAAGTCCTGTCCAAAGAACTTCTTCAACTACGTAAAATCCAAATTAAAATCTGACAATTTTCCATCCGTTATGCATCTTGATGAATCTGTTGGTGATAACTCGGAAAAAATTTGCAATCTTTTTGCAAATTTCTTCCAAGAAATCTATACAACATTTTCTGAAGAAGATCGTGACCGCGATTATTTTGCATTTTACCCAGAATTCCCTAGGGACATTGGCGTAAACCAACTCCAAGTGCAGGATATTTTACACACAGTTAGAAAAAATCACCAACTTCGGTAATGTTTTACCGAAATCTCAACCGTTAAGTTTGTTTTACAGGAAAAATTCGGTAAAGGTAGCAACTTCTACCGAAGTTCGTTAGAGCTTGACAGATAAACGATAACATTTTACCGAAATTTGTTATTTTTTTACAGAATTTCGTTAAAAATCCATTACCGAACGCTCAGCGGTTGAGATTTCGGTAAAAATTACCGAACGCGATTAGCTGTGCATGCTCTTAAGAATCTAGACGCCTCAAAAGGTCCTGGTCCTGACGGGATCCCCCCAGTATTCATGAAAACTTTAGCACAGGAACTGACTGCTCCTTTGTTTTGGCTTTTTAATATGTCGCTGGAATCTGGTAACTTCCCAAAACTATGGAAAAGCTCTTTTCTAGTACCTATTTTCAAATCTGGCCGAAAATCAGACGTACGTAATTATCGTGGTATAGCCATTATCTCTTGCATTCCGAAACTTTTCGAGGCAATTGTCAACGAAAAGCTATTTCTCCAAACCAAAAACAGAATTACTGATATGCAACACGGCTTCTTTAAAGGTCGGTCGACCTCAACAAATTTACTGCAATTCATAGACTATTCATTAAACGCAATGGATAATGGAAACCACGTGGAAGCTCTCTACACGGACTTTAGTAAGGCATTTGATCGCATTGACATACCAATGCTACTTTTCAAACTACAAAAAATCGGAATTGAGCCAATTCTCCTGAAATGGCTTGAATCATACCTAACTGACCGTCAACAAATAATTAAATTCAATGGAAACAAGTCAAACCCAATTCAAGTCACTTCAGGTGTCCCCCAAGGCTCTCATTTAGGACCTCTTCTCTTTATTATGTATGTAAACGACATTTCCTTCATTTTAAACAAACTAAAAGTTCTAATTTATGCCGATGACATGAAGCTCTTTCTGGAAATACGAAATGAAGAAGACATCAATGTATTCCACAATGAAATTCACATATTCTACGTATGGTGCAAAAAAAGCCTTTTAGAATTAAATGTAAAAAAATGCAACTTAATATCATTTAGCAGAAAAAGAACAACACCAAACATTTCAGTTGCATTAGGAAATCAAAATGTGGAAAAATGTGAAAGAGTAAGAGACTTAGGAGTAATCTTAGACTCTAAGCTTACTTTCGTAGACCACTACAACACAATAATTCACAGGGCTAATAACATGCTAGGGTTTATTAAGCGTTTCTGCTACAACTTTAATGACCCATACACAATCAAAACTCTGTATATTGCATATGTAAGATCAATACTGGAATATTGCAGCATTGTATGGTCTACTTTTTCAATCACGCACGAAGAAAGATTAGAATCAGTACAAAAGCAATTTCTATTATATGCTCTTCGTAAATTAGGTTGGACTTCATTTCCACTTCCATCATATGAAGCACGCTGCAAGCTTATCGACATACAAACATTGAAAGAGCGGCGTGAAATTGCAATGGTTTCTTTTGTTAACGATATCGTTTCACAACGTATTGATTCAACAAAAATCTTATCCTCATTAAATTTTTACATACCTTCTCGGCAACTACGAAATCGAAACATATTCATAACAAACCACCGTAGAACAAACTACGCCAAATTTGGGCCTCTTATTCGAATGATGGACATTTATAATCAACACTGCGAAACCATTGACTTTACAATGTCTCGGCATAACCTTAGAAAATACTTTTACAGTCTTCGAAGTCCTAACACCTAAAAACATTATAAATACACTACCTATCCTAATTTAATTTTTTAATATTTTTTATGTATTTCTTAGACTAAACTATAGCATTAAGAAACAAAAAATATGTATATGTAAATGTACTAGTCTACGTCGGTTGACGAAATAAATAAATAAATAGATTCATCGACTTCAAGTCGACTTACGACAGTATCGACCGAACAGAGCTATGAAAAATCATAGATGAAAAGCTGAAAGCTAGACTGATGGATAGTGTGCAAGGGTTTCGCGTGAACTATCCAGTTCATTTGAATCTCGTCGAGAACCGCGACAATTTGACAGACTTTTATGTCTATTCATCGATATGGAAGGTGTAATGCAGCAAGCCGGGCTCAACAGCTGAAGTACGGTTTCCACAAAATCCGGTCAATTTGTATGCTTTACGGACGACATTACATTATGGTCAGAATATTTGGAACGGTGCTGTACACCCGCCTAAAACGCGAATGGATCCGTCTAGGTTGTAATGTCACGGTGGACGGGGATACCTCCAAGGTGCACTCTACGGCGAACCCAGCAACCTGCAGGTGGTCAAAACTGGAAGTATTCGGTGGGCTGGGCATGTTGCAAGAATGCAGAGCAACAGCCTTGTAAAGTTGGTGTTCGATACTGATACAGTTGGTATGAGATGATGGAGTGGAGCACAGAGAGCTATACTAAAAAAAACTTGAAGGCACGAAATGTTGCTAATTGACAAATTGAAAGATGAAATTTGTGAAAAAATCGCGTTCTGGTGGAATTCGGACCCACGACTCCATATTCGCTAGACCGGTGCTTTATCCAACTAAGCCACAGAACAGGTAATGATTCTGCGTTATAGCAAGCCAAACTGACTTCGAAGCCACACCGTAAACGTTTCTTTTTCACAACTCCATCTCTTTTTCGGCTTAGATGCCAATCCACAACACACTCGCGTTTGTGCCCACTAACTACAAGCGAGAGCGAATTGTTTTTATGAAGCCGAGACTCACTCTCACATTCCGCGTACCTAGCCAAGAAGCAGTTTGTTTCACTGGTGTCTAATTGGTATGTGACGAGAGCTCGGCACGGTCGCACGCTTTGACGACCAACTGCGCCGATGCGACGCAAGCAAGGGTACAATAGTACATATTGCCCTTTACTGGCATTTTACCAGATTTGTTAGAATGTCTGAAACATACTGGAAAAAAAACTTGTAATTAGAAGGCACGAAATGTTGCTAATTGACAAATTGAGAGATGAAATTTGTGAAAAAATTTCGTGGATTCGAACCCACCACTCCGTATTCGCTAGACCGGCGCTTTATCCGACCGTGGCAAGTATGAATCCCCAAGAATCTCAGGTGGAGCTCTCTGAGGAATTACAGCAAGAAAATTCTATAGGAGTCCATGAATTTCTGGAGGAATTTCATAGGGAATTTCTTAAGAAATCCGGAAAGAATCACTGGAGGAGTTACTGGAGTACTCGATCCCGGGTAATGAGAAAGCGGACTCGCTCGCCAAGGTGGGCGCTATGGAAGGCGATATTTATGACCGTCAAATCGCCTTTAATGATTATTTTTCGATTGCTCGTCAGCATGCCTTGGTCAGTTGGCAACAAAAATGGGATGCAGGGGAAATGGGCTGGTGGTTACATTCAATTCTCCCACAGGTATCGAAGACGGCGTGGTTCAAGGGGTTGGACATGGGTTGAGATTTTATCAAGATAATGTGTCGACTTATGTCCAATCACTACTCTCTGGGTTCGCACTTCTATCGAATAGAGCTCACAGATAGCAATCGCTGTAGCTGTGGTGCAGGTTATCAAGATATCAACCTTGTTGTGTGGGGATGCCCCGAATACGGTATTGCCAGATCCGATTTAAGTGCATCCCTTAGGGCCCGAGGGAAACCAGAAAAGGAAGACATTAGAGATGTGTTGGGTACACTAGATCGTGAGTACATGAAGCTTGTGTACGACTTCTTGAAACAAGCTGAAGTCTTCGTTTGATATCCCCGTCTTGTTGCTCCACTTCTCCACCTCGTGTCCCTTCGAATATCGTCTGTTTGTATCGTTACAGATTGTTTGTTCACTCTGCGTTTGACCAGCAGCAATACGCCACACCATCAGGTATCAGGTATCATTAGGTCGGCTCCATAGGCACGTTCCCCTTCATTTGGGAAATTTGTGCCATCGCCATGAACACGAGCCTATTCATCATTTACCTGAGGGAGAGGGAAGGGAGGAATAAGGGATGGGATAGGGAAAGGGAATGTAAGGGAATAGGGTCGACATAATCGTATAAGCGTACCACAACGGGTTCAAACTGCGCCCTGAAAAGTAAACATGATTTTGTATTCTCATTGAAATCAATTTGCGACATTTAGAAAGACTTTGTCTTACGTCGCAAGAATTATTGTAAACAAATAAATAAATAAATAAATAAGTAAATAAATAAATAAACAAATAAATAAATAAATACATAAATAAATTAATTAATTAATTAATGAATAAAAGGGCACTGTAAAAACGCATAAAGCGTAAAGTAAGCCTATACCTACCTAAGCCTTGCCACAACGGGTTCAGAACAACAGAACATCCTGAAGATTCAGGCTTCCTTGGTCAGTTTCACTTAATCAAGTGTTTACCGAGTACTCGAAAACGCAGTTGCGTAAAAACTGTGTAGTTACATATCAAATGATTCAAAGTTACACAGTCGGATTCTCAGCTAAGATATACAAATGAAGCAGCCTGTCGAGGCTTTTGATGGACAAAATCATAAGTAGGAAAACCACATTGAGTTTTCTCAATTGCGTTTCTGTTACTAGATTCCTCAAAAGTGATAGCAAGACTCCCGCATGGGGGCATCCACAAACACTCAATTTCCTAATCGCTGCTTGACGTAATGCCGAGAAGAGATGTTGGTTTTTCAGCATTTGGTAAATCCAATTGGAAATGATTGAAAGATAACTAGGACAAGTTTTTAGGAGGAAATGTATCGAACACTTTAATTAAAATATATATTGTAGTTGTATAAATGTTAGTTTATTAAAATGAATTCAAAACAGTGGCACTTTTTCATCTAAATTAAACAATTGTAACGATTTAAAAGACGTTTGTCTTATGTTACTGAATAAATGAGAATAAATAAATAAATAAAATATGTTAAAAATGTTTGCCAGAAAAACATCACGGGTGTGATGCTCGACAAAGCGTTCTAATCATTTCAGAAGAAAGAGGTCAAACTGATAGATCTGATCTTCATAAGATGCATTATGTATACACTTACGGAACAAACTTGACAGTATAATCCCACCAAGATATGGGAATATCAAGGCTGCAAACAAGCAGTTTTCTCAAAACATTTTGGGGTTCGAGGCATGACACGCGAGATTGCCATTTCAATTTTACTGAAAGTAGCAAACATCGGGTCAAACGCAAAATGCGGAACCATATAGGTGTTAATTAAAGCATTACATATACTTGTTTTTTCATGCTGGAGATTGATCTGAGCTGTCATAACCATATCCACTACCCAAACTAGGCATGATTGAACGCTTACAATCACAACACAAGAAAAAAGAGCAGCGATAAAAACCAATTCGATATCGATTGAAGAATGCCAGAGACGAAGATACACAGAGGACACTGTGAAGAACGCATAATGCGAAGAGCCATATAGGTTATAATTAAAGCTAATAAACAACATACCGTAAAACGGGGTATCATTGATCAGCGGGGTAACATTGATCGGCTTGACCGACCTCATGAAATGTTGAAACAAGCATTTCACATTGAATCAGTGTCTGCTAACGAATGGTATATCGTAATCTGCTATTATAGCTATTAAATGACATGTAATTCTTGAAAATTGTATTTCATAAACATTGAAATAAATCGATTTTTCCATAACTGTATTTCGTAACGCCATGAGATACATTGACAAACATTCATGCATGGCATGAATACTAGGTACAATATGAGGTTCGAGATCACTGTATTACTTTAATATGATATCCTAGAGTTGGATTTAATGAACAAAACTTTTATGAAAATGCTCTTTTTCAGAAAAATATACGATTTATTGAAAGTGGGCTATCAAATCCTTAAGCCTTTGCCTACCTTTAGGCGTTATTCGCAGTTTGGAGGATTTTGATCTTAAAATAACTCAAAAAGTACATAACTTGTAAGAATTTGGATGACATATTCGAAATCAGCGACCACGAATTTAGTAAGTAAGGGTATTTTCAACACAAACGAACATTGATAACTGACAAGATCAATGTTACCATAAATCAACCAAACCAATAATTATATTAAAAAGTTTATTTAAACATGTTTAAAAGTTTTACAATACTCTTTCGAGTAGCTTAACCATGAGCTTAACACATAATCAGAGGGCTAGTACTTGTTTTATAAATATAAACATGTAACATTTGCTTTAACAAGAGAGCTATTCAAGAAAGATCGGAAATTCTGATCAATGTTACCCCGGATTACGGTACTAATAATCCCACCCATATTGAGCCTCGCAGTTGAGGCTTACAAGGATGGAAGAAAATCACTTCAAGCGATAAATGATACAGGATACGAACAATCCAAGATAGCCTTGTTCTTGCAGTAGCATGATGCCGACGCCTCACACCGTGCTCGTATTGCAGAGCAATCAGAGCATCTGATGCACCCTTTATCACGTGATGACCCGTTATCAGATCATGTTACAAGTCGTGATAAATTTTATTCATCACAATTTAGGCCTCTCATGCACCCGTAAACCGCATTCATTATTAGAAACAATGCATTCATGAGCATATCTGGAAGTTAAAGATGTAAGAATGCTCAGAAAGTGGATGAAATCGCGAATTTATCATTTCGACTTCATGATAGCGATCGCATCGCGCCCGCACACGCCGAATGAATCGTTCTTCTCGGATCGTAGTTTGTTATGGTGCTTGACGACAAAATGTTACCGTTGTTGCTATGATCGCGCGATGCCTTTGAACCGCGACACATTCGAGATCTGATCATGATCACTAGATTTCCATCCTTGGAGGCTTAAGACCCAAGCAACACACATGTTATAATAAAGCTACGACAGCGCAAGTTTAGGTTGTATAGAAGTTTATTTTTCGTAATTCTAACATTGTGTTGAAATAACGTAAAATAAACTTCTATACAACCAAAACTGGCGCTGTCGTAACTTTTATATAACATGTGTGTTGCTTGCAACCCGACTAAAATGGTTCTCGAGAGTCATCCGACCGGTACAAGAAGACGTGGAGCGCAGCGAGCTAGGTGGGTCGACCAAGTGGAGGACGATCTGCGGACCTTACGCAGAGTGCGGAACTGGAGACAAACAACCATGGACCGAGTGGAATGGAGGCGGCTACTATGTACAGCAGAGGCCACCCCGGCATTAGCCTGACCGGTAAGTAAGTAAGTGTTGCTTGGGGAAGGATAGCAGATTATCTCAGAGAAACACAAGGTCAACGGCACCATTGCTCCGGTTAGCGCAGTAAGGGCAGAATACTGTGGAGGGCGCCCTAGTACTCCACAGGCTCCGTTAAACGGTTAGGATTTTATTAGACCTACCTAACCATTCATTCCTAGGCACGGTAAGCATATAGCCGCATCACACCATGAATTAGGGGTAACCTGTTTAATGGACTCTTACCACCGGGACAGGCAGTCCGTAGTGTTATTCTTAGCCTATTGTGACAACCGCTACCGACACTACACAGCTATCTAGGCTGATCGAGAAAAGAAGTTAATATTGATGACCAATTGCATACGGACCCGAGCAGCCGGAAACCAGAACCAGAAAAGGAAGACATTAGAGATGTGTTGGATAAACTAGATCTTGAGTACATGAAGTATGTGTACGACTTCTTGAAACAAGCTGAAGTCTTCGTTTGATACCCCCGTCTTGTTGTGCCACTTGTTCACCTCGTATCTTTGTTTGATACCCCAGTCTTGTTGCTCCACTTGTTCACCTCGTGTCCCTTGGAAAATCGTCTGTTTGTATCGTTAAAGTTTGTTTGTTCACTCTACGTTTGCCCAGCAGCAATACGCCACACCATGCTGTCATGTGTCAACGAAAAGCCCCCATCACCCTATCCTTTCCTCACATATTTCTGTTCCCTCTATCCTCGACCAAACAGCGAGTTTCACGGTTCCCAAAAACTAACATAATTTATAAGTCAAAAGCATGAAATTGTTAAAAAAAAAAGGACTGAATTCGGCTCCGTTATGCTTGTTGGCGCCTAAGCCTAAAATAAACGATTAAGTAAAAAAAAGCTGTTTGTTTTGCTGATGTCTAATTCGTATGCGTCGAGATGCTCGGCACGGTCGCACGTACTGGCGATCAACTGCGTCGATGCGACACAAGCAAGGGTACAATCATACCAGAGCGTTCATGATTAACAAAAAAATTAATCATGATTAATCATTGATGATTAAAATTTCAATTTTTGTGATCATTGATTATGATTAATGATTAATATGATTTTTAGGATGATTAAAGATTATGATTAATGATTAAAATTGGTTTTATCTGTGATTATTGATTATGATTATTGATTAAAAATGGCTCATTGATTAAAAATCATGAATAATCATGATTAATCAATCACAAGAAACTGGAAATGATTAAAATTTATTTATATTTTAACATGCCTTTGAAGTTTCAAAAGTAAAAGGTAACTCTGTCCGGGAGATTTTTGAAAAAAGAATCATAAATTATATTATTTAGAACTGCATTTGAACCAATTTAAATTGGATCATATATTTTATATGATCAATCATTTTTGATGATGAATGATTAATGATTGATTAATATTTTTTCTTATGATTATGATTACTGATTAATGATTAGATTGCAAAAACAGTGTGATTAAGATTAATGATTAATGATTAAATGAGATTTTTTTATGATTATGATTAATGATTTTGATTAATCTTAATCATTAATCATTAATCATGATTAAATTTTTGATTAATCATTAACGCTCTGAATCATACATATTGCCCTTTACTGGCATTTCGGTATGCCTGAAATATGCTGGAAAAACTTGTAATCAGAATGCACGAAATGTTATTAATTGACCAATTAAGAGATGAAACACACATAGCGTGCATTCCTACTGGATAACTCTAACAAGAAATTAACCTTCGGAGAAGAAACAGTCTCGGGCTGAAAGTCTCGATAAGGCGCAGTCCACAAATTACGTAACGCTCTTGGGGGAGGGGGGTAGTATGGCCAAACGTTACGGCCCATACAAAAAAATTTGGATTTCCATACAAAAAAGCGTTACGGAGGGGGGGGGGGGGGGGTCGCAAAAATATCAATTTTAGCGTTACGTAATAAATGGATGCTGCCTAATAAAGATAAAAAAGAATATAACATAACCAAACTAGGATATTTGTAACTCATCAGCTGTCCCGGGAAACGTTGTACAGCCTGAAAAATTCATTTTTTTGACAAACAGCTCCATAAAGAAGTCGCCCGCAAATTCATTTGTATTGGCTTCTTTCTTTCCGGAGATGGGAGGAGTCTCAACCGAAGTTTGAAACCTTTCTCAGCTTCTAGTGTTCCATGGAATCTCACGAAGGTGAAACCCCTGGAACCCCCATGAATTTTTCAGAAACCCTTTCGAAATATGCAAGAATCTTTAATATGAAAACTTGACTCATTTGCATCCTCGTAATAATTTGAAATTTCCTCTACCGGAGTTAACAACTAACGAGAATCGGTCAACATTAGGATAAGCTAGTTGAAGGATTCTGTTGAAATATTCTGTTTTCTCATAGAGAATGGAATCTAAGGGAATTCAAATTAAAAAAGAAGTGTAAGAAATTACTGACTCTTTTTCTACTACCATGGAATTATTCACGGAAAACAAATAAAAACAAAAATTTCAATTCCAACCGTTCAACAACTGTCGAATTACCAAATTAAGATGTCTACCCTGTTTCTTTCGGTAAATTTACTATCTTGCAGGCCAATCGTAGGTGTTTCTTAGTCGAAGTAGTAAACTATACTTCAAAGTGCAAGACATACATTAGATCATCCTAATCTAAGTAACTTGACAAGGTTTACTTATACGGTGATAATGCAACATCTTTCCCTATTTTAAAATGTGCTTCTCCAAAAGAACGAATAGGAATGGTATCGTCACAACATGAAACTAAACAGTCGGTCTACCAAGTGTTGTGTTACGTAATAGGTATTTTCACACACATCATAACATTGTCATCATGTGGGTCACCACAAATCGAGATCATCATCAAATTCTCATCCCATTAAAAATATATGAACAACAATGTCCTATAGAAAATGAAAAGCGACATGCTCTCGGAATGTCATTGGCTGTCATTTGACATTTTCAGTAACGCTTCGTGTGTAACAACCCAGCAAGGGTTAGCAGAGGTTGCATCAAACTGTGTTAGACTGATTGCTGGAAGCCATAAACTGGATATTGATTAGAAAACCACGCGTTTTGGTTTTCTCCGTCGCCCTTCGGTGTCGTCCTCCGTCTTCACCTGCAACGAGAAATTTATGCATGCAACGCCTGGTAAACTGCATTTTTTGTTGTCGTGGGTTCTGGACGTTCCAGATCCTTGGTGGCGATGTCATCAATCCCCCATCGCTCACCGGCTCTCTAATGGTCGCTTTTTGCCACTAAACAGCACTGTCGTGTTGCGATGGCTTCCGGTTGGCATACCACTTCCATGTAACTGTTCTAGTGCAGCGCTTCCTTTCCTGCTGCACCCAAGTTGGCTCATCTGTGCGTCGTTCGTCGACCATGTCTGTGGAATCGAGAAGGGATGTGATGGTTCAATATTACACATCAGTTTTGGATTTGTTTTGTAGTGTTCTTTTTTCGAGGAGGTTTACCACTGCAGAAGTTGCTTTCGTCCATGGTTGATACATTGCATCACATCTGTTCTGTATGCATTTGTGCCGATATTGGATGCGTTCATTTAATCTTTTGCTTACTCAATGCTGACATCAGAAAAACGCCAAATGACGAATGCTGTGATGCGGATCAGTTTAATGAATACAGAGAACATGTTTGGGGAAAAAGACACCATGCGTTTGATTAGAGTTTTTATGGTGGCAGTGTGGCAATGCTGTGTGCTAACATGTTCCTTTTTTAGCCAAATGACTATTTGTCGTAGGTTGTTCGAAGCTCAGTTTGAAAAGCTCAATCAGAGACGTGCTGTGGAGTATGCTGATATATAATTCTACTTCGAATGCACGCTGGTGAACTGAATGCATGAAAACATCAAAGCAAGAAAAATCGGTATACGCTCGCGTTTTTTAGTGCATTTCCGCATAATTTCGATAATTAAAAACACATGCAGATACTTCAGAGAATATTGAACACATCAGATGTAGATTCAGATGTGTATTCGATAATAATTTCATGCCCAGGATAGATTAGGTATACATAGCTTTATTAGTTCAACTTTTGGGTAGGATATACTTAATTCGTTTATTTGATTCTGGGAATTTTTCAACTAAATTACGACGTTTTTTATTTACACTAGTAGCTTGATCAGTAGCCGTTCGAACCACGTCACTATGCGTCATATTACTCTATCGTTAACAGGTTGAAATTAACTAAATTTTTCAACAGCTTTGTAGTAATAGGGTGTAAAATAACAGATGTTAATACTAAAAGGGCTGTAAAATTGTGAGTCTTCAACCTGGAACATAGCTTTGATCTCTCATGATTCCACGAGTCAATCGATGACATGGACAAGCAAAAACATGTATTTTTACATTCCAAACATCTTTGCAGAAGACGTAAAAAATCCCGTTCAAAAGTTATGATGAAATATATGATTTCTAGGGGTCATACACATACAACGCAATATATCTCGTTAAGTGTGAGATTCAGCATTATGGCGTCTTTGACAAAGTTGTTCAAAATTGCATTTTGCACAACTTTGCTGAGGACAGCCAACGTCTATCTGCATTTTTTTGAATAGTTTTTTTCATCTCACTTGTAGGTGGATTGATCATCCAACTCTTCATGTCAAAAGATGCGATTTGTCATATGTAGAAACTTCTCCGAAGAAACTACATCGCAACGGTTGATACGTTATTGAAAAAGCGCACTTAATTAGCAAAATAAAACACTGTGCGACGCCACGACAGCAACGCTACCAGGACATTCTCTCCGCGTCCACTTAATCGCTGTAAGGGTCGATTTCGACCGCAGGGCACCAGCATGACCTACGAAGTCGACTCCGAACCCCAGGACCACCTATTGTACCGCATCTGAAATAGCCATTCTCCAAGTCCACGCGCTACCTCCTCTGTAGCTCCAAGTTGATAGCCTTTGAAACAGCATTGCGGTCAAACTCACCCCTACACATCCTCTGGAGAAGGTTGTCCGGAGTCCTGCTCTTCCCGCATGTGGCAAGCATGCGGTCACGCATAGTGCGAAAACGTGGGCACACGTATAAAACGTGTTCCGCCGTGTCCTCTAAACCAGCACAAACAGGGCATTCGGGCGAACGCGCATGCCCGAAACGGTGTAGATATTGGCGAAAGCAACCATTGCCTGAAATGACCTGTGTCAAGTGGAATGTTACTTCTCCATGGCGCCTATTATTCCAACTATCTACCCTCGGAATCAGGGGGAGCGACACTAGTTTTGCCAAGCCAAAAAACCTCAAAATAAGCTGAAAAAAGCTCAAAAAAATCGCTAAACCCGTAAAAGTTTTGCTGGTTTTACCGGGTTTTTTAGACTTTTTTCGGCTTTTTTATGGGTTTTTCGGCTTGGCAAAACTAGTGTCGCTCCCCCCGCTCGGATCAACCTAGGAGTCCACCTTCCTTTGGTGGAATTGTCCCACGCGCGCTGCCATTTGACCATGGAGGCCATACTGGCAGTCCTTCGCATGCCTCTTGTGCTACGCACAATTCGAAACACTCCATGTCCTCCCTGATAAGGATGCCGATAGGCACCACACCAGTGATGACACAGAGCGCGTCGTGTGACACGGTACGGTACGCGCTCGCAAACCGCAGGCACATCAGTCTGTAAGTGCTTTCCAGCTTACCACGGTACTTTCGGTACATAGTGAAGTGCCCCACGTGGCGACGCCATACCTTAATATGAACGTAGCAACACTAGCCAAAAGCTTGCGCTTACATAATTATACCAGGATCTAACTCCGCTGGTTCGTAAAATGGCTTCCACATTATCGTCGCCATTTTCCCGGACCCTTCCGCGACCCAACTGCCGTTGCCGCCGGGTACTCTGTATAGGTCGGAAATGATGGCGATATTCGTCCTTCACCAAAAAACTGCCTGACAAAGTAGTTGCTGAGCTGCGCCATAGTGATTCAGGTTCAGCTGCGTTATCTGCACTGTGATTTGATCACTACGGCTTTTTTGAAGGCCGGGTACCTTAGGGGGGACGGGGATCGTCCGTTAGGTGTTTGTTGTTCACAAATCTCCCGGTGGGCACGTGTTGCCTTGAACCTTATAGCTTCCGGTGCCACATCGCCTGTACAGCTCACTCCTGTCAGGGCCTTTACAGTTCCGTGACTTATGTCCTGGTTCCAGACACCTGAAGCAAACCCCTGGTGGCTCATGCAAGGTCAGTTGGTATACTGACCAGCCCACTTTTAGCTTCCCTACTTTAACGGACTTCTTTACGTACCGAGGCTGCCTGTGTCCCTGTCGGGCCCTTGCGTAGCCGAACGGCTGCAGTAAACACCTGCACGTCGCACTGTTGCCACAGTGCCGTAACAATCTCTTCCACTTCAGCGACCTCGCCTAGGTTCTTCATCTTCAGAGTCACCTCCGCTGTAAGAGCCCTCACCTCAACCTCTTCGCCAAGGACCTCTTTCGCCAGACTTTTGTAGGCGGGGGCTTTGCGCTCCTTGTCGCGCCTGAGCTCGTGGATCATTTCACCCGTACGAGTAAGTTAAGCCTGGAACACATAGCGTCCGTTCCGTCGAGGTTTGCGTTTTTTGACAGTTTTCCCATGGGAAATGTGTCAAACTACTGTCACGCACACGCAAACGTATGCATTGTGCGGGGAACTTTACGGCGCACTTCGGCTCCCAGATACACGAGCTTGGTGTCGCTTCGCATCGCCTTCTAGACGTCCGAGTACTTAGACTGTTCGGTCTTGATGACGAGCGCGTACCTTTTCTCGCACTTGCTTGGTATCTTCACTTCGGTCCTCTGCAAAACTATAATTGCACAAGCTCAATATTGAAAGTTAAGAAGTCTTGGTCAATCAAAACTTTCACACAATTAAACACTCAGTGATTAACAGTGAACACTCAATTAAAATTCAATGATGTCATTAAAACTGATTTAACAGGTAGAAAATCTCAATCAATTTTATAGCTCCAAGTCTCGTATTTCACGAAATCTTTTCCACTGCGATCGCTGTGGTTAATGCGGCATACGTTTCATCGAGGCTTTAATGCTCTGAGTTCACTGCCAATAAAGGCTCTTCAGGACGTTCCTAGTGTTTATGTGAATTGCCCTATTTTTGTCACTCTAATATGTACACTCATGGGAAGATATGATGCACTCAGTGGTGGCACCCAATATCCTTTCTGCTGGAACCAAAACTGAAAATCTGCTTTATCAGCATCTGCTCAATTGACGCGATAGCCTCCGTCGGAGACCACAGATAAACAGCTCACTTTACATTCATCAGATGAATTTATAAATTTTCTGAAAAACGAGTTTCATACAACTTGACGTAAGTTTGAATCTACGAACACCGAGATTGGTGATATGCGTTTTTTGGTGTGATGGTATTTTATGTCGTAGTAATCTATTTGAGAGTCTGGCTAGCACTCAGGCTCAAGGATGGGAAATGTCACGAAATTGAGTAATATGAGTGATGGAACAGATGAGTGGAAAATTCGTTGGCTTTTTTGCTGTATGAATTTCGTTCAAGGATGTTTGTACATAGGTATCTCCTTGACTTATTCCTCGAAATTCTGGTAACATGCCCGTTCAACTTAGCATACTTTCAAGATAGTGAGTTTGCCGAAGAGTGCAATGGGCTCGAGGTGAAAAGCAATGTAAAGTATGAATGAGTGCCATAAGTAATCCCACGCTCTCAAATTCATCCTATTCGAAAACAGGCGATAGCAGCCTTTTGTTTTCATGCGTGTTCACTTCTAACAAAATATACAAAAATAAGAAGCAAAACAAACAACGCTTAATTTTTTTTTTCGTTAGATGAAAATGGGAGCCATATGCTTAATAAAGGAGCCAATATACTAATTCGAGCTCAAAATTTGTGGTCCATATAATTTCCCTACTGTTACGATCATTTGTCTATGCCTAAACTATGTGGCACTCAATCCAACCGTGGAAGCTCTCGCAGACTACAACTATACGGCAGTGCAGCCGATTACGAATGCTGAATGTTTGGTTTTGGTTGCCGTTTGAAATAGATGAAGCGTTGCTGCTCTGCTGTGGTACAGGGATAAATGTTGGCGATTTCCGGGTTGCATATCCTCTCTCACTGCTTGCTGATGGTCGTCCGTCGGACCACTTCTCGAGCCAATCCAGGCGAGATAACTGTATCCTCGTTGGTGGTGGTGGTGCTGCTTGCGGTGGCGGTGGGTGGTTGAATGCGTCGTACACCGCCTTTGCCATTGCCGACACCACCGTGAATGCTAATTTATCTATTTACTGCAACCGGTTCAGCATGGAACGAGCGAGCGTGAAAGCAAACGTGGGCTCGTTTACCTATGTAAAACATTCTGCGGTTCAGCATCTGGAAAACACATCCATTTGGTGCCGGTTTGTTGGTTTTCTTCCACTTCTCGAGGAACAACTTTGAATTAAGCGAAATTAGTTACGACACGGCAAGGCTGAGGGAAGGTAAACCTGAGTAAGACAATCCCTGTTTTATCACTTGGCCTACCACGTAAATCCGAATTGCGTAATGCACCATTTGTGCCTAGCAGCAGAACAACCCCTCTACAGACATGGTGGACAACCGTGTACTCAAGGGCTAACTACGCAGCAGGTCACACACCTCCGAGGCAAATGGAGATGAGTTGTGGCTAATTCCGGCAACGTGTTTATCTCTGATGGTATAACCCCAAGATACTTGACATAAAATTGCCAGCAAGGGATAGAGGTCTCGTGTGGAAAAAGTTGATAGCATACAAATTTGAACAATGTTTTGTTTTGAATTTTTACACAATGTTCTTGCTATATTCTGGCTAGAAATTTTATGAAGGGTGACTAAAAACCCAGGCAACAGGTTCTATGCCGGAGGCGTCGGATCCTTTGGAACGAACCCCCATTACGACGTTATAAAAAAAGTCTTGAAACATATTAATAAAAAAATCAAATGCTCATGTCGTCCGCGAAACAAACAAACAAACAGGCCGAATGTTTTGAAATAGAAATTCGGGAGCGAAAGAGAAGGTGAGTCGGCCACACTCTACGTAGGGGCGTACACGAGATCTGCAAGTAAACGTTAGATTAGAATTCACCAGGCCATCGCAGAAGAGACAGCTCCAGATATTCATGGCGGCGCAGTCTCCACAAAGAAATTAAGTACCTAAGTCGACAGGAGTTTGACTTGACAACAGGTCAAAGCGATGGCGGGCAATCACTCAGGATGGGAATGTTTCAATTCGCCCCTCTGCACCACCGTAGGTGCTCAGGACTGAGTAAGTAGCCTCTCGTTGCATGATCGTTGCTGGCCTTAGCTGTGTTTGTGCGAGTGTTTGGGTTGCACGCTTCGGAGTTCTAATTTTTGCCGAAAATTGGAGTCAGATATCCATATTTCGTGAGCTAACCGGAGTATTAGGCATCAAACATCTAAAGACAACATCCTACCACAGACAAACAGACATCGTATTCAAATCGCAATCATCGCACGATTTAACCGGTCATTTTGAAAATAAAGTGTGGTTCGGACTGTGCTCGCATGTGTTATGGTGGGGCTGCTGTTTCTACATCACCCCTCCGTTTTTGAGAGGGTTAAAACGCTGCACAACGTCGCGTTTTGGGCGAAAATTCACCCGCCAGCGAAGTAGGTGGCTCCTGAGAGCTATACGGCATGACGGTGTTTACGTAAACGATGTTAGAGGCACTTTGATCTGCTGGACTGGGCTTGTTCTAGATGATTGAAGTCGGGTTTACGGAAAGCGTGGATGGATTAGATTTACTGACTTGTTTAGCAGACGACAAAAGAAAATTCATCAGAGACTTGGGATCGGCAAGGGTAAATCCTGGTGGGTTGTTCCAAGTTTTGATGTCGATGGTTACTGACGGAATTTGACCAGTGATCGGCGACTAGACACTCCAACTTCTCAGTATTACTGGAATAACGCGATTTGATCTGAAACTTCACCACTTCAGACGAGAAAGATTTCTGGTTGTTGGGTCCAAAGATATCGATCTTCGTTTCGTGCCGGGAAAGTTTCAGAGACTGAACAAGCTTACGCGAAACATTTTGTGCTTGAGAACCACTGTCAAGGAAGATTTTACAAGGCTGCAGCTTCCCATCGGCATCAAACACTTGGACCATCGCTGTTATCAAAAGGCTGTTGCACATGGGATAGACTTTCTTAACGGAGCAGAAGTGGACTGTAATTATTGGGGTTCGGTTGTGGAATCCAAGTCATTGGACCTGGATTTGAGTGGAGACACATCAAACATAGGATGCGTTCAGTATTTGAGCGAAAACGAGTCAGTCTAAGGGGTGATACACAAATTATGTCACGCAAAATACGTCCTTTTTCAACCCCCCTCCCCTACCCTCTATGTCACGCTTTTTATATGGGACCTCACCACTGTTTGTATGGGTCGTCACGTTCTGCAAAATCTCGCCCCTCCCCTTCTAAAACGTGACGTAATTTGTGCATGGCCCCTAATGAGGCGCTCAACGAGCTTGAAGTTTGTATGGGAAAACTTGGCCAAATGTATGTAGAAATCTTAAGCCTTTGATTTTTGCCACTAGGTGGCGCTGTAAGCGTTCAATTAATAAACACATTGGTATTATTGTAGGTGACTACTAGTTGTATATGCCAAACAACTTTGTTGAAGACCCGTAAGTGATCCGTCAGTGAGGCGAAGCATTGGGATTTCATTATTGATATTCCTTTACATGTATTGGAAAAACGACAATAATGTTTCACCTCACTTTACCTAGAGTATAAATTTTTAACAGGCTTCGGATCACTTTGCGGTCTTCGATAAAGTTGTTTGGCATATCGCCACCTACAAGAATAGTTTTTTAGTTATTTTTTTATTAATTGAACACTTGCAGCGCCACCTACACAGATAAAAATAATGAGATTTACACGTCATGTAAACTTCATTTCAGTCATGTAAACTTAATGTTATGATGGTTTACATGATATATCATGTAAATTTGTGTTATATGTCATGTAAAAACTCAGAGTCATGCTGAATTACATGACTTATAATGGAACTTTACATGATATTTTATTAATTTTACATGATATGTCATGTAAACTTCTGTGATATCCCACGCTCCAATTATGTGCATCATATGTCACAGAACTTTACACTCTTTTTTCTATCTGTGTAGTGGCAAAAAACAAAAGCTTAAGATTTCTGCATACATTTGGCCAAGTTTTCCCAAACAAACTTCATGCTCGTTAGCGCCCCATTAGGGGCCATGCACAAATTACGTCACGCTTTAGAAGGGGAACCCAGAACGTGACGACCCATACAAACAATCGTGAGGTGCCATACACAAAGCGTGACATAGAGGAGAGGGGGGTTGAAGAAGGTCGAATTTTGCGTGACATAAATTGTGTATCACCCCTTAGACTAAAACGATTTCGCTCAAATGCTGAACGTAGCTTTTGGGAATCCAAAACAACTGATGCAGGAGGTAAGGCTTGGCATTTTTTGAATTTTATGTTTTTCATATAAGTGTGGGTCACTCCTATACGTCCTTTTCAAATGTTAGTCTAGATAAATGTTAGATTATGCAAAGTTGCTTCTTAAACATTTTTTTGAACTTCCATAAAGTTTCATTGGTTGATGAGAGGCTGCTGAACCTATATATGGCCATGTTGGCACGAAACACGATGAAAAATATTCACTCAATGTAGATATGAAAAAAGTTGTTATTAGAAAAACTTTTTTCCCTTAAATATGTCACAGCAACATTGTTTGGAGAAAATGTAGGTGATTGAAATACCTTTCTCCAGAAAAAAAATCATCGATTTAAAAACATAGGGTTTTTTGTAATATCGATTTAAATTTTTAAAACCATTATTTTTCAATGAAGGAATTCATTTTGTATTTTTTGGATATTTTTCTAAAAAACTTCATGGAATTTCACGATAGTCCGCCATACAACACTTTTTTGTAAGTCTTGTCATTTTTGAGTTACATCGATTTGAAAAAAATCTATGACAAAAAGTTAGGCCCTCTTTAAATGTTACTTTTGAAAAAATTCGAAAAACAAAATATGCAAAGTTGCTTAGAAAGACCTATTGTTTATGCCTACAAAGTTTCGTTCGATTCTGAGAGGGTGCTGCCAACCGCTGGTCGAGTTGGCGCGAAATGCGTCGTAGGCTTCACAAGTAAGCACACCGTAAGAAGCTCAACGCTCAAGGATAGAGCAGTGCTTTTTCAGAAAATTCATGGTGTCCTTGTAGGTAGGTAGTTGCTTATGGGGCACGGTTGCTTCCCACTGACTGCATGCGGGTATGTCTGTCCAACACTGTCGCAACCAGGTACACGACGTATTGCTCAGACATGCCGAAACTTCTGCTCCTTCATCAGGGCTAGACCGTAGATGTTCCAGGTTACATCGTCGATTAGTTCACGGAGCTCCTTTGCACTGGATTGGGACATCTTCTTGAGGGGTAGCATGCCCAAGATTGATTGATTGATTGATTGATTGATTTAGCTATATTATAGAGACTCTCGCATGCGCGGATCGTTCGGATCTGGTTCTAAGGACCTAAATGTCCGATCACGGACACTAGATGACGAGGGAAACCCTCTCAGTTTCTAGGATCCCTGTTGGGGTGACCAATTCTTCTTCGGAATGTCAGGGATGATCGGCCAGTTTCTTCTTCAAGATCGCCTGGTGTCGATGGTCAAGCTAGGGAAATTGAGTAACTCTGTCCAGAGGAAAAGTGGACTACCGGCTTGGACTAACCAAAATATCCTTTCGTAGTTGGATATACAAAATGGTGGAGATTGTAGTTTTTCAACGTAACAAATCAGAAGTAAGTTTGCTAAGAGTTAAAAGTTTTCATACTTTGTTTCTAATATGTATAAGCTATAAGTTAAACGTGTTCATACTTTCTACTCTGAACGGGTAAGTTTGATTGTAGATGCCACTCTTGATGTTTTAGATAAAGAAATTGGGCTGCACGATTCGAAGATACAACATCTGGACGAGTTTTTCGATTTATTTCTTGTAAGTGATGCCAACATCTGCTTCCTAATCTGTTGTGGGAATAACACCTCAATTATCATATAAGATATGATCTAAGAAATGCTCCAGCCATAACATATCATGACCATAGGATAGAACTCATCTATTAGATTCAGGTAGGTAATACATGATTCTAAGAAGGATCTGTTGTTCTAATCCACCCATTCCAGCCTAATCAATCACACATTCAAAGAGAAGAACTTCTTCGAAATAATGTGGTCCTAACCCACAGCACCGGTTTGCCCGAGGCCATTACCCACGCCTATCCGTGTGCTGTGAAAAGATACACGTCCTACACCAGTTTCATTCACTGATGACGGCTTTCGCTGGTGCTAAAGTAGGTTCGTATCTACTTTGTTTCATCAGAAAGGGTCCTTGCCGAGAGCAAGGCAACAGCAAGTGGTGGCAAAACTTTGTATCGGTAGGGATTAAAAGTTGCTCTCGTTGTCGTCTTGTTTCCTGGGATATTGGCATTTCGCGAAGCAAAAGCGTGACACTTATTCGCATCCATTGGCCGTGCAAGACCATCAGCCTCAACGTTGACGAAGGCGAAGACGACAACAGCGCCCATCCGACCAACAACAACGGTGTCAATGAAGAGCCCCATAACTCTTGATAAATGTGTAAGTTTTCCGTGGCGTTAATCTTCTCTATTATCTTGCACGCGAAACTCAAGCGCAAGCGAAAGCGAAAGGCAAAAAACGGAAATTCGAAACTATCCTCATTATGATATTGTTCGTACATCATCATTCAAACTTCCGGTGGCTGGAGCCGGCGTTCGGATCAGTTGATTGTGTTCACACGCTAAACCCTCGTTCCATAGAGCGGAGTGCTTCTGTACAGCATGACCATATCGATCCGGAATATTCATAAGGTCTGTTATTACAAATGTGGTTTTGATGGCGTGGGATGTGATTGGCTACAACAAACTTTTTGTAGCTTCGTTGATCTAATGAAGTTATTTGAGATATGTAGTCTGGATTCCGTTTTCATGATTACTTACGGGAATTACGATTACTTTATTTAAATGTGTACTGAGTAGTGATCACCTTTACTTAATAAATTGCTTTGAGAGGTGTCGACACCTCTCAAACGTCAAATTTCGTGTGAGAGTAAGCAGGCAAGAATAAATTCGTGCAGTGGACCATAGGAATGTTATTTTCCACAAATCTTTCGATCCCACTTGTATTGGAAACAGATACGGCCCCTCCTTGGCTCACCGCATTTTTATGTGGCTGCGTAATAAACGCACGGAAATGTCTCAATTATGACGTGTTAGTATATTTTTCAACAACTTTTCCTCGCGTGCGTTTTACCTTTGATCCCGAGGCTTGGCACAATCACTGCTCGGGAGCCCTTGTTGTAAGTCAGGCGAGAACCTCTCCGTGCGTATACCAACGACGACGACGACGATCCGTTTTAGGTTATGTTCGAGTGTATGTGAGTACATCCGACCTACCTGGGCGTGTATCTTTTGGGCAGTGCCCGGAACGACTTCAGTCAGCTATGGTTAGTGTTCCTTTTTTTCTGTGACTGAAGATTGAAGCGGAAAGACCTGTGGTTCCTTTTATGTCTGTTTATTATGATGGATATAATCCGGGAGATTTTTTTACGATAATGTACCGTAGCACGCATAAATCATAAAACACCGTGGTTAATGGATCATAAAGCAACTGCTCGGCCGTATCCCGTTTGTGAGATGCTGTGGCAGCCAAAACCATAAGAGGGATTTCGGTCAGGCACGATTTAGATTACCTACAGCTTACTTAACGAATTTTACCTGTGAACTCATGTTACGTTCGGTTTAAAACAACACAGCTTCAAATTTGATTGTGTCTGCTTGACCTTATCGGGATTAGCCCTTCCGGATTGTTGGTGCTCGTTGGTGTTGGATGTATGTTTTACACTTGTATCAACTTAACGTTTTATCGGCACTCAACAAAAAAGATTCTCTTCCAAAAACGCATAAATGATTGCTATTCAGCCCACTTAAACTTTGAGAGCCATGTTGCATCACGGCTTTTGTATCGACCATGCATGAAACCATTGAATGGCATTCTTTATAGAGTCTGTAAATATTATATAACTAGCTGACCCGACGTGGCTAGCCACGTAAGCTAGGAAAATATTGTTTTTAAAATTTCAGTTTCACTTCTTCACTGCAACACTTTTTCACATAAACGTCTGTGTGTTCATAAAATACTGCCGAATCTACTGGTCGTACGCTTTAAAAGGAGAGTTCTAGAGATTTCTAGAATGTTTAGCTATTTCTGTAAAGTTCTCGAGAACATTCCAGAATTGCTCTCCAGAATGTTTCTCTCTTGAACGTTTACTAATCTCCAGAAAGTTCTCGAAATTTAATAAATTTTGATGTTCCAGAGCTGTTTAGAAGGTCGATTTTATATTTTTTTTCATGAACGCTCACAAACTCCCCGAACATTCTCGGCATTAAAGAATAAGTTCCAGAAAATTCCAGAAGGTTCGTTTTCTTATTCTTTTTGGTGGTTCTAACGTTTCAGCAGCTTCTAGAAAGTTCCAAGTATTTAAAGCAGGTTGATGTTCCAGAATATTGATGAGGATATTTCTATTTTTTGAAAACGTTTAGTAGCTTCCAGAAACATCTCAAAATATAATTGGATTGTTCCAGAACAATCTTGAAGCTTATTTTTCTTTTTTTTTCTGGAACGTTCACAAACTTCCAGACACTTTTCGTAAATTTAAAAGTTTGCAAAAGGTTCACAGTGTTGTTTTTGGAACGTCTAGTAACTTCTCGAAAATTCCTAGAATCTTAAGAATTTTGATAATCTAGGGTATGTTCTTCATACTCTTATTATTCAGTAATCTCCAGAAAGTTCTCGAAATTTTATGTAATTTGACGTTCAACACTCCAAAAGGTCATTTATTCTTTCTTAGGCTTTTATTAAGTAACTTCCACAAAATTCTCGGAATTTAAAAAACTGTCACAGAACATTCCAGAAGGTTCTTCTCCATTCTCTTTTTGAAACGTTTAGTAACTTGCAGAGAATTTTCGGTTTTAGAAAAAGTGTGATAATCCAGAATATCTCAAATGATTGTTTTACTTCTGGAACATTCAAAAACTTTCGAAAGATTCTGGAAATTTTGTAGATTTTTATTT
This sequence comes from Aedes albopictus, assembly GCF_035046485.1. Lineage (NCBI taxonomy): Eukaryota > Metazoa > Arthropoda > Insecta > Diptera > Culicidae > Aedes > Aedes albopictus. The sequence continues at coordinate 196,818,645 of NC_085136.1, forward strand.
TTGCTTTTCTGCTTGGTCCCCAACTTCCATAAAGTTTTCCATATTTCATAAATGTTGATGTTTAGAACATTCTAGAAGGTTCTTCTCTGAAAAGTTTAACAACCTAGAAGTGGTCATTAGAAGAGAAAGTTCTCAGTTAATAATTGTGGAAGAGCTCATAGACAGAAGCTGAGAAGCAGGCTTTATCCCAGTTGAGACGTTACTAAGTGTAGAATTAGCTATAAGTTAAAATACACATTAATAAAAAAAAAAAAGTTGAGACGTTACGCCAAGTAGAAGATGTTTCATAATGCTGCAGAAGGTTATTCCCCTCCTTTTGTAGCGTCCAGAAACTTCAACGAAATTCTCGTAAGTTTAAGAAGTTAAATGCTCCATAACATTCTAGAGCGTTCTTTTTCTTTTTTCTGGAACTTCCAGAAAGTCCTTGAAATTTTTAGAATATTGATGTTCCAGAACATTCCAGAAAGTTCTTGTTATTATTTCTGGAAAGTCAAAAAACATCCAAAAAGTTCTCGTATTTTTTTTTTTAGAAAATTGGTACAACTATGGTGAAACATTTCAACGAAATATTTCAAAGCGTTACGGACAGACAGACAGACAACATTGGGCTTTTATATATATATATATATATGATATTCAAAAATCATTCATGCACTTCGCAAGTCGTGAGTTTATCCAATACAAGTTATTTGGTCAACGAAGCTTTCCGCTCTTGCCAACCGGAAAAGTGGCACTAATTTGTAGTAGTTTGTCCACCGTATCCTTTCGACCTTGTCAAACTTTAGAATACTGGGTTCAGCATAGAGAACATTGAACACGTGGTTGCTCCTTCACAGCCACACTCCCTATAGATTCACGCAATGACTTCAGGACAATGTTGAAAGTTAGGCATAAATGCCGGTCACCTTGTCGCAGTTCCAGATGAGATTCGAATGGATTGGATGTTTGACCCGAAAATTTCTCACCGTTTTGCACACCGAAAATCGATCTGTAATGGCTTCGATCAGTTTGCTATCAGTTTGCTAGCTTCCAAGGAAAATAGTTCTCTTCTATGAATTTTCTCTGTACTGTAAGCGATCGATACTGTCGTGTGCAGCCTTGAAACCGACGTTGGTTTTTTTTTATAGATAAAAGAAATCTGCTGATCAGATACCCGAGAGGTTACTTACCTTACCGATCAGGCTAAGGCCGGGGCACAAATTTCCCAAATGGAGGAGAACGTGCCTCTGGAGCCGACCTACTGAAGGCCGGGGTGGCCTCTGCTGTACATATAGTAGCCATCTCCATTCCACTCGATCCATGGCTGTTTGTCTCCAGTTCCGCACTCTACGTAGGGTCCACAGATCGTCCTCCACTTGGTCGACCCACCTAGCTCGCTGCGCTCCACGTCTTCCTGTACCGGTCGGATGACTCTCGAGAACCATTTTAGTCGGGTTGCTATCCGACATCCTGGTGACGTGACCCGCCCACCGTAGCCTCCAGATTTTCGCGGTATGGACGATGGTTGGTTCTCTCAGCAGCTGATGCAGCTCGTGGTTCATTCGCCTTCTCCAAGTCCCGTCTTCCATCTGCACTCCGCCGTAGATGGTACGCAACACCTTCCGTTCGAAAACTCCAAGGGCCAGGGATGGCAAAAATACTTTTTTCTCTTTTCCGTTCATCGATACTGGCAGTACAGGTACTCTTCGATATAACGTACAAAAAACTTTTCTCTTTGTACGTTATATCGAAGTGTACGTTATATCGAAGCAGACAAAATTTTTATATTTTTTATGCTAGTAGTGATGTATTCGTGTTGTTATTTATAGTTTGACTGACTCCTACAATGGCGCAAACAGGTAGGTGTTACGGTAGTGGATTAGATGTGAAACGAAGCCTTTTTAAGTGGTTGTGGAGCGGAAATGTTTTGCACTTTGATGGCGGTGGAGCATCTATGACAGCTTGCGTTGGTGGCGATGCAAAAGAGACAACCACCGGGCGTAGGGGTGTACAAGTTGCACATTTTTGAAGATGCCTTGATTTTGTTTGTTTTTATTATTTAGCTTTTTCAAAGAATTTCGGCCACGCAAACGCAATGTTTTCTTGAAACGGCTCTGTTTTGTGAACGCTACTTCCGCAGTGATCGAACCGAAATGATAAAATCTATTTTACGAGCCGATTTTAATGTATAAAAATTTAAAAGGAGAGAGCGTCCTAACACGATGAATCGAAAAGGAGTGTAGGAATAATTGTGACATGATAGATATTGACCAATCCAAATTCCTGTACGGTAGTGGTTTGTGTTCAGATTTCCCGTGTTAATCTATCTGTAAGAACTTTGTAAACATCTTTTGCTCTCACGTATATGGATAGGCTTGCAGTAGGTTTCGTGAGACTTTTTTTTTGACAAGTCAATGCAGTTTTAGTTCAGGCGTAACAAACATTATGATGATGTAACTCAACAGATTTAATAGGAATGATTGTGGAAATCCGACAGAGTGTGTGGTGAAGGTATGATGGAATAAAGTTACCATTGATTTTCTTAATTGGGTTTCTTCGATCAGAACTGGTGAAATGATGAAGGTAGAAATCTGTAAACTAACGCTGAATCGAACGTTAAAGGATCTCTCGGTTTTGACGCTTGAAGTTTTGAGATCGGAGATTGGAAATAGACAAATCGGTGGCAAGGAATACTGAATAGAACAATGGAATGTTTTCTGGTTTTGATACTTCGTTGGAAACATTGAGCCTGGAAACCTTAATCCAAGAAAGTTTTGAGATAGGGGATTGTAAATAGACAAATCGGTAGCAAAGAATGCTGAATATAATAATGAAATGGTTTATGGTTTTGATACTTATTAGTAACATTGAGCTTGAAAACCTCCATCCAAGAGAGTCTTGAGATCGGAGATTGTAAATGTATGAACCTTTATCAAGGAATACTGAATGGAACAATTTAATATTTCTAAAGACGAACCAGCCAAGGGCTGAAAGTCTCTTTAACCCTTATGTGGCCGGCAGGGTACCCGGGTACCCAGCACCCATTTAAAATACACGGTGTAGAAAAAAGCAAAAAGTTTGCCGGCCACATAACGGTTAATAAAGACAAATCAATCAATCAAGCAATATTTCTGGTTTTGAAGCTTCTTGGAAACATTGAGCTTGAAAACCTCAATCCAAGCGAGTCTTGAGATCAGAGATTGTAAATGAATAAATCTGTGACAAGGAATACTAAATGGAATATGAAATATTTTCTGGTTTTGATACTTTATTGGAAACATTGAGCTTGAAAACCTCAATCCAAGAGAGTCTTGAGATCGGAGATTGTAAATTAATGAATCTTTGGCAAGGAATACTGAATGGAACAATGGAATGTTTTCTGGCTTTGATACTTTTTTGGAAACACTGAGCTTGAAAACCTCAATCCAAGAGAATCTTGAGATCGGACATTGTAAATGAATAAATCTGTAGTAAGGAATACTGAATGAAATATGAAATATTTTCTGGTTTTGATACTTTATTGGAAACATTGAGCTTGAAAACCTCAATCCAAGAGAGTTTTGAGATCGGAGATTGAAAATTAACGAATCTTTTGCAAGGAATACTGAATGGAACATGAAATGTTTTCTGGCTTTGATACTTTTTTGGAAACATTGAGCTTGAAAACCTCAATCCAAAAGAGTCTTGAGATCGGAGATTGTAAATGAATAAATCTGTGGCAAGGAATACTGAATGGAACAATGGAATATTTTCTGATTTTTATGCCTCATTGGAAACATTGAGCTTGAAAACCTCAATCCGAGAGAGTCTTGAGATCGGAGATTGTAAATTAATGAATCTTTGGCAAGGAATAATGAAAGAAATATGAAATATTTTCTGGTTTTGATACTTTATTGGAAACATTGAGCTTGAAAACCTCAATCCAAGAGAGTTTTGAGATCGGAGATTGTAAATTAATGAATCTTTTGCAAGGAATACTGAATGGAACATGAAATATTTTCTGGTTTTGATACTTTATTGGAAACATTGAGCTTGAAAACCTAAATCCAAGAGAGTCTCGAGATCGGAGATTGTAAATGAATAAATCTGTGGCAAGGGATACTGAATGGAACAATTGAATATTTCTGGTTTTTATGCCTCATTAAAAACATTGAGCTTGAAAACCTCAATCCAAGAGAGTCTTGAGATCGGAGATTGTAAATTAATGAATCTTTTGCAAGGAATACTGAATGGAACAATGGAATGTTTTCTGGTTTTGATACTTTTTTGGAAACACTGAGCTTGAAAACCTCAATCCAAGAGAATCTTGAGATCGGACATTGTAAATGAATAAATCTGTGACAAGGAATACTGAATGGAACAATGGAATATTTTCTGGTTTTTATGCTTCATTGGAAACATTGAGCTTGAAAACCTCAATCCAAGAGAGTCTTCAGATCAGAGATTGTAAATGAATAAATCTGTGACAAGGAATACTGAATGGAATATGAAATATTTTCTGGTTTTGATACTTTATTGGAAACTTTGAGCCTGAAAACCTCAATCCAAAAGAGTCTTGAGATCGGAAATTTTAAATTAATTAATCTTTGGCAAGGAATACTGAATGGAAAAATGGAATGTTTTCTGGTTTTGATACTTTTTTGGAAACACTGAGCTTGAAAACCTCAATCCAAGAGAATCTTGAGATCGGACATTGTAAATGAATAAATCTGTGACAAGGAATACTGAATGGAACAATGAAATATTTTCTGGTTTTTATGCTTCATTGGAAACATTGAGCTTGAAAACCTCAATCCAAGAGAGTCTTGAGATCAGAGATTGTAAATGAATAAATCTGTGGCAAGGAATACTGCATGGCATATGAAATATTTCTGGTTTTGATACTTTATTGGAAACATTGAGCTTGAAAACCTCAATCCAAGAGAGTCTTGAGATCGGAGATTGTAAATGAATAAATCTGTGACAAGGAATATTAAATGGAACATGAAATACTTTCTGGTTTTGATACTTTATTGGAAACATTGAGCTTGAAAACCTCAACCCGAGAGAGTCTTGAGATCAGAGATTGTAAATGAATAAATCTGTGGCAAGGAATACTGAATGGAACAATGGAATATTTTCTGGTTTTTATGCCTCATTGGAAACATTGAGCTTGAAAACCTCAATCCAAAAGAGTCATGAGATCGGAGATTGTAAATTAATGAATCTTTTGCAAGGAATACTGAATGGAACATGAAATATTTTCTGGTTTTAATACTTTATTGGAAACATTGTGCTTGAAAACCTCAATCCAAGAGAGTGTTGAGATCAGCGATTGTAAATGAATAAATCTGTGGCAAGGAATACTGAATGGAATAAGACATATTTTCTGGTTTTGATACTTTATTGGAAATATTGAGCTTGAAAACCCCAATCCAAGAGAGTTTTGAGATCGGAGATTGTAAATTAATGAATCTTTTGCAAGGAATGCTGAATGGAACATGAAATATTTTCTGATTTTGATACTTTATTGGAAACATTGAGCTTGAAAACCTCAATCCGAGAGAGTCTTGAGATCAGAGATTGTAAATGAATAAATCTGTGGCAAGGAATACTGAATGGAACAATGGAATATTTTCTGGTTTTTATGCTTTATTGGAAACATTGAGCTTGAAAACCTCAGTCCAAGAGAGTCTTGAGATAGGAGATTGTAAATGAATAAATCTGTGACAAGGAATACTAAATGGAACATGAAATACTTTCTGGTTTTGATACTTTATTGGAAACATTGAGCTTGAAAACCTCAATCCGAGAGAGTCTTGAGATCAGAGATTGTAAATGAATAAATCTGTGGCAAGGAATACTGAATGGAACAATGGAATATTTTCTGGTTTTTATGCCTCATTGGAAACATTGAGCTTGAAAACCTCAATCCAAGAGAGTGTTGAGATCAGCGATTGTAAATGAATAAATATGTGGCAAGGAATACTGAATGGAATATGAAATATTTTCTGGTTTTTATGCTTCATTGGAAACATTGAGCTTGAAAACCTCAATCCAAAAGAGTCTCGAGATCGGAGATTGTAAATTAATGAATCTTTTGCAAGGAATACTGAATGGAACATGAAATATTTTCTGGTTTTAATACTTTATTGGAAACATTGTGCTTGAAAACCTCAATCCAAGAGAGTGTTGAGATCAGCGATTGTAAATGAATAAATCTGTGGCAAGGAATACTGAATGGAATAAGACATATTTTCTGGTTTTGATACTTTATTGGAAATATTGAGCTTGAAAACCTCAATCCAAGAGAGTTTTGAGATCGGAGATTGTAAATTAATGAATCTTTTGCAAGGAATGCTGAATGGAACATGAATTATTTTCTGGTTTTGATACTTTATTGGAAACATTGAGCTTGAAAACCTCAATCCGAGAGAGTCTTGAGATCAGAGATTGTAAATGAATAAATCTGTGGCAAGGAATACTGAATGGAACAATGGAATATTTTCTGGTTTTTATGCTTTATTGGAAACATTGAGCTTGAAAACCTCAGTCCAAGAGAGTCTTGAGATAGGAGATTGTAAATGAATAAATCTGTGACAAGGAATACTAAATGGAACATGAAATACTTTCTGGTTTTGATACTTTATTGGAAACATTGAGCTTGAAAACCTCAATCCGAGAGAGTCTTGAGATCAGAGATTGTAAATGAATAAATCTGTGGCAAGGAATACTGAATGGAACAATGGAATATTTTCTGGTTTTTATGCCTCATTGGAAACATTGAGCTTGAAAACCTCAATCCAAAAGAGTCATGAGATCGGAGATTGTAAATTATTGAATCTTTGGCAAGGAATACTGAATGGAACAATGGAATGTTTTCTGGTTTTGATACTTTTTTGGAAACATTGAGCTTGAAAACCTCAATCCAAGAGAGTCTTGAGATCGGAGATTGTAAATGAATAAATCTGTGACAAGGAATACTGAATGGAACAATGGAATATTTTCTGGTATTGGAAACATTGAGCTCAATCCAAAAAAGTTTTGAGATCGGTGATTGTACATGAACAAATCGATAGCATGAAATATTGGATAGAACAATGAAATATTGGAAATGTGTCTGAAAGATGGCACAAGATATGCCTGAAAGATGGTATGAGATGTATCTGAAAGATGACACCAGATGTGTCTGAAAGATGGCACTAGATATGCCTGAAAGATGGCATGAGATGTGTCTGAAAGATGGCACTAGAAATGCCTGAAAGATGGCGTGAGATGTGTCTGAAAGATGGCATTAGATGTGTCTGAAAGATGGCACTAGATATGCCTGAAAGATGGCATGAGATGTGTCTGAAAGATGGCACTAGAAATGCCTGAAAGATGGCGTGAGATGTGTCTGAAAGATGACACCAAATGTGTCTGAAAGATGGCACTAGATATGCCTGAAAGATGGCATGAGATGTGTCTGAAAGATGACACCAGATGTGTCTGAAAGATGGCACTAGATATGCCTGAAAGATGGCATGAGATGTGTCTGAAAGATGACACCAGATGTGTCTGAAAGATGACACCAGATGTGTCTGAAAGATGGCACTAGATATGCCTGAAAGATGGCATGAGATGTGTCTGAAAGATGACACCAGATGTGTCTGAAAGATGGCACTAGATATGCCTGAAAGATGGCATGAGATGTGTCTGAAAGATGGCACTAGAAATTCCTGAAAGATGGCATGAGATGTGTCTGAAAGATGGCACTAGAAATGCCTGAAAGATGGCATGAGATGTGTCTGAAAGATGACACCAGATGTGTCTGAAAGATGGCACTAAATACTCCTGAAAGATGGCATGAGATGTGTCTGAAAGATTGCACTAGAAATGCCTGAAAGATGGCATGAGATGTGTCTAAAAGATGGCATGAGATGTGTCTGAAAGATGGCACTAGATATGCCTGAAAGATGGCATGAGATGTGTCTGAAAGATGGCACTAGAAATGCCTGAAAGATGTCGTGAGATGTGTCTGAAAGATGGCATGAGATGTGTCTGAAAGATGACACCAGATGTGTCTGAAAGATGGCACTAGATATGCCTGAAAGATGGCATGAGATGTGTCTGAAAGATGACACCAGATGTGTCTGAAAGATGGCACTAGATATGCCTGAAAGATGGCATGAGATGTGTCTGAAAGATGGCACTAGAAATGCCTGAAAGATTGCGTGAGATGTGTCTGAAAGATGGCATGAGATGTGTCTGAAAGATGGCATGAGATGTGTCTGAAAGATGGCATGAGATTCATCTGAAAGATGGCATGAGATGTGTCTGAAAGATGGCATGAGATGTGTCTGAAAGATGGCATGAGATTCATCTGAAAGATGGCATGAGATGTGTCTGAAAGATGGCACTAGATATGCCTGAAAGTTGGCATGAGATGTGTCTGAAAGATGACACCAGATGTGTCTGAAAGATGGCACTAGATATGCCTGAAAGATGGCGTGAGATGTGTCTGAAAGATGACACCAGATGTGTCTGAAAGATGGCACTAGATATACCTGAAAGATGGCATGAGATGTGTCTGAAAGATGGCAATAGAAATTCCTGAAAGATGGCATGTGATGTGTCTGAAAGATGACACCAGATGTGTCTGAAAGATGGCACTAGAAATGCCTGAAAGATTGCGTGAGATGTGTCTGAAAGATGGCATGAGATGTGTCTGAAAGATGGCATGAGATTCATCTGAAAGATGGCATGAGATGTGTCTGAAAGATGGCACTAGAAATGCCTGAAAGATGGCGTGAGATGTGTCTGAAAGATGACACCAGATGTGTCTGAAAGATGGCACTAGAAATGCCTGAAAGATGGCATGAGATGTGTCTGAAAGATGACACCAGATGTGTCTGAAAGATAGCACTAAATATGCCTGAAAGATGGCATGAGATGTGTCTGAAAGATGGCACTAGAAATGCCTGAAAGATGGCGTGAGATGTGTCTGAAAGATGACAGCAGTTGTGTCTTAAAGATGACACTAGACATTCCTGAAAGATGGCATGAGATGGGTCTGAAAGATGACACCAGATGTGTCTGAAAGATTGTACTAGATATGCCTGAAAGATGGCATGAGATGTGTCTGAAAGATGACACCAGATGTGTCTGAAATATGGCACTAGATATGCCTGAAAGATGGCATGAGATGTGTCTGAAAGATGGCACTAGATATGTCTGAAAGATGGTATGAGATAATCTGAAAGATAAAACCAGATGTGTCTGAAAGATGACACTAGATATGTCTAAAAGATGGTATGAGATGTGTCTGAAAGATGACACCAGATGTGTCTGAAAGATGGCACTAGATATGCCTGAAAGATGGCATGAGATGTGTTTGAGAGATGGCACTAGATATGCCTGAAAGATGGCATGAGATTCATCTGAAAGATGTTACTGGATATGCCTGGAAGATGGCATGAGATGTGTCTGAAAGATGGCACTAGATGTGTCTGAAAGATGAGACTAAATGTGTATGAAAGATGGCACTAGATATGCCTGAAAGATGAATGAGATGTGTCTGAAAGATGGCACTAGATTTGCCTTAAAGATGGCATGAGATGTGTCTGTAAGGTGACATGGCATGAGATGTATCTGAAAGATGGCACTAGATGTGCCAGAATGATGGCATGAGATGTGTCTGAAAGATAGCACTAGATATGCCTGAAAAATGGCATGAGATGTGTCTGTAAGGTGACACTAGATCTGTCTGAAAGATGGCTCTAGATATGCCTGAAAGATGGTGTGAGATGTGTCTGAAAGACGGCGATGGATATGCCTGAAAGATGGCACTAGATATGTCTGAAAGGTAGCTCTAGATATGCCTGAAAGATGGCATAAGATGTGTCTGAAAGATCACTCAATGCCTGAAAGATGGCATAAGATGTGTCTGAAAGACGACACTAGATGTGCCTGAAAGATGGCACTAGATATGCCTGAAGGATGGCATGAGATGTGTCTAAAAGACGACAGTAGATATGCCTGGAAGGTGGCCAACCGCCTTCCTTAAAAACCCCAATCCAAGAAAGTATTGATATCGGAGATTGTGAATGAATAAATTTGTGGCAAGGACTACTGAATGAAACAATGGAAGCATCAATTGGAGTTGATGCTTTATTGGAAACGTTGAGCTTGGATATCTCAATCTAAGAAAGTTTTGAGATCGGTGGCAAGAAACATCGAAAAGAACAATGAAATATTGGAGATATGACTGGAAGATGACTCAAGATTTGTTTGAAATATGGCACAAGATATACCTGAAAGAAGGCGTAAGATGAATCTCATTACATCCACAAGTGACAAGGGCACAAGTGTTAACTATAGCATTGTATTACATTTGTACTTCAAATATGAATTTTTGAATACTATAGAGCCTGGAAAGCTCATAGGTATTCATTTCTCAGACTTGGTTTGTAAGTATGTTTCAAATTTAACACAAATTACTCATATTTTCTTTTTATTATAATTAATTTATTTTTTACAGGTTTTTCCATGTTTCATCAAGTGAGATAATTAGGATTTTTATTTTTGTCATGAGAAAATATAAATACCCCTTATTGTATGAGCATTTATTGTTATTTATTTGAAAATGAACAGAGTAGAAGAGGAGGAGGATGTAGGAATGAGTATTAGAATAAATGAATATAATTAGGAATCAAACCGATGATTTGTATCAGTGTTAACTTGAAGAACTGAATGAGCGGGTAGGAGGATTCAGCAACAATGATACGCACGAAGATCTCGCAGCAAGCGATACCAGCGAGAGAAACCGGTAAACGAAAAGAGAGAGAGCGCGACGCGTGTCGTGCCGGCGGCGGTGGACTGGATGTACTTCGAGCAGTTTCAAAACGGATTTTGTTGTGTGACGACGTGTTTGTGTTTGGTGAAGGGAAGTGATGAAAAAAGAAAAGAAATAATAAAAAAAAGAAAGATGAAAGAGTTTAAGCATTAAAGTGTTGTTATTTATAGTTTGACTGACTCCTACAAACGGCAGCACCAATACCATAGGACGCCGCGCTGACGGCAGTCAAGCAGACGCTTGATGGTTTTCGCTTCCTCACGAAAATATTTATGAGCAGTCATGCTGAGGCGGGTGATTGCGAGAAATGTCAAATATTTTCAACTGCTAATAACTCACTTGTTTTAATAAATAATTTAAATCGATTTGCATGTAAAGAAGTTTGTCTAGAAGCGGTTTGAAACGCAGAAAAATGCGAAAACGGGAGAGACAGAAATTTTTGTCGTCGTTGTGCTCGAGTACTGGCGCTCTCGCGCTTAGAAACCTTTTCGAGGAAGAAGGCTGCAGGAAAAAAAAAATGTTATGACATTTATTTTTCGAACAGTTTGTATTTGGCTGGACCTATGATGTTCGTGTGGAAAAATGTCAAATGTACAGCCGGTAATCGTTTTTTTCAGTACATTTCTCATCCCTGCCTTTGACAAAGTCATTATCGCTATGCTTGCTAGCATATTCCACGTGGCATCCGAATTTAAGCTTATTGTCGATCTAGGACCCCAATTGATTCAGTGAGTGCTTAGAGGTGATCATGCACCCACCTATTGTACAAACTTGCGGTTGTTTACCGATAACACCTTCATTTTGTGGTGCACGAGTGTCAACTGTCTCGCCTTATCCAGTTCTCCACTATGCCAATTACGTTTGTTGCTGTCAGTTCCACTTCCTGTATCGACTCTCCGTATGCCACGAGGGTAATATAATCGGCAAAGCGAATCAGCTTTACGTCCGGTGGAAGTTTGAGCCGCAATACGCCATCATACGCCGCGTTCCCAGTCCCGGGACCAGGATGGAGCCCTGAGGTACCTCCGCGGTGATGTTGTAGCTCTTCTCGCCTTTCTCTGTGCCATAGATAAGCACCCTATTATGGAAGTAGCTCTTCAGTATCCCGCATACGCCAACCTACTCCTAGGTTTTATGGCGCACTCGATGGCGGCCCAGCTGACGCTGTTGAACGCATTCTCACGTCCAGCGTGATTCCCGTTCGCTTCTTATGGAGTGCTATCTCGGCTGTTTCGGCTACAGCCTTAAGAGCGTCCACCGTCGGTCGACCCTTTCGGAAGCTAAATTGGTTATACGAGAGGTCATAGTCATCTGGTTTCTCGGTATAAACTATCAGCCTCGACAGAATAATCTGTACCAACAGTTTCCCGGCGGTGTCCACCTTTTCGGAAATCTCGCCTCTGTCCAGGCACATCTGCACAGCCATTCTGAATTGTCAGGGCTTGCCTCAATAGTCGCTTTCATGGCTACTGTCGGAATACCATCCGGACACGGAGCATTGTTCAACTTGAGCGACTCCGCTATTACGATAAATTCGTGATTCGTCACCGGGGCGACCTCGCTTTGGCCGGTTCGGCCATAGGTGACAGGGGCCCATAATCTTGTGTCGTGGCGCGGGAACAACGTTCCCACGGTCTTCTACAGCATCTCGGGGGAGCGCCCTTCGTTTGGCCTTGATTACACTGTAGGCATCACCCCAAGGGGACGTGTTGGCTTCCTGACAGGGAGTTTCGAACATGCCTGCTTACGCGCCTTAAGCTGTTATTACACAGGGTATAATATTTGTACGGCTTTACAGTGGTTCAGGTTTAGCTGTGTAATATACATTATCATTGGTTGGATTGTCCTCATCGCGTGCCTGAACATTGAGGCCCTCTTCACATAGCCTTTATGTGCCGTGCAAATCAGATATTTTTTGGTGCCGAGTTGAACTCCCCCTTCTACTCCACACTTCCTGCAGAGTTTGCTCCTATCTGGGCCTTTACATACCCACGACTTGTGCCCTTGCTCGAAGCACTTGAAGCACGATACTGGCGGCACGTAATTGCTGAGCGGGCACACTGACCAGCCAACTCTAATCTTGCCTCGCTCTGCTGCTTGAGGGCGGCTGCGAGCTCCTCAGCGTAGGTGATCTCGTCCAGGCTTTAATACTGGAGGGTCGCTCCTGCCGTCAAGGCTCTTATCTGCCCTTTTTTGTCCAAAACCTCTTGAGGTACTGCTTTATAGGAGGTGCCTTTCTTGTCCGCCTCTTTCTTCAGAACTATCATCATCTCTCCAGTCCTGCCGGATACGCCGGATGCTTTTTACATCCGCTCCCAGAGGTAAAAGACGATTTTCGCGAATGGCCCGCAACACCTCGGCGTTTTTATTCGCCTCGGTTTTAAAGACCAGCGCGTTGCTCCTTTCGCACTTGCGGGCTGGCTTCATTATTCTCACGGCTTCTTTTTCTCAACCGTGGTCCAAGAATTATCTTTCCCTTAGCTCGTTTAGCCCCTCGTTTTCTTGGGGTTGGCCTTCTGGGGCTTAGTTTTCCTCCTCCTTGCGCGTTTTGCAACCGGCCCAAGGCCCCAAGGGCGCTGACCGCCCTCTTTCTCTTTGACGGTCCGCTTACCTCTGCCAGGCGCTTCTTGCCCTCCGTGGGCCTTGTCTCCTAGGCAGATTTCGGCAATGCAGCTCGGCCAAACCTCTCCGCTACGGCTCCTGCGAACTGCATGGTCTCATGCGCCATCGTCGCGTTGCCAGCAAAAAAAGAAGCTGTCTGTTTGGGTAAACCACCTTTCCCTGCTAATGTCAGCCAGCCGTACTCCTTCTTGGCCAGATCTAGCGATTTGCGGAATTTCAGCAGGCCCTGTTTCAGGTGCTTGTTGATATTACTCCGCCCGCTCTTGAAGCCGAACAGCTCGTCCAGCTGTTCGGAAATTACCAACATCTTTGGTAGTCCTGTTGTGATTCAGCGCCCGCGAGAGGTTCGCCCCGGCCATCTGTGCCCCGCCTCGATTTCTTCCTGTTGAACCTCTTGCAGCATACTATCGTAATGGTAATCTCGCGAATCCTCGTCATGCGAACGGGTTCAACACCGTTCCATCTGTCGTTCCGTTTTCGATCACTTGGTTTTAGGTAATTATTGCCGAGGTCCCTCCAAGGGAGTCAAAGAAATTTCCATTACGAAAGAAATCCTGGACCGACCCGATCCGTCACCCTCAGCATGGTCATACTCTGTCATACTGAATACCCATGCCTTTACAGCTGTGGCGATGTGAATTTCAACAGACTTCTTTTTACCATTTTCCAATAACGTGTATTATCCTGCAAAACGGTGAGTCGATAAACAGTGCGTCCAACATAGCTCTGGCCCTCACAAGTTCCTACGCCATGCTTCCACGGGTCAAGCGATGACAAAGACCGCCAGCTAAGAGTTGTGTGCTTGGCTGATAGTGCAGCCTGGGCACTGTTGTCCTTCTGACTTCAGCTAGATTGAGGAGCTACGTCCCGAGCGTCTGTTTACCTAGGAGGTCAAACAGCGTCTTTTTTGGCAACCAGCGGCTGAGTATAAAGCGGAAGCCCCACCACGGTGCATAGGCTTAGACCAACAACCTACTGTTCCCGAAACCCAAAAACCGTTACAGAAACCGAATATGAAAGATTACGAACTTCGACCCTCTGCATCATCATGGGTGCCCAGGACTGAAATTAAGTAGTGTATTATCCTCCATTTGCACAATAATAACATTTCCATTTCCTAAACCGCATACTGAAGGCGAAGGCGCCATTCTTGAAGCTCTCCCACAAATTGCTTTAAAACTAAGGTATTTTGATAGGGATGAGAGTGATTTCAGCCACCATTACATATTGTGTTACCTATATTTCATCCAAATTTGCTCGGGTATTTATATCTATTGTCGGCTATTATTGCATATATTTTGATATGCAATCATCGGTTAACAGCATAGTAGTAGCAGTGTGGCACGTGATGTCATTTTGTGTACGTAATAACATTGAAAGAATATCGATAAGAGTATAATAATTTGCCGTCATAACGATATTATTGGAAACTCTCAAAACGACCGTCACGTTGAATCCCAGTCTACTTGATATCCATTTCGAGCATGGCAACATTTCCACTGGAGTAGTTTATGTATGAAATTGTCTCTACGAAATCCATTTTGCTGAAAAGTTGAACCGCCTGCTCTCGTGGGTAGCATATGAATAGCACTTTTTGAAACTTTACTCATATGGGGATGAACTGTATGTCCGAAAAAATGCGAGCAATGATTTATGATCCTCGTTACGCATACTTCTAAATAACAGTGCTCGTGAAATTTTGTGGCGCTGCCGGGTCTGCAGCTTCGTTCCGGAACTGATGGAGAGTGCCCTCTTCGGCACGGCCGCGTGTCGGTGTGAATGAGTCGCAATAGATTCACTGCCGTTTTGCACGGTGCCGTTTGCGGCCATGCCCGTTGCTTTTATGGGAACTGAGCGGTGATACTTTATTTTTGAGCTGATTTCAAAAGCATCTGCCGAATAACAAACTACATAGCAACTAAACGAGCAATGCCGATAAGAGGACCTTTTGATGGATGCTCTACAAAAGATGGACGTTAGATTTTCATACCAGAGGCGGTTTTTGAATATCTACCTACCGCTTTTGAAAGTGTTGGAGTATGTGCAATCTGTTGGGAATAGACCCAGCGAATGCTGTTCTGTTGGTGGACAAAAAAAATCTTTCAAATTCCTATCTGCTGAGTGTTACCAGGAACAATTGTGATTGATTTTTTGATAGATTGTTGTAAACATAACTAACACTTAACAAGTATGGAAAATCGTGAAATTGCATTTTTTTGGAAAGTGAACGCATTACATGTCGGGCTTGGCAGTCTAGTGCATACTCATTCGCATTCAGTTGGTCCTGGGTTTAAACCCTGGTCTGTTCCTTCCCTACCGCTTTGTATCTTTTTATCTATGTTCTCTCTTTTCTCTACATATTCAACTTATATATACTCATTGGCAAGCACTTCTCATCTCAGCGTCATCACCAACATTGAACTGCAATTTGGCGTAGCAGACGTCATTCTCGCCTAAAAATCGAAGATCACCAATTCTAACGCACTGAATATGCCTGTTTGCTCCAAGGAATCATTGATTCCTCACTTCAGTGTAAGTGATCTCACAATACAGAAGTAGCAACTATGGGCGATCATCAAGCTCGAACTTAAGCTTATTTGGAAAGTGAACCCATTACACCTTAACTTTATATTTAGCCATATTTCTTTATTTGAACTACCCTAGTTAAAAGTGGATATATTAGTGCACATTGTTTGTACAACCGTATCCTTTTGCATGCCAGGGAATATACTCTTATTATGAAGTTTGGAAGCAAAAAAATAGTACCAACTCGACGTTTACTGTCATGCTGGCGCGTAAAAAACTCCTCGTTGGTTGTTGAATCGAAACTGTAAAACTTTTCCCTAGCCTTTTTGCTCAACCATGCTGTGTGCAGACAGGCTCATCTGTTGGCGCCTTGTAAGTGGTAATTGTGCCAGCGAACACGATTGCTTTTTCAATAATAATTTCTTGCACTTTACTCGCCCCCTCCACCGCAGACTGAACGGCGTTGGGTTTGTGCGTTCGATAAAATTTATGAAACAAAATTTTCCGCGCGATGAAAAACAGAGCTGCTTTACGGACGTGGATATGTGTAATACGTATCCCCTGGAACATAGTGAGCTTCTGTGACTACACACCTCTGCTGTGATCCAGCTGGCGAGAACGCGGCATGGCTCGAGCAAGGAGGGGTTCCTTCCATCACACCGAATGCCACACCGCGTTCCTCATGGACCGGTGCACTGGAACGAACATATTTTTTCGTTCACTCTTCATCATGTGCACATGGCAGAAGCTTTTAGGGGGATAACATATTTGACGTTGTGAAATATTTCCACCGAAGAGAGAACTCCATTCTCACCGTACGCAACAGCAACTATGCTTATCCCTGAAGGAACCCTCCGACTGGATTGGACGATGCATAAAAAACTAACCCAGCAGGAACGAGAGAAAAACTCTCGGCAAAATAGTGGCGGAAATGAAATGTAACTCACAAGGGCGTACACATTCAGCACTTCCACTTTTAGATGAGTGGTTGAGAGCCAGATAGTCACTCAGGTTCACTTACTGACCTTTGAGTTTGTAACCTAATTGCTTATATTCGGGTCGAAAATATCCCTTGCTAGTGACCTTAGCGCCGCCACCATCAATAGAAGGGCCACTAGCACCATTTATGTCCGGCCAAAGACTCTTTTCTGAGGGCATGCAGTTGTTCCCAATCACCGTAAATTCACTTTAAATCACTTTCCAAACCCAACCAATCTAATCCAAATCAGAGAATTGAAACTTGAAAGTGAGAAATAAAATAATATAAAAGCAATACACTTCATATCAAACAATTCGAGCTCTGATATAGACGCACGGTTATATAAACTGATTAAAATAATACTTTATTACGAGAAAGGAATAAATTCAGATAATTGAAAGAAATCTAGCTTGAATACTTAATTCTAAAATGCTTGTCATAAATAATAAAGAAAAACACAAGAAAATTCAAGTTCAATTATTTTATCTACGAAAAAGTGAAAGAGCAAAAATTAGGTATTTTGCTAACACGTATTTTACAAACAAGTATTCGCAAAAAAATCCTCAAGCTTTTTCAGATCTCTTTCTTCGAGTGCACTAATCAAAACTTGCTGGCCAGCTGGTTTGGGTGTCCAACAAAGAATGGCTTCACGTGGCGTCGATGCACAAGTTCTTCGGGGCGGTTCTGGCATCGTCGTGTTCTAAGAGGCCGCATGGGCGAGAATGCTGCAACACCGTACGAGAGCGAATAAGACATGCTATAGACAGGTGCGGAACAGACAGAACTCAGTCTTTCTGAGCAAGAAGTGCCAGCAGGAAGAACGAGATCTCGAAGCGATGGAAGAGCTATACCGCGCTAAGGACACACGGAAGTTCTACGAGAAGCTGAACCGCTCGCGCAGAGGGTTTATGCCACAAGCCGACATGTGCCGAGATAATCACGGGAATATTCTCACGAGCGAGCGTGAGGTGGTCGAGCGGTGGTGGCAGCATTACGATGAGCATCTCAATGGCGACGTTGCAAGCACCGAAGGTTACGTGGTAACATATCCAGGAGTACGCGCGCAGGGCGTAAGATTTCCAGGCCCTATCCTCCAAGAGATTGAGGAGGAGGTTGGCCGGTTGAAAAACAACGAAGACGCTGGAGCAGATCAATTATCAAGCGAGTTACTAAAATACGGTGGAGAAGCGCTGGAGAGAGCACTACACTGAGTCATTACCATGATTTGGGATGAGGAAGTATTACCGTAGGAATGGATAGAAAGTATCGCCCCATCTACAGAAAGGGCGACAAGTTGCATTGCGGGAGCTATCGCGCAATCACATTACTGAGCGTCGCCTACAAGGTACTCTCTCAAATTTTATGCCACCGTCTAGCACCAATTGCAAGAGCGTTCGTGAGGCAATATCAGGCTGGATTCATGGGTGAACGCGCTACAACGGATCAGATGCTCGCCATCCGCCAGGTCTGGCTGCAATGCCGCGAATACAACGTACCCACACCAAGGAATTGGCATTCCTATCCCACCAATGCAATGTTTTCGTAGCCAACATAACTGCGGCTCAAGCGTGAGGCTCAAGCTGACAACCTATCTTTTAACACAGCAGCATAGTTTTAATGCTAGGTCAGAAAACAAGAAGACCATAACAGTTCCCTGACCCACACTTAACTTGTTCAACGATTTCAAATCGACGTATGATACAATCGATCGAGAACAGCCATGGCAGATTATGCACGAATACGGATTCCCGGATAAACTGATACGATTGATCAAGGCTACGATGGATCGAGTGATGTGCGTTGTTCGAGTATCAGGGACACTCTCGAGCCCCTTCGAATCTCACAGAGGGTTACGGCAAGGTGATGGTTTTTCGTGCTTGCTGTTCAACATTGCGTTAGAGGGTGTAATAAGGAGGGCGAGGATAAACACGAGTGGGACGATTTTCACGAAGTCTTATCGATCCTGCTTTTCTAGACCCGACGTAGTTTCGCAGTGAGGGGCCGTTCATAAACCACGTAGACGTTTTGGGGAGAGGGTGGGGGGTCTGGCCAAAGTCTACGCTCTATACAAATTTTAAAATTTTTGTATGGACAAAAGTCTACGAGGGGGGAAGGGGGGGGGTGGGTCTGAGATGGCCAAATTTTGGTCTTAGTGGTTTATTAACAGTCCTTGAGATACAAGTAGTTCATTTTAAATTCCCATCTTGCTCGTTGCTTTTCATGGTTCTTTTCGTCAATCGCTATCAAGTCAACTCAGTCACATACCCGTAAAGTATGAGTTATTCTTTTTAACTAATCCACTGTAGTCTGGTCATGGCAATTGATAACAAGGAAACCTGTTTTTATGCTGCTGCCTCTAAAAATCGGTTTTACAGTCATTGCACAATTATGGGTCACTCTGTCACAATTATTAGTCAGTAAGTTCACCATGTTATTTAAATGGAATTGACCTACTACTTTGTTAATAATGGTGTCTTGTATCATGATTAGCTGTTGCATTGCTAGAGTTGTAGTCGGATAGCCCTTTGAAATTTATTGCGGTGGATGAGACAGCAGGAATTTTCGGACTCCTTTCTAGCACACCCGATTTTTTAGGATGATGCTTTAAGCTGCGGATTTTATTATGTCGGTTAGTTTGTCAATTATATGGTCATTTTAATAGCAACTTACGTTTATAGTCCTTTTTTTATGTGTCAACTTCCTGTTGTATGTCTATCCGCAATCAATTTTGTCTATCTGTGTTTAACAATTTCAATTAGTGGTAATCCATTTATGTGTTTAATAGTGTGTACTTACAAGTTTATATGTTCAATAAATGTAAGAGAAACTTATATTTTAATGTATATTAAAGAAACGAAAAGAGAAATATTTTTAGCCACGTTATAGCAAGCAAGTAGTTTTTTGTCTTTTTCTGTTGTTTTCCCCATTACTACCGTTGACAGCTACGCTGACCACGGGCACGGTATATGAGGTATCGTCTTCGTTGACCACGGTAGTGGTAGTGCGCATGTTAGGCCTGTTCAGGAACATTCCCCGACACGTATTGCTGTTGGTCTACCTCAGCCATACTTCTAACAGCCACATCAAGGATTGCCACTTTAGTAACTGGACGCCGGAATATTCCCTTAACAGTCTGCACCTCTACTGCTCGAATTCTACCATCTTTTCCAGGAGATACTTTCACGATCTTGCCACGTAGCCAGTTGTTTCGGACGCCTTCATCGACAATGACTACCCGGTCTCCAGCTTTCACTGGTGGGGTATCGTCGAACCATTTTGTACGACGACAAATCGTTGACAAGTATCCCTTGATCCACTTTTGCCAAAACTGATCCAACAGGCTCCGTATTAGATTCCAATTAGCTCTCTATGTTGGCCCAGGATTGTCTACCGGGTCCTGTGGAGGTTGAACAACACTGCTGGAACTCAGCATCAAAAAGTGATTCGGCGTGAGTGCTTCGTCATCTTCAGCTCCCAGCGGAACGAATGTCAGAGGCCGAGAATTATCGATTCCTTCTACTTCTGTCAACAACGTTTGGAACGTCTCTTCATTCGGTGTTCTGCTGGTTGATAGCGTCTCTAACGAGGTTTTGACGGTTCGCACCATTCGTTCCCACACACCACCCATGTGTGGGGCAGCGGGAGGGTTGAACCGCCACTGTGTTTGACGATTGGTGAATGTCTCAGCTAAGGCACGATTCACTGCCGATGCTTCCGCCTGCAACTCCTCCCGAGCAGAGGAAAATATCAAAATAACAACAACGGAATCACAAAACCTGTTTTATATCTCGGTTTGTTATTATTAACTTATTAAGTCATCACCGTTCCATAACATGTTCTGTTGGGCAATCTTATTTTGTTATGATCGTGCTCTTGGTATATTTTCTTTAAATTACATTTCAATAACATGTTTTGTTGTGGCACAAGTTCAGTTATTATTGTGTCATTGAGACTGTACAAACATTTGATCATTAATATTACAACATAACTAGCTTTGCAATCAAAACTACACCATTCGAAATTTTCACATGTTCACATCATTCCGTGAGGAACTGTAAGAGAAAATATTATTTTGTCATCAGTTCCTCTTCTTTCTGACATTACGTTTTGACTGTGACAGAGCCAACTTATCAGCCTTTTGTTTTATAAGCACTTTGAAAAGTACAGGGGATGGCCAAAATGTTTGGGATAGGCAACTTTTTTTCTCCCACAAAAAAAATCAACATGCTGTAACTTTTCATAGAGTGCATCAAAAAATCTCTAATTTTGACTGTTTGTCAACCTACTATGTGTGCATCATTGGTACAAATTTGGGCTCGATTGATAAATTTTTCGCGAAGTTAGAACCGTTCGGGTAAAACACTATTATTTAGACACATAATTTTTGAACTGTCACATCTCGGAAACCAGTGAACCGAATTGAATGAATTTTTTAACGTTTATCAACGATATATTGATACTGAATACGACGTTATGAAATGTTATATTTTCTCACGGCGAATTAAGATATACCGGGTTGAAATTTTTACCCATATAGAGGAAAATAAGTCAAATTTACAATACCACACAAAAATTACTAAATGTGTTCTTCCTTCAATCTAAATAGGCTCCAATATATCTGATTAGAGATAACTTGAGAACAGAAGTGGAAAATCTTTGGATATCAACACTAAAATTTATTGACATTGATGTAAAAAAAAATGCATTTTTTCGAGAAAAATCCAAAAAGTGTCAATCCATGATAACTTTTTTCAAAGTTTAAAAAGTACCTATGTTTTAATAGTTTGTGAAGCATTTACATATTGTTAGTGTACGTTCAAAATTTCATTCAATTCGGTTAGAACTGGTTTCCGAGATATGACAGCTCAAAAATGAGTTGTCTAAAAAATAGTGTTTTACCCGAACGGTTCTAACTTTGCGAAATATTAATCAATCGAGCCCAAATTTGTACCAATGATGCGCATATAATAGGTTGACAAACAGTCAAAATTTGAGATTTTTTGATGCGCTCTATGAAAAGTTATAGCTTGTTGAACTTTTTTGTGAGAGAAAAAAAAGTTGCCTATCCCAAACATTTTGGCCATCCCCTGTATGCCTGTTTTTTTTTGTCCCAATTTCAGTTAAGTATGAATATGAATATAGAGAGTGTAATAGAGTGTTAGCCATTTTATGAAACATTTTGGATCAACTGGTGGAATTCAAGTACGAACAACACTTTTTCGACGAAAATGTAAAAAATAAGTCATCAAGAAGAAGAACTCTATTGATTATTATTTTTAGACATTTTATTTTTATTGATTTCGCTGCATCGATCCCACTTAGATTCACTTGAATAAATATGTCAATCAATGAGGTAATAATGTAAATTAATCTTATAAACAATGAACCACCTAAACGTCGGTAGTTTTTCATCTTAAGTTGTTTGGAAAATAAACGAAAACTATTGTTTCTCTTTGTTTTCGATAATAAATCGCTTGCGACAACAATAGCGTCCCAATTATGAATGAAACATTTAACAATAGATGCTATTGTTGCGTATCCCATTGAATTCATATGGGACTTTGGAGGAGTTCCTATCCGCAACAGAAAAAAGCAAATTTTGTTTCAGATTGTTATTGATAGCTTATTCATATCAAAATTTTGTTATTGAAATATTTTAAAAAATCGCTGTTATTAAGTTGTTTTTGAAACAAACAAAACATGTTATTGAACAGGTCTTCCAGGAACATTTGTTATAATTTTTGTTATTTTGCCGCTTATGACAGACAAGTTTAGAACAGGATCTGTTATGTAAATAACATGAAAATAACTCTTTCCGTTACTTAGTTATTTTTCCAAAATGACACATTATATTATACTGTTGCTATTCCCTTCTGCTCGGGCTTGCTTGCTCCAACGAAGTTCGTGCCCTGGTCGCTGTATATCTCCTGCGGGGCACCTCTTCTCGATATAAAACGCCTTATTGCCATTTTGCAGGATTCGGTGGACATAGTACATGCTACTTCTAGATGGATATCCCGAATGGTTAAGCATGTAATGAGGACCACCCATCTCTTCACATTGCTCCTGCCGACTCAGATGAGAAAGGGTCCACAGTAATCGATACCGATGAAGGTAAATGGTCGAACATATGGAGTTATTCTGGCAGCCGGAAGGGGTGCCATTCGTGGTGCTTTTGGAACAGCGCGATACACAGCGCACCATAAACATCTCCTCGCAACCATCCGGACAACGGTTCTTACATTGGGTATATGGTAAATCTGGCGGAGTTCGTTGATCACGGTTTCTCCATAACCGTGTACGTATCGCTGATGGAAATGTTCCAGTAGTAGTATGGTGAAACGATGCGATTTTGGCAAAATTACAGGGTACTTTGAACCATACGGGATGAATTCAGCAGCGCCAATCCTACCTTCGATACGTAGCACCCCGTGCTCATCGAGAAATGCCGACAGCTTTCGTAATGGGCTCCTCTTTGCCAATCGTTTAGTCTGTTCTGCTGGTAGATGCTGGTTTCTGCGGATCGTTGTCACTTCCTCCTGGTACTAGCTTCCAAAGAACGATTTCTGCATTCAATAACTCTTCTCTTGACAGGGTAGTCCCATCACCAGGCTCGGTAGATTTTTTCCTACAGCGGTCGATGAACCGAAGAACGTAGCCAAACGTTCGCACTTGGAGAAACGTTTATAGTTGACCAACGAAACTGGATTTGCATGATGGTGAGCGTGCACTGAGCGCATCTCTTCTGGAGTGTCCGGTGGAGAGAACCCTTGATTTGGCCACTCAGATTCGTCCCCGTAGAGGAATTCTGGCCCAATGAACCACCGTGATTCTGAGTTGAAGCAGAGCCCTTTTCCCCACTTCGTAGCTTCGTTCGCAACATTGAGCCGCGTTGGGACCCATCTCCACTCCTCCAGACTCGTTGCGTTCAAAATTTCGCTGACTCTGTATGCGACAAACTGCCTGTACTTTCGCTGGTCTGAACGAATCCAGGACTGAACTGTTTTTGAGTCTCCCCAGATGACACGACGACTGATCGGTAATGTGTGATTCTCCTGAACCGACTTCATCAGTCGGACTCCGATGACTGCGGCTTGCAGTTCTAGTCGAGGGACTGACATTGGCTTCAAGGGGGCTACTTTTGTTTTAGCGGATACGAGTGAACAGCGTACCCGCCCGCGGTTCACAATCCGGAAATAAGCCGCACAAGCATACGCGGCTTCACTCGCATCTACGAATACGCATCTACGAGTTCGAGGTTGTCGAGAGAACGTGGATCATATCCAGGAAAGTAGCAGCGATGTATCTTCACTTGGTCCAGATTTTGAAGCACTTCAACCCATCGCCGCCAGTTATGAAGCAAATCTTCCGGAATACAATCGTCCCAGTTCACACCGGCTCTCCAAATGTCCTGGATCAAGCATTTGCCTTGTACGACAAACGCGGCCACAAGCCCCAGGGGGTCGAAGATACTCATGACTACTTGGAGAACTTGACGCTTCGTTGGAATAAGCTTTTCTGCTAGTAGCTGCTGAACGCCCGGCCGTAGTCTGAAAGCAAACGTGAACTCATCGTTCTCTGGCACCCACGACAGCCCAAGGACTCGCTCTGAGATAGTAGCCTTCTCCGCAATAAAGGATTTCGCAACTTGCTCACTTTGTTCCCCAACCCGTCAAAGAACTTGCTCAGAGCTTGAAAGCCAATTCCGTATTTCGAAACCCGCACTTGCATGGATCTTTTTCACTTCAAGAGCTACGCGAACCGCTTCTTCTACTGTGTCCGAACTGTTCGCGTAGTCATCCACGTATGCGTTCTCCACAATTGCTGCAGCGGCTTCCGGATAAACCTGTTTCCATTCCTCAGCATTTTTGTTTTTCACGTACTGGGCGGAGGACGGCGAGCATGTCGACCCGAATGCCGCAACGTCCATTACGTATTCTTGTACAGGATCTTCAGGGTTATCCCGCCACAGGAATCGTTGAGCTTGCCGGTCCTCTGGACGAATCAGGATCTGGTGGAACATTTCTCTAATGTCGCCGGTGATGGCAACCTCTCGCTGACGGAAACGGAATAACACTGACGGTAACGATGTAAGCAGGTCTGGTCCTTTCAGCCAGGGATGAGAAATGTACTGGAAAAAACGGTTACCGGCTGTACATTTGACATTTTTCCACACGAACATCAAAGGCCCAGCCAAACTCAAACTGTTCGAAAAATAAATGTCATAACATTTTTTTCCTGCAGCCTTCTTCCTCGATACGGTTTCCAAGCGCGAGAGCGCCAGTACTCGAGCACAACGACGACAAGAATTTCTGTCTCTCCCGTTTTCGCATTTTTCTGCGTTTCAAACCGCTTCTCGACAAACTTCTTTACATGCATCACAAAGCTAGGAGTGTGCTCTAGTTAATTGTGCAAATCGATTTAAATTATTTATTAAAACAAGTGAGTAATTAGCAGTTGAAAATATTTGACATTTTTCGCAATCACCCGCCTCAGTATGACTGCTCATAAATGTTTTCGTGGGGAAGCGAAAACCATCAAGCGTCTGCTTGACTGCCGTCGGCGCGGCGTCTGATGGTATTGGTGCTGCCGTTGTTTTGTTTTTATTTTACTGCCAGTATCGATGAACGGAAAAGAGAAAAAAGTATTTTTGCCATCCCTGCTTTCAGCAGCATTGAGTTCAAAGAAACGCCTCCAGTTTTTGCTGCAGTGTCCCACACAACTCGAACTTTCCCAGGTTTGTTGGGATTTTGCACTACTCCTAGCGGCAAGTACCACACTCTTCTCGGATCACTGTTGCTGATTTCCTATTCAGTCAGCCTATGAGCATAGCCTTTGGTTTGATAATCGAGCATTTGTTTCCGAACGTTGGCGTATAGTTCCGGCTTTTTCGATAAACTCCGTTCTAGGCACATCAATCGTTTCTCCGCCATGTATCGATTCTCAGGAAACTCGAAGTAGTCGAATCTCCATAACAACCCCGTCTGGAAACGACCTGATGATGTACGCATTGTTGTAACCTCTAGTATCTCTCGCGAACGTCGATCTTCTTCACCTTCCAGGAGCGGAACGAGAGCGACTCCAACATTCTCTATGGAAAAGAAGTCATTCACTGCGTCATGCAGCTGCTGGTCGCAGGAACGCGCGCGTATGTGAAGGAGGCGATGATCTGGGGAGCCGTCGAGTCCTTCCACTTTGCCGTAGATCGTCCAGCCAAGCCTTGTTTTTGCTGCAACTGGCTCGCAGTATCTTCCTTCGCGTTTCTTCAGAGTCAGCAACAGTTTTGCGTTGTCGGTGTAGTATATGTAGCATTATAGAGTAAATAAATTGAAATTAAAATAAAAATCTTCAATTTTAGTTATGTTCTTTTGTATTCCACATTGATTAACATTGTACATAATATTCGGTATTGAATTTTCTTCAGTGTAACGGAAATTTGCTAACACGAGTGCGCCCAGTGTGATGGAAGGCAAATTCGAGTGGAAGACGCTTGGCGAGAACAGCCGCGACGCGGCTGAATGAGCGCATGCAGAATTCGACTACAGAATGACGGCTGGCGATCAATGGAGCGAAGGAAGAAAGAGAAGGAGATGGGAGAGTTGGGCTCGCGATCGGACGACTCGCTTGCCCACATCAGTTTTGTAACGGGTTTTGACGCGAACGGTTGTCGATGAACGCGAGTAAAGTTTTATTACCGATTTTGGGAAAAATGCTGTGATAAATTAAATAAAAATCGTTGAGAAGTTAATCTAATAAAATCATTGTTATTTTATGATGAATACGACATGGCGCAGTCGGTAGATAGTTTATTAATTTTTTTTCTCAGAAAGGTGGAAAAATAGGTACTTGGTTTGTGATCTCGACTGTTGCTTTCCGGTTGCGTGTGGCCTGTCAGGGCTTAAAGTTTAGTGAATTTTGAGGTTATTTCCTGCGGATTGAAGGTCGGTGGTAAGAAAAATTATTGATTTGGAAAAGGGTAGTGCTTGGAAGTGTGTTCACTTACTGAGAATACAGATTACACATTTTAAGCGCAATGGTGGCGCAATTTCTGATAAACAGATAGTGTTTCGGTGCTTGTTGGGTGACTTGTCAAGTGAATTGTGTGGAGGTGCCACCGGCGTCGACATTTATTGTTTAATGATTTAATCACTTAAGCTTTCGGGATCATCAGGTAAATATTATTCATGGTAAAATACAAAAATACGGTGTATTTCAGCAGTTTCGTCATCTTGCATGCAATGATCTATATAATATTTACGGAGAACATTCGTACCCCAATTATACAGGAAAGATTTCTAGAATAATAGCAGTTTGATTGAACGCCGATGCGAACCAAGCTGCAGAACATTTTCAATTATGAGGGTTTGTGTTTGGTTGAATTAAAAAAAAAAATCATTGGATGTGTACTGAATTAAGAACCTGTACGTACTCATTAAAATGTACACAGATTTTAGACATTGAGTTTACAATTACTAGGGAGTGGGTTTGGATGAATTAGTTGGTTATGATGGAGTTTTTGGACGATTTCGTCAACTTAAAGGAGGAACGAATAGTTCTATGACTGCGAACACAAAAAAAAAAGAATACAGCATTGGAACGCGTAGGTCTTCTGATAAAGGCAATGTAGTAAAACGTTGTGACCAACGATTTAATTTTCTTAATGAACCATTGAAGCTCATTTTTCTGGATATTGCCGCAGCAAAACATAGGAGACACCGTATATGGGCTTTAACATTGTGACAGCAGTCGAGTTATGTCAAACAGGCTACGGTGGCGCTATCTGTTAATTTCGTTCGTTTTAGTTATTTTAATGATCCATTCCTATGTAAGAGATCATCGGTTGAAGTCACAATTCTTATGCCCAATGGCACAGGTGGACCAACACTGAACCTAACAAATTTCTCGCATATTGTTTATAGGTGTACAAAAAAAAAAGAAATAATTAAACTTCAATTTAAATTTATCGTACTATCAATGCCAATTGGGTTGTTCAGGAGTCTGGTAAGTCATTCAAGAGAGCAGCCATTTGAAAGATATAGATATAGATGTTTATTGAAAAGTAGAACAAGTGAATTCTGAAAGATAAGAAAGTTGATGGTAAAATTTCTGGATTAATTTCTTAGGTCAGGAGCCTGGCAAGCTCCATCTCAGTTTTTTTTTCTAATTCCCATGCAAGAGGCCATGGGTAGAAGTCATAATGTCTATGCACGAAGCATAGGTGGACCAACGAGGATTTTTTTTTTGCAATTCTCATGCTAAAGGTCATGGGTAGAAGTCATAATTCCTATGCAGGAATGCATGGGTGGACCAACGATGATTTTTTTGTAATTTCCATGCGAGAGGTCATGGGTGGAAGTCATAATTCCTATGCAGAAATGCATGGGTGGACCAATGATGATTTTTTTGTAATTCCCATGCGAGAGGTCATGGGTGGAAGTCATAATTCCTATGCAGAAATGCATGGGTGGACCAATGATGATTTTTTTGTAATTCCCATGCGAGAGGTCATGGGTGGAAGTCATAATTCCTATGCAGGAATGCATGGGTGGACCAACGATGATTTTTTTTATAATTCCCATGCGAGAGGTCATGGGTGGAAGTCATAATTCCTATGCAGGAATGCATGGGTGGACCAACGATGATATTTTTGTAATTCCCATGCGAGAGGTCATGGGTGGAAGTCATAATTCCTTGCAGGAACGCATAGGTGAACGATGTTTTTTGCAATTTTCCACACGTTAATTCTGGAAGATAAGGAAGTTGATGGTAAAATGGTTGGTTTCATTACTTAGTTTTTTTGTTTATATTAACGTGTACTTTAACTTAAATGCTAATTCAACATTTAGATTCATTACTTAGTGGATTGTTCAGGAGCCTGGTAAATTCCATCCAAGAAAAGCAATTGAAATTTGTTCTTGATGCACATAGAAAAATAGAATATGTATATTGTTAAAATTTAGAAGTTTGGAAATTTTTTGGTTTCGATGCTTAGTAAACTTTTCAGGAGCCTGGTAAGCTCCAACCAAGAAAAGCAATTTGAATCAGCTAGTATTGATCATTAAAAGGTAGAACATGTAAATCGTAAAAAAAAAGTTGATATAAAATTTTCTGGTTTAGATGCTTAGTATGTTTTTGAGGAGCCTTGTAAGCTCCAACCAAGAAAAGCAATTGGAATCAGCTAGTATTGAACATTGAAAGGTAGAAGATGTAAATCGTGATTAGAAAAAAGTTGACAGGAAATTTTCTGGTTTCGATGCTTAGTATTTTTTTTTTTGGAGCCTGGTAAGCTCCAACCAAGAAAAGCAATTGGAATCAGCTAGTATTGAACATTGAAAGGTAGAAGATGTAAATCGTGATTGAAAAAAAGTTGATTGGAAATTTTCTGGTTTCGAAGCTTAGTATTTTTTTTAGGAGCCTGGTAAGCTCCAATCAAGAAAAGCAATTGGAATCAGCTAGTGTTGAACATTGAAAGGTAGAAGATGTAAATCGTGATTAGAAAAAAGTTGACAGGAAATTTTCTGGTTTCGATGCTTAGTATTTTTTTAGGAGCCTGGTAAGCTCCAACCAAGAAAAGCAATTGGAATCAGCTAGTATTGAACATTGAAAGGTAGAAGAAGTAAATCGTGATTGAAAAAAGTTGATTGGAAATTTTCTGGTTTCGAAGCTTAGTATTTTTTTAGGAGCCTGGTAAGCTCCAATCAAGAAAAGCAATTGGAATCAGCTAGTATTGAACATTGAAAGGTAGAAGATGTAAAGCGTGATTAAAAAAAAGTTGATTGGAAATTTTCTGGTTTCGATGCTTAGTAATTTTTTCAGGAGCCTGGTAAGCTCCAACCAAGAGAAGTAATTGGAATCAGCTAGCATTGAACATTAAAAGGTAGAAGATGTAAATCGTGATTAGAAAAAGTTGATAGGAAATTTTCTGGTTTCGATGCTTAGTACATTTTTAAGGGGCCTTGTAAGCTCCAACCAAGAAAAGCAATTGGGATCAAATCAGCTAGTATTGATCATTGAAAGGTAGAAGATGTAAATCGTGATGAGAAAAAGCTGATAGGAAATTTTCTGGTTTCGATGCTTAGTATATTTTTTTAGGAGCCTACCAAAAAAAACAATAGGAATCAGCTAGTATTGAACATTGAAAGGTAGAAGATGTAAATCGTGATTAGAAAAAGGTTGACAGGAAATTTTCTGGTTTCGATGCTTAGTATTTTTTTAGGAGCCTGGTAAGCTCCAACCAAGAAAAGCAGTTGGAATCAGCTAGTATTGAACATTAAAAGGTAGAAGATGTAAATCGTGATTAGAAAAAAGTTGATAGGAAATTTTCTGGTTTCGATGCTTAGTAATTTTTTTTAGGAGCCTGGTAAGCTCCAACCAAGAAAAGCAATTGGAATCAGCTAGTATTGAACATTGAAAGGTAGAAGATGTAAATCGTGATTAGAGAAAAGTTGATAGGAAATTTTCTGGTTTCGATGCTTAGTTTTTTTTAGGAGCCTGGTAAGCTCCAACCAGGGTTCCTGATTTCCACTTTTCATCTTCTTCCACACTCGAATACAGTCAGCAGCGAACGGTTGTCGCTTTAGTTTGTGTGTTTGCTTGTCAGCGACGACAGCAAACACCGGCGAACGGTGGGAAGCCATACATGGAATTTAAACATTCGTCCACAATCGCATCGCAAGCGATGGAGAGGTGATGCGATTCGTGAGTGAATTGCGCGTACGAATATTTGAAGTTTTCAAAAAATGTTTAATATTTTCTTTGCTAATCTAGCATTTCAACAACAATACACTAAAATCGTATGCATTACATGCAGAAATTCTCTTCTAGTTATGATTATAGCCGCTTCGATCGCTCACCAGCATTCGTCACCATTCGCCATTCATTCATTCGCTTGCGATCCAAACTGCGACGATCGGCCACGAATATCCATGCCAACCAGCTAGCGCATCGCTTCTCACTGGTGATGGGGTTGCGTGTTTGTTCATGACTATCCGTTTGCTGCATCATTCTCGATTCGCTTCAGCAAAGAGGAGTGAATATGAATGGAGTGAGGCGAATTTGCCGAACCTTGGCTCCAACCAAGAAAAGCAATTGGAATCAGCCAGTATTGAACATTGAAAGGTAGAAGATGTAAATCGTGATTAGAAAAAAAGTTGATAGCAAATTTTCTGGTTCGATGCTTAGTACATTTTTAAGAGGCCTTGTAAGCTCCAACCAAGAAAAGCAATTGGGATCAAATCAGCTAGTATTGACCATTGAAAGGTAGAAGATGTAAATCGTGATGAGAAAAAGCTGATAGGAAATTTTCTGGTTTCGATGCTTAGTATATTTTTTTAGGAGCCAACCAAGAAAAGCAATAGGAATCAGGTAGTATTGAACATTGAAAGGTAGAAGATGTAAATCGTGATTAGAAAAAAGTTGACAGGAAATTTTCTGGTTTCGATGCTTAGTATTTTTTTTAGGAGCCTGGAAAGCTCCAACCAAGAAAAGCAATTGGAGTTAGCTAGTATTGAACATTAAAAGGTAGAAGATGTAAATCGTGATTAGAAAAGTTGATAGGAAATTTTCTGGTTTCGATGCTCAGTACATTTTTAAGCTCCAACCAAGAATAGCAATTGGAATTAGCTATTGATCATTGAAAGGTAGAAGATGTAAATCGTGATTAGAAAAAAAAAGTTGATAGGAAATTTTCTGGTTTCGATGTTTGGTATATTTTAAAGGACCTTGTAAGCTCCAACAAAAAAAAAGCAATTGGAATCAGCTATTGATCATTGAAAGGTAGAAGATGTAAATCGTGATTAGAAAAAAAAGTTGATAGGAAATTTTCTGGTTTCGATGCTTAGTATATTTTTAAGGGGCCTTGTAAGCTCCGAAAAAAAAAGCAATTGGAATCAGCTAGTATTGATCATTTAAAGGTAGAATATGTAAATCGTGAGAAAAAAAGGTAGAATATGTAAATCGTGCAAAAAAAAAAAAAAGAGAAGAAATTTTCTAGTTTCAATGCTTAGTATATTTTAAATGAGCCTTATAAGCTCCAACAAAGAAAAGCAATTGGAATCAGCTAGTGTTTCTCATTGAAAGGTAGAACAGGTAAATAATGATAGCAAAAAAAAGTTATTCGGAAATTTTCTGGTTTCGATGCCTTGTTCGGGAGCAGTTATGAAGCGTATTTAAGTCTACGATTTATTTTTTGGTCTTTTAAATATATCTAAGAAGGCTTTCAACTTTAAGTAGTTTGGTGTATTCCTAGTTCTTAGCTTCTCTATACTTACACTGTAACTATATTCTGATGCGTTGTCTTAAATGATTCGAAAATTGAAAAGTCTTTAAATATTTAATTGGTATAGACCTTAGGGCATTGACAAATTTGTATATTAAACGTTTAATATAATAACTGAACTTTGTAAATGCAAAAATATATTTTGACTTTAAATTTTACATATGTATAACTATTAAATTTTCAATTATCACAAGACTATACGTGAACTTTAAGTTTTGTTTGACATATACGACACAATATGACATTTAGCTATTTTTTATACTGATGAAGAGTAGAGAAGGAAGCGAATGTAGTATATGTAGCATTATAGAGTAAATAAATTGAAATTAAAATAAAAATCTTCAATTTTAGTTATGTTCTTTTGTATTCCACATTGATTAACATTGTACATAATATTCGGTATTGAATTTTCTTCAGTGTAACGGAAATTTGCAAACACGAGTGCGCCCAGTGTGATGGAAGGCAAATTCGAGTGGAAGACGCTTGGCGAGAACAGCCGCGACGCGGCTGAATGAGCGCATGCAGAATTCGACTACAGAATGACGGCTGGCGATCAATGGAGCGAAGGAAGAAAGAGAAGGAGATGGGAGAGTTGGGCTCGCGATCGGACGACTCGCTTGCCCACATCAGTTTTGTAACGGGTTTTGACGCGAACGGTTGTCGATGAACGCGAGTAAAGTTTTATTACCGATTTTGGGAAAAATGCTGTGATAAATTAAATGAAAATCGTTGAGAAGTTAATCTAATAAAATCATTGTTATTTTATGATGAATACGACAGTCGGCACCGATTAATATACGAGGAGCCGCAGCAGAGTAGCTATCCAAGGGGAGGCCCTGGAGATAATCGAACTTGCTGGCCATTCCCTCATAGTCCAACGATTGTGGTGGAAGATTCAAACTTTCGACCGTCCGCACACATTCCAGCGAGTGCTTTCGATCTTTGCCAGCAGCCGAGATTTCGAGCTGGACGTTTAATGAATCCCATTCAGTTCGCTGGATATCACCGGTCCACTGCAAACACAGAGGTTCTGCTTTTCCTTCCACGCCTAGCTCGTCCACTAAGCCTTTCTCCATCAACGTGTACGACGATCCATCATCAAGGAATGCCAAAGTGTTGATTGATGCCGTTTTCCCATGTAGTGTCACGGGAAGTATGCGGAAAAGTACCGGACACGGCAATTGCCGATGAACATTCACGTTCGCTGGCGGAAGAGACGTGGAATGTCCCTTCGATGATGTTGGAACTTCGGAGGACGGTGCATGGGGTTTCCCAGGGTGCAGTAGCTGATGATGCCGCTCATTGCAGTTGCCTTCACCGTATACCGTAGCTTTGCATGGCCACTTACCATGAGGAATCAGGCAGCGACGACATAGATTCAACTGCTGCGTAGTCTTCCAACGATTTTCTAATGACAAGTTCTTGAAACTATTACAGTCCCTCAATTTGTGTCCGTCCTTCTTACACATCAGACACGGCTTCGGTTGGTAGGTTGAAATTGAAATGCTATCTCCCTTTCGGACCTCACGATTGATTTTCTGGTCCGGTTCTGAAGAATGTGCATTGATGAAACCTTTATCCTTCCCCTTGGGCTTCTCCTGCTTACGAAGCGGTTCTGTGTAGAATGTGACGTTGCTGGCTGCTGACACAATCGTTGTCATATACGTGCCGAAAGCGTTCAAATCCACCACCGGAACCTGTCTTTGATATAGAGCCCAGTCCAGCTTGATGTTGGCCGGCAGCTTCTCCACTAGCTCCTGCAGCAGAGAGGGATTCGACAATTGGGCATCCATACCCATAGACCGCAACTGGCTGCACAAATTCTGCACGACGAGTCCGAAACTGATGAGGCTTTCCAACTTCTCCGCCTTCGGCGCTGGTGTTGCGTGAACTTTGTTCATGAGGCACTTCACAATTAATTCCGGTCGTCCGAAGAGGGTTTCCAAAGTCGCCATAACTTGTGGTACAGATGACGGGTGGTAAAGATGCCCTCGAACTGCCTCCTTCGCATTTCCCTTCAAGCAGCATTGAAGCCGCATAAGATTCTTATCGTCCGTATAGCCACACATACGCGTTGAGTTGGTGTAGCTGCTCACGAACTGCGGCCAGTCTATAGGATCCCCTGTGAATTCTGGTAGTTCTTTGGGAACTACGTGTCTTGTGGCAATTTGCTGGGAATTCGGCCCACACACCAGTGGTGGAGGATCGTTGGGAATTCTTCTCGACATTGACGGCGTGATGATAGGGTTCGGAACACTAGGCACACTCGCGACGAACGGAATGGAAGCTGCACCACTCGAATGCTGAATTAACGGATTCGAAAAGCTTGACACGAACTGCCGCGACAAATGTCCACCGACAGAACCGACCGAGCACATTGGATTCTGATTGACAGAGTTCAGAATAATAGGTTAGTATTGTCGCGATGGTTGCACATAAGGGGCACCCTGATACGAATAGTCATTGGAGTGGTTGGGAACCCTTGTCATCCCTGCCTGCGAGGCGTTAGAGTTCAATACTGTGTTTTGTGACGTACGTATTGCAACACCCTGAGCTAAACCTGCAGCCTGAGTACCTACTGAATAATTGATCGGAATATGTGCCTGCCTAGCTACTCCTTGCCCTACCTGGGACGAATCAAGCAAGTTTGACGTACCTGTACTCATAGTGTTACTTAGGCTAGTAGTTACTGCTACCACCGGTGCACTGTTGTTGTTCGGACTTGGATGATATTGCCCAGACGACGATCGCTTCATGCTGGCTAGCTGCTGCTGCACTTCGTGTAGTTCTCGCTCTAGGTCTGCTCTGGATTTCTCGCCGACGTGTGGTGCGGAAATGTTCATGGAAAACGTTGCCGGCAGTCCAGCTTGAAGAGGCGGTGGGGGCGAGATTTCGGCTGCTCCCAGAAAGGCTGGGGTGTGGGAGGTCGCCGATCGTGGCGGGGGTAGGCATGCTGGTGGATTTACTGGGTTTTGATCTGAACGGGGAACTAGTATACCCCACGATGCGATGTCGTTACAATCGTACACAGATAAAAATAATGAGAATCACACGTCATGTAAATTTCATTTCAGTCATGTAAACTTAA
Organism: Aedes albopictus; assembly: GCF_035046485.1. Classification (NCBI taxonomy): domain Eukaryota; kingdom Metazoa; phylum Arthropoda; class Insecta; order Diptera; family Culicidae; genus Aedes; species Aedes albopictus. Next base: position 196,853,929 of record NC_085136.1, read on the forward strand.
TGTTATGATGGTTTACATGATATATCATGTAAATTTGTGTTACATGTCATGTAAATACTCAGAGTCATGCTGAATTACATGACATATAATGGAAGTTTACATGATATTTAATGACTTTTACATGATATGTCATGTAAACTTCTGTGATATCCCACGCTCCAATTATGTGCATCATATGTCTCAGAAGTTTACACTCTTTTTTCGATCTGTGTACGGTCTGGTAACTGTTATTGGTGTCGTGCGGCCCACCTGAGATTTCGGCAGATGCTTCTTTGTGGCCAGCTTCAGTGATTAGCGTGGAACTGATGGGGACTTGATTTGTCCCGGATCCAGTAGCCATGGCTAAATCATGATCCTCAACCCACTTCAGAACGTTGTCGAGATTGCTCCGGGTGCTGACATTGCTTCTCCGGCTCTTACCGTCGTTGGACCGCTCCTCTTCCTGAAGCACTTCGTACTTCTTGCCGAGGTATCTTCTCGCTATCTCCAGTTTCTCGTCCATTATCCTCTTTCTTCGCTCCTTCTCTTCCTCCTCTGCCTTCTTCTGCAGAGCCGCCTCTTCTTCCGCGTGTTCCCTCAGGATCCTCTCCTGGATTTCCCTCTCCTCTTCCAGTCGTAAAAGCTCCAGCCTTCTCCTCGTTGAACTGGTACTGGATGCCCCCGTCCTCACGGATTCCGAGCCTGGAGGAAGTGCGCATGTAGTGCAGGCAAAGCTTCTGTCTTTCACACTACTACTATTCACCTTCGCACAAGAGAAGTGAAACCACTTCTCACATAGTTCGCACTGTACCATCCACTTATCGGCCACGTCAGGGCGATCACATAGGGGACAGCAATCAGCTGCCGAACTTTCCTCTTCTGTTAGCTGTCGAACGACGCTAGATCGTCTGTCGGATCCCTTCTTCGATCCTAGCATTTCGACAGGCAATGTCTCACTTGTGAGGTTATAAACCTTAAAGTTTGTTGCGGTGGATGAGACAGCAGGAATTTTCGGACTCCTTTCTAGCACACCCGATTTTTTAGGATGATGCTTTAGGCTGCGGATTTTATTATGTTTATTATGTTAGTTTGTCAATTATATGGTCATTTTAATAGCCACTTACGTTTATAGTCCTTTTTTTATGTGTCAACTTCCTGTTGTATGTCTATCCGCAATCAATTTTGTCTATCTGTGTTTAACAATTTCAATTAGTGGTAATCCATTTATGTGTTTAATAGTGTGTACTTACAAGTTTATATGTTCAATAAATGTAAGAGAAACTTATTTTTTAATGTGTATTAAAGAAACGAAAAGAGAAATATTTTTAGCCACGTTATAACAAGCAAGTAGTTTTTTGTCTTTTTCTGTTGTTTTCCCCATTACTACCGTTGACAGCTACGCTGACCACGGGCACGGTATATGAGGTATCGTCTTCGTTGACCACGGTAGTGGTAGTGCGCATGTTAGGCCTGTTCAGGAACACAATTATTCCTATGCGTACTTGGCTCACAACTCAGTGTATCGAGGATTTTAAGTAGTAGTGAGCTTATTTTTTCTATCTGGGACTTTCAGATTCTCTGATTGAAGACTCTCAGCTACTGCTATTGCAACCTTACCAGGGACCTTCATATTCCCGGGTAAAGTATGAGCAGTTTTTGCTTTTGCTTCGTACCTGCAGAATCCAGCTTTAGCTGGTTAACCTGAGACTTTAAGTTTCCCGGATTTGGAGCGATCAGCGTTTTCGTTTGTCTTCTTGTTTGCAACTTTCGAGATACCGGATTGTATGTGGATGAATACTGTGTGGTTCTCCCTGGTACCCCACAAAGCTTTGTTCGTTCGCGACTGAGTGTTGAGCCAATTTTATTGTGGTACCACCGGAAGAAGGTGACAATACTCTTACAAAAATCATTGCTTAATATCGAACAAGTTACTGTTCCAATCTTTGTAAAATAAGGGACGAACTAGTGCACATATTCCTTTCCAGTCCTCCACAGCCCAATGAACAACTACCCCACACTGGTGTGCGGAGACGTCAGCAACGACGACGATGACGATGACTGGTGACAGACAAGAGGCATTCATTTCCCAAGTGCGGCTGGCGCAGACCGAGAGTGGGTGATGAGGAAAACTAAAACAAACGGTTGGTAAAGGAAAACTTTTTTTTTTCAAAATATAGTACCGCCTTGGGATATGCTGCTACTATAGTTAATATCGGGGTTTTGTGCTGCCTTTCGTTGAAGTCGGTCTGGAGGGACACGGTTTACGGGGAATTGCCAAAGGCACCAACATTGTGCTGGCATTGCTGCAGTACATGGTAAATTTAAAACAATTGAATTAAAAATATGCAAGGCTGCATTACGATGTTAAAAATAAATCGTTTTGTTTGCGAACAATTGGAGAATTTTTTGCTACTCTTAGAAATTATATCAATACTGAACTGCGCACATTTTTTCTAGAATTATGGGAGTAATACTTTTGTGACTGATTGGTTATGTGTAAAACATGCAATATATTTTGTATTTGTAATTATATTTGGTTTGTTTAATTCCAACTGTTTACGCAGATGACTTGTGACCGTATTTCTTGAACATTTGCGTTCTCTATGAGGGGTGAAATTTAATATTCTAATGACCTAATAAATTGAATTGAATTAAATATTAAAACTATTCCTCCAGTTGTTTGTTCTACAAACAAAGTATATAAGAAAAACACCAAAAGCAGCAGTGTTGATACGATTAAAAATGTTCAATGTCAAAACCATCTCATCCATTGAGTTCCTTCCATTCGATGTTTCTTCAGCTTAAATTCAGAAGGAGAATTCGATGGAAGGCAAAAATTAATGGGCAAAGTTCACCTGAGGGAAACACCAGGAAAATTGCTAAGTCGAATGGCTGTTGAGAGACAGCAACCGCATTAACGAATTTTCCACTCCTCTTCGAAGGATGGAAAATTTCTTTGGAAGTGTTGACTTTTCTGCTAAGGTCGGATTATCAACTCCTGGCATATTTTGGCATTCATTATCAATCTACGTACCTGCCGGTCCATACTTCTCCTCGTGCTTACA